>NW_028288572.1:5160000-5487671 GCF_059628265.1 Tinamus guttatus | reverse complement strand
ACCTCAGTTCACATTATCGGCTTCTTGATATTACAGCTCTAAAATCTAAACAAACTCTTCAGCTACCATACAAATTCAGTAGTTTTAGAAGAATTTAACTGTTCTGAAGCTTTAAGTGGCATACAGCTGGCTTGTAACTGTATTTCTGAAGATATAATGTGATAGGACTCCAGCTCTGGGTCTCCACTTCCTTTGCAAGAGACCACTTATTCCAACCATGAAGTTTTTGATACTCCCATTCTAATGGGAGTGATATCCTGGCCTGGTCAGTTTTTGCCACAGTCGTTGTCTAAGCATTACCTGCTCCTACTTAGTAGTATGCACAGGATCAGTGATGCCAAGCAACTTCCACGCAAGTGCAACAAGCATCTAGAGTGCAATAAGAACAGTTCAAACTCCAGAAGGGCTTGAACTGCTTCAAGTAGGCACAGACAACACACAAAAGTATTTCAGTGAATTAAACGAAACTAACGTATGAAAGTCAGTAGTTGCTCTTTTAAATTGGTTGAAGACTGATCAACATATCACTTAGAAAATTAGTTTGCACTCTGCAAACACTTCAAAGAGATTATTTTGCTCACAATGGGCAGAGGACTAACAAATTGAGATACCTGGTGAGCCACAGTCACAGCAGACTTCGTTGCCGGGCAGTCTCTGTATGTCGTCTATAATGGCTTTGGTCAGATCCTCCAAGCTGTTTTCCCCTGTGCTCTGCTCTCCACGGAATGCCATATTTAATGCTTCTTCTTTGCTGTTGGTCAACACTGATATCCACCTAGTACAGAATAAAGATATCAGTGAAAATTTGCATTTGTAAGTACAAGCGAATCTAGAAACTGTAGGAAGCTTGCCAGGAACAAAATATGAGTGAAATAGAGGGAAGAGCTGTATTGTCGGTGAGACACAGTGGGACTCAAAAGGAAAGAAGTGAGATTGAGAAAAGCCAAAAAGCAAATACATAATTTTAATATTGTTTTGATGAAATACTTAAAACGAGTTCTCAAGTTCTACTGTAGAGTTTGGGAAGAAAAAGGGTCCGACAGCTCCAGTAAATTTAGCTGCCTAACGAGCAGGTACCTGAGACCTTCCTACAGTCTGTCCTGCTACTAGAGGTGGAAGCTCCAACGGCTGCTCCCTCCGGCACGTGCCCCCAGCAGGCACCTGCTCAATACACAGACCTTTTCCATGCACTCACTGGAGCCAGAGCACTAGGGCCAAATTAAAGAGAAGGGCCAGGCCAGCTAACAGGATGAGGAGTTGAAAAGAGACCATGGCAGGAACAATACTGACTGCCAGCTGCAACGAACCAAGATCCTTCAATGCTGTTTGCAGTGATAATTCACCCACCCAGTCACCCTGGCAGTTTTTTGATTGCACACGACTTTTAAAATGTATTAAAAATAAATCCCTCACTAGCTGTTGCATGAAATAGGAAAACAGAAAGGAGAAAACAATCATACAGGGGACATGAATATTGAAAAAGTAACCCAAGCCTCTCATTTATGAAAAGAACAAAATAAAAAAAGCTCTCTCACCTCGAGTGCTTTTAAATGTGATTAAGTTTACAGGAACTACATTTTAGGCGGAAAAACTACTTTAAAACTGGCTGCATCCTCCATCCATTTCCTGCTTACAATATTACAGTCATCTTCACTCAACATTCCTCTTCAAGGCACAGAATGGCTATAGGCAGTTGGATGTGTTAGGAATATAACTTCACACTTAATTCACAGTCCCTCAACAAAATAATGAAGGAAATTTGAACTTTAAAGGATTACAGTGGCCAAGTTTCCTAAATAAGCCTGCAATGCAGGTTCACAGAGTGAATATGGGCACTTTATATATTTCAAGTTTGTGCACTTTATATTTTATACTTCACATACATGCAGATTTTAATCTTTATGGACTGACAATAATCTGAGGATTTTATTTAAAAGATTGTTGGCAAACCAAAAAAAAAATAGCAAAAGTAAACTTAAGTTTTTTTAAAAAGTTTTACATGCTGAAAACCATGTGTTTTATACAGACGTGTATCAGTGTACATAAACACACAGGAGTATTCACAGCATTTATAATAAGATAAATATTTGAACATGCACTAGATGGCATTCTTCTGCAATTTTGCTGATGAAAACCAAGGATATTAAAAAAGAAGAGGCTGCATCTTTAGCTACTAATGTTATATTATAGCTGTTAAAAATACAGAATTAAATAACTGCTACAGACAGACATTTATTCGGACACCTATTGGCAATTTTCTTCATGGTTAAAGTTTGATTGGTTTGTTTAAAAGAAGTCAGAAGTTGAATAAAACTCAAGCACGTTGAAACAATGAAGAAAGGATTAGATATAAATAAAATAAGCACAACCTAACTAAGCCAACTTTTAGTTTATAAAGATATCCACTTTAAGAGTTACTAAACCATAGCACATATTTGGGTTTAGTTTCCCTCACTATCCCCATCTCAGACTATTTTACTGCTGTTCTCTGTGGAAGAGTCAAAGCAAAGGGCACCACCGGGTCTGCTCTTCCTAGACATCCTCATGGGCAACTGAACACAAACGCAAGAGGGGAGACAGCCTTAATGGCTTAGCCTGCTTGAGCTAAAGTCCCCGTAGGCCTTCCTGGCACACTGTATATTTAAAAAAATCTCAAACAGTCAAATCAGTAAGTATGGCTCATTAACTCAATGTCAACAGGGAAAAAACGCTGCCTTATTGCTGCTGCTCTTTTTTTCTTATTATCCTAAAAATGATTAATATCAATATTTTCTATATTCCAAAATGACACCGAAATCAACCTACAAGGCAATAATAATAATAATAATAAAAAAATAAAGGCATCTTTTCAGTTTGTAGTGGTTCTTTCAAATAATTTAAGAATGACTCAGATCTCACATAACTATCTATCTAATACACTATCACTTCTATCTAATACAATTAAATGGGTTGCTCCATCTTGTACTGCTTAATTTAGCTTTATTTAATCCATATTTTCTTAAAGAATTGGATTCTTCAACTTCAAAATTGGGAATACTGAAAACCCACAGTATACTTGGCCCTAGCAACAGCATCAAAAGTAAAAAGTATTTACTACTATATGTGTTAAAGATATCTTATATTTTAGGGATTCAAAGGTATCTCCTTTTAGATATATATATACATATATTAATAAAATATGTATGTAAAAATAAAATAAACATTAATATGAAATTAATAAAAGCTATTGAGGATTTTAAACTGACAGCCAATCAGTAATTCAGGATCAATAGAGCACTCACTGGAAAAGAGTCAAGAAATGGACCGGATTAAGGGAATGTTTGAAAAAGTAGTAATGTATCTATAACCAAATGTGAGCTATGTTTAAAAATCTGTCTATTAGTAGTATTGTTTTTAAGATTTTTGGTAAAATATTCATGGAATCAGTTCAAAACAATCACTATGAAACGAAGGAAGGAAATTTAAGAATAGAGTAACAGAATGTTATCTTGCTTTGTATTCTACATAGATGGGAGGCTAGAAAAGTGATTTGAAAATGTATTTATGCATTTATTTCTTAATGGCGCACCAGACAAAAAAGGACAGGACAGAGACAGCAAGAAGACAGAGGTGAATGAAAGGCAACACACGAAGCTTTTGGGTGGAGAAAGAGTAGGAAAAGGCACATATACGTATGTGAAAAATGGAACCAGAGGATGACAATGAATTGAGGAATTATAGAACAGAATTACCAAAAATTCCGTAAATCAAAGGATAATGTTCGCATGGCACCTTATCTAATAAGGCTGTTAAGGAACTACTCAGTAGCTGAGTAAGAAAAACAGAACAATTATGTTTATGGAAAAAAATGCAACATTTACAGGCATTTCAGTTCATAAACCTCAACTAGGTAAAAATCCTGTCCAGCCAAACCATCGGAAGGCCCCGCAGGTATTTCCCAAACCTTAAACACACACACGCGGCACCAGAGCCCTCCGCTAAGAAAGGGGCACAGCAGCTCCCAGGCAGGCCGGGAGGCTCAGTTCTCACTTCGCACCAGCAACTCGATTCCCACACTTGTCAGCTGTAAGTAAGACTGCAACGCTGGCAGCAATTGCAATATTCGGGAGAGGAGCCCCAGACTAGAAGCAGTTCTGACTTAGCAGGAGGAAAGATTGGTTTTAACGAAACAATCTGGTGGGAAACATGCGTTAAGGAAGAAAGTTGTTGCATTCTGGAGTCCATTAAAACTCTGAGATAAGGATTGTTGCCCATTTCTGAACCTATATCGGAAAAGCTCCATTGCCTTTTAATATTTTTTATGTAGTATGTACATCTTTTTTTTCCATTTACTATTTTTAATATGGAGATAAAGGCAGCATGACCAGGAAGAAACTGCAAGAATTGAAATGCAGGATTTAAGAAGATTTTCAAAACGCTTCATGTGAACCCTAACAAGCTGGCCTACTATTTCATGCCAAGCAAATGCACTTGAATAAGGTAATTGCAACATACACCTAAACCAACACTTTTTTTGGTTGGCTGATTTTTTTTTGGAGGGGAAGGTGGAGGGAAAAAGGGATTGTGGGGGTTTTATTTGCTTGTTTGTATTAAAGCATTTTCAAAGAGCCCTGCAGCCTTGTGCCTTGGTAACACAAGACCATTCACATCTACACATTCACCACAACAGAAGAGACAAATAGGCAGTATTTTGCCATTAGCTGAGAAAACTATTTCCAGTGATATTTACAATCCTGAACCCCTTTAATGACAAAAATAAATAAAAATAAAATAAACATTCTTACGCTACGTATTCTTGTTCATCTTCTGCCTGGAAGTGGTATGTTCTGTTATCTGAAATAAATAAATACATCCTTATGCCTGGCACATAAACTATAAAAATCAAACTTTTTGTTACTAATATATTGGCAAATAAAGACATTAGAAGCAATTAACCAAGCTGCAACATTAACTTATTTACAAAACAATTGTTTGCAATAAGCTATTAAATATTAAGAAGGACAAATTATTTTAATGAAAAAAAAGAGAAATTGGGACCTTCTTGACTACCCTCCTTGTGCCATCAGAAGAAGGCTCAATAAGCACAGCAGATAGTGGCACAAATGAAGAGGAGATCACAGGTCTCTTCCCCTTCCCGGCCTACGTTGCTTACGCGTGTTGTGCCCATCACCAAACATCTCACTGAACCTGGAAGAACCTGAAGTTGCTACATACGTGATATTAGATCAAAAGACTTCTTATCTTCAGCATTTGGCTTCACTTGGCAGGTCAGTAAATTCAGTTTAGCTGGTTGCCTGTTAGACTAAAAAAAAAAAAAAAACACCATTTATTTTACTTTAAAAATATCTTGCTATAGGATTGTTTTTCCTTTGAGGTGTGTGCACGTGTGATGCTAATTTAAAATAGGAGTGCACACACATGTAGTATGGCAATTTACCCAAATGGACAGATTTCAAACAAAATTAGAAACTTCGCAGCAACTCTTCCTGGCTACTTCATAGGGATTAAAAGAATAAACATGAATTTATAATATACTAGTACTTAATTTTATTGTATTTGAAAAGCAATGGTAAACTCTTACTTTATTATGATTATTTTTAATTACAGCATGCTCATATTCTGATTTTCCTCCTATTTTAAATAATCAAAAATAGAAACCTAAAAATTCCAAAGGGAAAGAATACTACTAACGCCGATTTTAAAAAACGCCCCATATGAGCAATTTATGTTATTGTTTTGTCACCTTTTTAATTTCTAATATACGGCTCTGCATAGAAAGCACTTAAAATATATAGTACCAGTTTTTTTTTTCTCCCTGAGAAACATTAACACCATTGAGGTCTGTCATTTTGAAAACTTTCCTGAATGTTTATACCTAACCCAGCTGCATGTAAGTCTGTAATTTACTGTGTTATGACGTGTAGAACATTATCAACTTCTTGCAGAAAATACACATGGTCAAAGAGACAGGCAGAGGAAAGCAAAGTTTGAGGCAATTAGAAATAGAGCAGCAGGGAAAAAAAAAGCGGGGGGGGGGAAGCAGTAAAGCAGCCACAATAACTGAGGATATAGCACTCCTTTTCAACTACTTTTTCAATTGATTGGCATGCGTTATGCTTGCTATGGGTGAGATTTAAATGAGTTTGTTTTGGAAGGGCACAAATCCTACGAACGTGCAGCACCACACACTGAGGAGCTGAGCTCTGGAGATCAGTTTTGAGCAAACACAACCACCAAAATTATCTGCCATAATTAGGTTAAGTCATGACAACTAAACAAGTCTTAAAAGTATTATGGTTATACAGGTTTAATGAAGAGCTGCATAGGTAGCAGATGAAAGTCAACACGGCTGGCGGCTGCTACCAGAGCACAAGTTGCCAGTTACCAGTAACTCTTTCTGAACTGAGTTTTGAAAACTGTTGGCATAAAAAACTATAAACCAAATATGAAGGGGGGGGGGGGGGGGCTCACAAAATCTAGAACTTTATTTCCTGCCTTATCAAAAGTTTGGCAGGACAAATATCTACACATTCATCCCTCTTTACAAATTCATAAATATATAAAGCCCCAAATATATAAAGCCCCAAATTAAGTGCTTGAGATGTACAGTGACAATGCTTATAAGTAAGAACAGTTGACTGATTTCCATTTTCCTAGCAAATTACTAGTCAATACATTAAGTGTTTAATCAGCTGTCAAGAACTATAACAACAAAGGGCCAGGGGCAAACAGAAGGTTTAAGAAAAACTCGTAAGTCCACAGGGTTTTTTTTTTTTTTTCCTCAGTAACAGATGAACACCAGTCCCATCACTTGGAAAGGAAAATGTTAATTTATCAATTTAATTAAAGATACAAAAACAGCTTACCGTTGCATGTGATATGGTAAGAATTCCATTTTTAACAGTGCATTTTCTTCTTTGCCAAACTTTCCTTAGACTACATAAGAACAACAAAAACAAAACCAGTAACAAGATCTGCATTTCAAAATATATTTTTAACCCCACTAACATATTGAGTAGATTATGCTTGAGAAAACAACAGATCCAGGCAAAATTTTACGAAGCAGAAGCAACTGAGAGATTTATGACAAGTCATCTTTAAACAAGCTCTTCTTGTCTATTCTCAATATTTACTATAGTTATTAAAATTAACTGACCTCATATGTGGGGCCAGATTCACATTCTGAAATTATGGATACTCAAGACATGCATTAGGAGAATGGGCTTTAAGCACACACAAAGTGCATAAAATCAGTATGTAGAAACAGCAACGGTTCATTTTGTATCACCCACTCCAAGCACCTACCCGTCGCTCTTCTTTAGGAGATAACCTTTCTTCTCGCTGCCGTATTCCTTATTCCCCTGAAGCTGATGCATGCTATAACCTCCTTGCCTGCTCTGTGAATCCTGCAAAAGGGAAAATGCCATCAATACTTTTGCATAGTTTTGCATAGTTTTCCTAACCTTTAAGCCAATTTTACTATTTTACTTTATCTTATGCCCACAAGTTAATGCTGTTCACAAGCTAATACTAAAAGAAAAAAAAAAAAAGAGAATTCCTAATGTACATGTTATATTTGAGAGCTTGCTCTTATATTATCTGACTTTGAACCAAGACTTAATCAGTGTTCATGACCTAAGTGAGCCGAGTAAGCTATGGATACAGATACATATCTCAAAATAATGACTTTTAAATAAATATTTAATATTGCATAATCTGATAACTAAAGAAAAGAGACTAATCTCAAACTGCAAAAAGAAAGTGAATATAGGATACATTTAGAAATGCACACAAACTCAAAACCACCAATGCTAATAAACATATTTACTTGAAATCCAATTAAAAAGATATATGCAGTTCGTAAGTTTTAGTCAATCAAGTCAGCAGAAATAATTCTTTCATTAAATAAAAAATTAAGTGAAGTCAATTGATTAACATGTTATAAGCACAGCAGAGAAAATCCCAGAAGTTCATTAAAACATTGACTTACTCTCCTAGACTTCGATCACGAAAGGCAAAAGCAAAGAAGAGAAAAAGCATTTAAAAGAGAATTATTATTTTATTAAAAAAACACTTAGTCTTCATATTTAACAGAAAAACTGGCTGTCCCACTTCCAAAGGCATTATTAGAAAGAAGGCACCATTTTTTATTATTATTATTTTTTTATTTAGGCACACTGAGATTTTTATTCACAAAAACAAAACTGCATAACCAAGTTCTGTGCAACCTTACACTTCAATGAATTTTTTTCAGTAACTTTACATTTATGAAATGGGCTTAATAAAAATAACCAAGAATGCCACAAGGTGACGTAACTTTTTTCTTTCAAAGTGCATTTTCTTATAATTTCCTCGAGTAATACATATTGAAGATTATGCTTTCCTATTTTAGTTTGGGTTCTTGCAGACATTTTTCATCCTGCAGCAAATCTGTTGGGTAAATCTAGAGAAAGGTACTTTTGTTAAATGGGCAGTTGAGGTTGGAAGCAGCATGGCTGCAGTGGAATTTCAGCAAGAATTATCAACTAAGAGGTTCTCAGCTTACTCTTCCTTAAGCTTGATAAACAGCATTTTACATACAAAATAAAATTATATTACTACTATTAAAATTATATTACTACTCCATGAAAAAGACATCTCCAAAGCTATCAAGTGCAGTGATTTTTTGAAGGCTGGTAATTCTTACACAAAAATTACAGAGACTGCAGTAAATTGATCCCAGGAGTGTTTGGTATGAACAGGATGAGACACCATGTGTAGCAGAGCCCTCACAAACCACAGTGCCCAGAGCAAAGCTCCAGCACTCTGCACAACTTGAGATTCCAAGATTATCAAGACAAGTTTTTTCCGAGAAAGGGGCAACTGCAAAGACTTCTGGAATGTTTTTTCACTGATACAGGGACAGGTATGTTATCAAAATGAGTAGAAGTGGTTATAATGCTACACACAGCCACCATAAGCAAAGGTAAAAGAAAAGTTGCATTAAGAGACCTTAGAAATGTAGAGAATGAAGTTGAGCTGGATTAGTATGTCAGTGGTAGGACAACATTCCTCAAAAGGGGAAGGGGGTTTTTTTGTATACTTTTTACTGAATGAATGCATGGGTGCTGAAGAGCAGTTTTTCATTCACATTTTTTAATACGAGGAGATCCCATATGCTTTAATGAATTTAAGAGTCATACACAATCTCTTCAGTCATCTTTGCGATGAAAAGTCATTCTGACATGGCAGGAAGCATCATTTATCTAACAGGGGTGCCAGCAAGTATAAAGCTGGTAAAACTTGCATCAGTTTGGTCAGGAATCACTGGTTTTGATTTCTTTCACTTACACAAGGGGTCATTGGAACCTCAGTTACATACAGACAGGGTTTCAATTCCACTACTTCAAACAACTGATTCATTCTCTGCCAAAGTAGTTTTTGACAGCAGTACTTCAGAAACCTTAAAAATCCACCAGAGAAAACTAGTAAAATTAGAATTTAAAAGTTATTTCGTAGTAGTTCTTGGACGCCAATGCTCTTTGTTTAACTTTTGCTTGACAATGGCAAACATTCCCGTTCAGAAACAATTTTAGACAGTAGGTAGATTACAAGTGTAATCTGCATATGGGATGTTCTATGGAAGAGATCAAGAAGGAACATAGCAATGTGACAAATGAAGGACAAGTAAACCAAAGAATATAGATAAATAAAGTAGAAACTGATATAAGGGAAAACAGAGCTAGGAGGAGCTGGCAGGTCTTAGAATAAATTGGCATCTATTCAAAGGGGCTCTGTAGTGCTTCAGCATATGAGTATTTCTGCCTATCGGGTACAATGACTTGGATAAAGTTACATATATATAAATAAAATAAAAACTGTTTTGTGTCCTCACCCCCAGTTCTAAGAGTTTCACATCTGCATCTGCAGCAGACACTATGCGAGTTCCCCCTTCACATCTGACACCACAGTGATACCACAGGACAACTTGTTTTGCATACACCCTCCACCCCACCCCCCCTTTAACCACTCTGGCACTTTCATCTGCTTAAGATATAAGTTATCCATCACATACATTAATATAGAACATTAAGAGAAAGGGAATGGGAAGAGATACATCATCACAGAACCCATGTGGGGCAGCAGATGAACAACATGGAAAACACAGGTAAAAGCGAGTCCCCAGTTCTCATTCTGACCTTCTGAGCACCACCTGGCTCAGGAAGACCGAACACAGCCTGGCTGGAGGATGCCAGAATATTAGCAAGATTTATGCATCCCATCACTTTGTATTTTTTCTAAAGTATTGGAAATGAAGAAGCATTCATCTGACCTATAACAACTGTTCTTGCATTTTTATGTATTTTTTCAATTATAAAATTGCACGGAAATACTATCATGATTCATCACTGTCCTCTTTCATGAAAGAGATCATTATTTTTCTTTATATGATAAAGAGAAATTTAAAAATAACCTAAAACTTTTATTCGCTGATATGTAGTTTGATATTCTACATACTAGTTTTGTTGAATGCTGTGTTTACTATATATGCTATATTCACTATATATGTTGAATGTCACTATATATGACAACTCTCCTGAAGAATAACTATGCCTGCATGAACTAAGCATATTTCTCAGTTCAAAATCTGCATCAATTCATATTCTATGTGAGAATAACAAGTCTAAATTATTTACCTCTTTCTGGTCAAGCTGCAGAGATGATTTTATCAAATCGCGGAGAGCAGTAAGCTGTTTTTTTTCTTCATCTTGTGTCTGTTTTATCTGTAGAAAGACATTGCCATTACAGGCACAGTGTTTATTCCAAATTTTATGCACTCCAATATACCATATGTCCTGAATAACCTGATAGCTCGCCCTGCTCTGAGTGATTGAACTAGCTGATCCACAAGAGGTCCCTTCCATCTTCAGTTATATTGTGATTCTTGAGGGGTTTTTGGTTTTGTTTTTTTTCCATGGATATGCTCATTTTAAGATATTATCTCTCTGCACCAGTATTAGTTCAAAAGCAAGCAAAAATGAATATACCACTCCACATGCCCTGTTCTTTTATGCTTTAATGGTTCATTACATCTCATGCAACTGTTTGAACAAATAATTAAGCAACTCCAATAGGCTTGAGAGATTACTTTTAAATGGAGGAATGAAAACATAGTTCAGTTTATCCACAAACTGTAATAGCAAATAGGATTACTGCACTCTGATTATAGAATTAAAAAGCACTTGCGTGACAAACCAGCTCTGGTTTTTCATTGTTACTTGCCTTCCACGAACAGCACTGGAAAATTAATTTACTCAAAAAGATGGCACTAACTCCAAGCAGTTTGTTAGAGAGAAAAAGAAAAAAAAAAAAAGGAAGCTAAGGTAGCTAAAAAGGGTAATGTGATCTGAACTGAATATTCCCATTTTAAATTAGGTTTATTTCAATGAAACATTAAATTAATAATAATAAAATAAAAAGCTGTTTTTCTCTCATGATAACTATAGCTATCAAATATAAAGTTTAAGATAAGCCAGGATGATTTTCCTTCACTCTAGGTGTATTTAAAACTTTAAAGAACACACTTCTTATTTCTAAAATACAAGGATAAAATGTGCATTTTTCCCTCATCTAATCTGAACTCATAAGAAAACAAAACACATTTCCACATTCAGACATTGAACTACTTACAAGTAACTTACATTATACAGATCAGCAGCCAACTTTTCAATGTATTGTTTAAGTTTATCAGCTGTTTTCAAGCCATCTTGGAAGAAACTGTAATGAAAAATACATGTGATTTATCAGGAGCAATCCTGAACAGTTTATTACACAAGTTTGTTTGTTTCCCCCCCCCCCCCCCCCCCCCCCGCTCCTCTTCTGGCAAGCCAGTGCATTTTATCCAGCTCCTCCCAATCAATCTAGAAATAATCAATCCCAGTGCCAATTTGAATAGTTTTATTATCAATCTAACCACAAAACAACACAACTTCCACAGTGCTCTAATACCAAGATACTTCTGAGGCCTGAAACAATCTGCCTTGCTGAATGGCTCTTACTATATAAAGATATGAGGACCCAAATGTGTTATATGATCAGTAGCTCCCATGCTAGGACATGAAGAACAGAACTAATCCATATCAGGCATTCAATATTACAAAAAAAAAAAAAAAAAAAAAAAAAAAAAAACCAACGCTAACCTCACAAAATGCTACAAATGCTACTTCATATTCAAATTAGTCATACTGCTGAATTCATTAGCTTAATAGCTTAATAAAAGACATTGCCCTTCCCAGTGGCTTTAAAGTAGGGCACCTTTCAATAATGAAGAGTCAGTATTATGGCTTTCACAGATACCAAATTAGACAGAATATTGCCTAGTTTATTTTGGGTACTATTAGTCAATATGTTTCCCTAGAGCAAAAATATTTTTCTTTTATTTAGCTTATATTAAATGAAGGTTCCTGCCTGTTTGTCTTTTTTCTACTGATAAAAAAGGTCACAGCTTGACAGTTTTACCTCATGGAGCTCCAAAGGAATCACTTCCTTTCACGCAGTTTGAAGATTTACATAAAAGACTATTACAAAGAATAAACAAGCTATCCCTGAAATTATATTCTAGACTTCAGGAACTAAAGTTACCTTCCGAGGGAAAATTCTTTGGCCTCTTTTCTCCATCTCCCTCCCTCTCCCAGTTGTATTCGTACTCTCGACTGAAAGTACGCTGAAGACATTTAACAGAGCTACACTTCCTGATGATGAAAATACCTTAATACATCAAAAAAAAAAAATCTTGCAAATTAAATACTGTCATCAAGTTTAAAATGTTACACTTACTTGCATTGTGCATGATAATACTTAATAAGATTCTGCAGAAGGTCCACACCTTTTTTTGTCTTGATTTCATTAACCTTAATAAGATACTGCACAGAAAATAACAAATATGTTAATAAACATGCACTACATTCTTCAATTATTTTCCAACAACAACAACAACAACAGTCATTTGTTCAATGAACTAACTATCTCTGTATTTAACTGGGCATACTCAAATCATCAGCCCATCGTCGTAAAGCAAAATAGAGACAAGTCAGCTTTTGGTCACTCATTAAAAAAGAAGAAAAAAATCAAGTTAACCTAAAATAAACAGAAAAATGCAGACAAAATAAAACATCTTTTCTTAATGCTGTTTAAATATAGCAATCTTTCAAAAATAAAAGTACTACGGACTTTAAAGAAACTGCATGTAATGCATGTAATGCAGACAATTACTAATTTTAATTACTAAAAATCAGTTCTTATAGATATAATGCATCCTCATCATCATCATTTATCAGCTGATTAGGAATTTTGTAAAAGGCTTCAGAAAGTAGGTTGGAAAAAGATAACCAAAACTGTCTTCCTGAAGCACTACACCTGAAAAATAAATACTACCATGGTTTATTTTCAGCTCAAGAACCTTAGCTTAATAACCCCAAAACAAATAAAATGAGTAAAATAAGAGGAATCCAGGTTTTAATAGAGTTGTTAAAACAAATATCTTAATAACGTTCTACTGTGTGGCAGGGAAATTGTTTCTTCCTCTCGTCCCCATTACCTGACAGAAAAGATTTTGTCACCACCTTCAGGTCAAACCCACAGAGCACATCTAAGTTACGGGATCATAAACGAAGGCTGAAACTTGTTTCTTACTTCACACATCTGCAGCTGAAAAAGCCTCCTTTCCTTCTCCATCTCCTCTGCTATCTCAGCTCCCGTTATCTCCGTTCGTATCATCCCGTGCTGTTTGGCATGTTCTCGTTTCTCCTTTTCAATTTTTGTACTGAAGTTTCAATTAGGATAAGTTTAAGATTAATAAGATTCATTCTTACAAAAAGAAGTAGTACAGTATTAAAGAAGCCATTCTGAACATGAGTTCTCCCAAAATGCTACTGTCTTGTTTTCTTTCCTCTTTCAAGTGCCCAGAAGTAATAGAGCCAAGAAGCTTCCCTTCCGTTCCTGCATCCTTTACACCTTTTCTCTAGTTTGTTGGCTACGTGGAAGAAGGTGCCATCTCTTCTGTATGATGTGTTCCACCATACAGGCCCCATCTCAATATACTACTGCAGTGTAAAACAAACATAATAAGAAACTAAACTCACTCTGCAAGAAAACATCAGAATATCCTGAACAAACAAGTTTCATGGTTTCATGCCTCGTTATGCAGGAATTAAAACAAGTAACAAGGCAGCACATTAAAAATAACACACATATCAAAGCACATATTAAATGCTATGTCTTCTAATCATTACACTGACATGGAAAGCAAACATTGCAAAGAAAAAACTTAACAGTAAAACGAAAATAAGGAATTAAAAAGTTACTATGCGGCTCTCAGGTAGAGCTTTGCAGTGTGTCCTTCTTAGTGGTCTAATATAGACTAACTGGATTTGCCATTGCTAAGTAAAATTAGGTTTCCAACACAAGAGAAAAAAAAGAGAAAACTATTTATTTTAAAAATAAATCTGAAAAACATAAAAGGACACAAAGGACACAGGAATGGACTCCCGAAAATAACCAAATTCTGGCGAAGTGGCTCCACTCTGAGCCATTTCAGCAACCTTCCTGAGAGCTAAGGTTGCTGTTAATGTTCATTTCCAACTTACTCTTCTTATAAACCTTTGTTCACCCAAGAACACTGGGGAAGAAGCTGTATCCATAAATCCTGACTCACTTTCAGGATTTAAGATTCAAAAACACAAGAGCATAAGGCTGAAAGTCACACTGAAGAGTACACTCGTTTGAGTTACCAAAAGCAGAAGGGGGAGAAAAAAATACTTACAATTTGGTTTCATAATCCTTCCAGGCTTTGTCAAAAGGCTTTTTAAGGTCCTTGGGAAACAGAAAATTTGCTTAAAATATATTTAACATTGTCTTTAAAACATCATTGGAAGGCACTAATAGCACTTTTTAAAGTTTTCCCTTAAAAATTTCAAATAGCATTTTTTTTTTAAAAAAAGTTATTTTCGAACCTTGCAAAGCAGTGCTTTCCAATATTTCAAAGAAGCAACTGAAATTGTACTCATGCCAATTTTAAATTTATTCTTTGGACTAGATACAGAAATATTAATGGATACCAAAGTTAGAAACAATCTCCTGGGTGAATAGAAAGCAGCCAGAAGACAGCTGAAACTAATAACATTTCCATAAACATAGTTAGTTTTCAACACTTACCCCCTTAATACCCTTTAAGTCTCCTTTTAACAGGGAATCCAAAGTGAAAATAACATTGTGGCTTAAACCCTGGAGCTAAAAGGAAGAAGGAAAAAAGACACCATTACCATTCAAAATTTCTATGAAATTATCAAACATCCTACCGACAAGTATTTTATCATCACTAATGAAACAGCAACCACCTCAAACAATTCTAAATTAACAGTAGATTCATTCTAAGAACTAATAAACACTCCCTTGCACCACAGACAGAAACACTGTAATTATGGTTAACCATAAAATACACACGGTGACATAAAATATGAATTTTAAAACCCTTCAAGCTCTCTTAGCAAATACATGAATTATTTAGGAAGCAATTTTGGCTTTGGAGTACATTTTTCGTGCTGGTTTCTGAGCGAGGACGAGGAAGCTGCTATGCTGCAGGCAGACTCGGTGCAGGGCCCTTGCCTGTGCTGCGAGCATCGGGGAGCAAAAGGAGCAAGGAGAGTCTCACTCGCCTTCACTGATCAAGATATTTAATAAAATGTGCAATTTTTTGGCTTCGTAGTTTGGCATGTGTTGAAACTCCCCCATTTAAACTGAACCCTGTTGAGCCCGTGAGGGGAGGTTAATTACCCACGTGCAGGATTTTTGACTTTGCCTCAGCCAACCCAAACAGACAAAATCTATGGTGATGGCACGAGGTGAGCGTACACGGGCACGTGTGGGTGCAGGGCCAGCTCCTGAAAAGTCACCATCACAGGAATGGCTACGTGGGAATGCCATTCCTGCCCAATGCCCGCATGCAAGCGCTGCCCTCCTCAGTCCTCCCACCAAACACACCATGATTTATTTGCACAATTTCTTATAATTTAGACTTACACACTAGACTTTGAAAATAGATTTTAGGTAGATATTTATAATATCTATTAGCCTTTATAAATAAGAATTGTTAGCATAAACTGACAACCTTAACACTGAGAGAAAAGCTTCAAAGCTACAGCTAAATATTTTCAGCTGCTTCTACTACGTAGAATTCTTTCCTCAGCCTCAACATTCAGATGCTGTTCATCAATTGCCACAACATGAGCACCTCCTCACACATCCCCCATTTGCCAGGTGCTCATTTGGTAGCAGCAGCAGCGTGTCAGGCAGGAAAGTTGATCTGCCAGTAAAATGCGACGTGTTCATGATTCCAGGTACCTGTACTCCTAGCTCCTATCTTGAGAATGTTCCAATTACTTTCTCTCTTTCCAATTCTTTACATACAAGTTAACCTAGGTACTATCTAGGTACTTTGTTAGTAAGAGCACCTGACGCCATCCCCTACTTCAAGTCTTGAAATCAGGTTATTTTCATGTAATCTTTGCAAACTCATCCTGGCTGTTCCCCGGCAACTTTGACATTTAAATCACAACACACACACATGCACAGCAGACTACAACAAATAACTTGTTTAATATTAATTTCCAGAAGCAAGCCAAGTTTTTTTTTTTTTTTTTTTTCCCCTCCAGGTTTTCACCATTTTTTTAAACTGACACAGGTTTGCACGGTATCAGCTCTTTATCTCTGGCTCTCCCTGGTTCTCCATGATTTTCTCCAAGAAATGCTCGACAGCTTTGGCTCAGCCAGCTGCAGAAATATCCCCCAGCAGATGAACACAAGCACATGCATCATCTAAGCACTCTCCAATCCTCTCCCCATGTCAGCACCCATTTGTTGAGCTCATCAGCTGGCCAGCCACCTCTCTGGGCTTTCCTGGCAGTTTGTTCCCACCAGCTTCCCATGGGGACCAGGACTATTTTGGAACCAAGAGTTGGCTCCAGCAGGCTGGCAGTCCCTTTCCCCTTGGCCTTACTGCAATAAGGATACTCTCTTTCCTTCCACCAAAATCATCACTGGGATATTATGCATCAGAGCACTGTTTTGGAAAAAAAAAAAAAAAGATGCCAGAAGCAATAGTGTCAGAGCTATGAGCAAGACTTTAGTTCTGTTTTTGCTTCTTTACAACATAAACAACCAATTTAACAACTTGAACTGAAACTCATTTTTCACATGCTAATTTAGAGGAAGGATTTTCACTCCATTTAATTACAGACCAGTTCACAAAACAGAGAAAGTTGTTTTGCAATATGTGCATTGAGTAGACCCCAAGCAGTTATCAGGGTAGGAACGAACAACAGTAAATAACAATAGCTTTTTTCTTTTGTCCAAATTATTCCATTACAGGTAATGGAACCAACTGATATTGGGGTTGAAATTCCTCAACAGTAGCCAGCTAGTATGTGACTAGTCAAAAAGATTCTGAAATCAGCTCATGTATCAATACATGAGTTATCAATAGTTCAAATGAGTTGGAAATGTCTGACAAAGGGGCACAACAATCTCATAACTAGAGTAAAATACAAAAACAAACAAACAAACAAAAAAACAGGCTTTAATGAATGGAGACACAGAGGTTTAGGGGGAAGGAAAGATAATGTGCCCACAAATACTAGCTTAAAATCTTTATGAAGGAGGGGGAGAACAGATTTCAACTGTTGCTAAAGGTCACGTTGCACAAGAGATTTTGGAAAAACAAGTCATCTGCGAGTGGTCCCAATGTTCCTCCACCACCTCAGCTACATCAACTCAGAAGAGGCTCCCACGCTCAGTTACACACACCGTGGCTTTCATACACCTTTTTTGCACTGTATGATGAGTAACTGCATAAAGAAGGAAAATTTAGAACAGCAAAGTAAAAAGCAGAGAAAGATTATGGTGGGACTATCAAATAACTGAAAATTTAGGCCAGTACTCTGGTATTGATGGTGGTCAACTACAACACAGTTCCTTTACAGCTCATTCCTTATTCTGTATTTCCTTATGCCTTATTCTTCTCCATGTCTTTGCAGACAACTCACTTATTTTGCTGTACATGTATCAAATAAGCCAGCAAAAATAAGCTCTATGCAAAAAGTGCCTATTCACTTGTCACTCACCTTAATACCCAATTCTATTTCTTCAAGTAATTTTATTAATATAAGCCTCAGCACCTACTCTGGTGTTTTCATCAATGAAATTATATACCTTCCTCCTTCTCACCTGCTTTTTCAGTACATTCACTACATTTTTAACTCCTTATTTTTTATTCCAGTATTATAAATATCTTGTTTCCTGTGTAACTGCATTATTAAACAGAGTTATGTTCAAGAAGGACAATAGGTCAACAAGCCAGAACAATGTTTTTTTGTTTTTTGTTTTTTTTTTGGAGAAAAGACAGGCAAACAGTAAGTATTTTTAAAATGCTGAAACATCTATAAAATGACCTTGCTTGTCCAATTGCAACTGTTAAATAAGAGAGAGAAGGGAATGGCATATTTTAAATTTCGAAAAAAAATCAAGATAGACTACAGAATAGCATGGTACTAGCATGATGTAGCTTTGAATGACTGCAGTTTCAGCTAAAAAAAAAAAAAAAAAAAACCTCAGTAAGTCTCAATATCCACTACTTAAAAATAATAATAATAATCTAACTTGCTATGGAAAAGAATTAAAATATCTTGCTGAAGCACTGCATGAAATCCAACCTAAAGCCTCTAAAAAATCTGGGTTCTATTCTCAAATTGCCTCTCAAATGTAACGCACTTTAAAATTTTGATTTTTGAATTGTGTGCTAAAAGTAAGAATAAAGGAGACCAAAATGGCCCAGAGTAACAACAAACTTTATAAAAGAAAGCTCTTAAAGAACAAGACACAAATGTCCAAGCAAACATTGGATGAGCCACGCAATGGACTTCCAAGGAAGATGAAGCTTTCCTAGGATAAGTGAGATGGTCCCTCGATAGCTAAACAGGTGACTAAGAAGGGGCAACACTCAAGGCAGCAATTAACAGCTTGCCAAGGAAGGAAGCGACATCCCATTTTGTGTGTTAATATAGGTGCAAAAAAGCCAAGTATGAAAAGTTACGTGGGAGCTGTAGGATACTGTTTGCTGAGGACTGCTCTCCAGAGCCACATGTTTGAGCACGGACCGAGTTTTACTGTGGGCCCTTCTTCCAGCAGAAGGCTCCTTGACCCATAAATAACTGAAGGACAGAGTAGAACATAAGAGTTAAGATGCTAAAATGCAGATCTGCTTGAAGCCCTGCTTGTGCATGCAAGATTACTAGTATTACAACTGAAAAGGCCTTTTCTTGTTGTGATCATTTTAAAAATTGAAAGCAGTTAAAACTGCTTCCTTACTTTTTTTCTCCCATAAAAATGCCTAACACACAGAGACAACTTTTCTATATAAATACAGAATGCATATTTAAAAAGCAAAGGGAATTCAGCCAAAAACTCCTAAATACTTAAAATATTTGAGAAAAACATAGTGCCCAGTATGTAGAGATAAGCAAAGTCCCTGTTGTACAATTATTACATATGAATTTACCCACAATATGTATTTTTAATCTCCAAAGAGAAGCTGTACATCACCTAATTGAATCTTAAGTGTACAGCTTTAACACACTTAGAAAATGACTGTCTTGAAAAGGTCAAGCTGCCCATTGATGCTGTGCACAGGCCTGAAAGCTGAAACGCCTCTGCTCTTGTTACACAATCAATAGTTAAAGAATAAAAATAAAGCTTTCCTTTTAATTATACTTAAGAAAACAGCAAACCATGAATTTCTAATGCTGCAAATTCCATTACTTACACAGGGATAAATATGCATGTTTTCTATAGCAGTCATGATCTCACTGTATCACACATTATTTTCACGTTAAAAAATAGAATTAATCTCATCTCGGTTTCTTACAAAAGCAAGGCCTAGGTAATCATACAAAACATGCTTAACTTCACCTGGTGGTGAATAGGAAGCAACTTTTGAGACTCAGAAGGTTTCTGGCATTCCAGGCTAGCATCTACTTTATTTAATGTAAGGGAAAAATCTCTCAATGATCATTTCCTTCTGCCTAATTCCAAGAGAAAAGCAGCAGGATGAAGGAAAGGCCCCACCAAAGCTACCAGCTCAAAGAAAGACTGCAGTGCAACCACATTATTGCACCTTACAGAAGAGGAACCTCAGAGTTATGCCCAGCTATAAAAAACTAGTATAAAACTGGATCTTCAACCTTCTGAATTGGATTAATAAATGTCAATGCAAACCACAAAATATGAATTCACAAGAAAAAGTAGCTTGATTAGTTTCAGTGATCAAAGATCTATTGGCTATAACTACATTCTTGTTATGCTACTCTCAGAAGTAAAAGACTTAAAATAAACTTTATATGAGAAAAGGCTTTAGACTATCTTCAGAGGCCTAATGCTTAAACAACAGATGCCTTGCAGAGGGAAAGCATACTATTAACAGAATTTAAGCATACTTCCTAAATCATTAATCTTTCACCCCTCAAAATAAAACAACTAATCATTCAAAACAACTAATGGTGCTGGATTTTAACTGGAGAGACATGATGCCAGGGAATGATTTAGAATTAAGTTCCACAAAGAGGTTCACAGAGCACCTTCAACTCCTCAGAAATGTAAACTGAGGCATCATTCTCAATTCTTAAATGTCAGCAAACAAAACCAACCAAAAAAAAAAACACAAATAGCAGAATAACACAATGTGCATAAAACACAATGTGCATAACAACAATCTTCAGAGATAATCTTCATAGTTTCTTAGAAACAGAAACCTCCTAACTGAAATGATCTCTAAAATCACTGCCCGAGTCATCAGCAATGTGAAGTTGTTCCACTGTACATTATTTTTAGCCTTTTTTTTTTTTTTAATAAAGAAATTTGAATTTCCTTACCAGGTTCTTCAGCAGCGTTGATAATTCTTTAGTAAGTGTGGAAAACTTTACAAAAGCCGTGCCAAGATCGGGGTTATCCCGACTTAAAAAATTACTTCCAAACTTATCTAGCACTTGTGCATAGTTTTCTTCATTTTGAACATGATCTGCAAAGAGAGAAAATTAAAAATCAGAAAACTTGCTAGTAGATAATCATTTATTACTTTAATCCTGCTCGAACGTATACTGCAATATAATAACAATCGACAAGCACCCTTCTTTCAATAAACCCACAAATAAGTATACATATATACTTAAAACTGGTTGAGATATTTTAGTATCAAAAAGGCCTATTTAGCATATAGGCTTATTTTTCTTTGGAAACACCTGCAAGTTACGTAACATTGAATGTTCAACATTATCGAACATAAATATGAATAAAAAAGCTCAGTAATGTTCAATAAAGTAATAATATCAATATAAGATCAGCTGAAGGAAAATTTAAATACATCTGCCTCATCTTATAAACGTTCAAACTTACAATCATCTATTTTGATTCAATGTTTATTGCTATTAAGGCAACACGCATACACAGAACAAATAATGCCAAACAAATAATGTCAATGTTTCTCCTCATTTCAGGCATCTCTTTGCATATTTTTGCTTGCATCTCGCATTTTACTTCCTTTCTGCAGAAAATCTGCTAGTACAGCCCTTTAAAACAGTCTTGATCACCTTCAATTTCTCTCAAAGGATTTTTTTTTTTTTTAATATTAAGCCAACATTTAACGGTCAAACAACTTACTAATGTCCTGCTACGCACAACACAAAAAGTATGAGCTAATTAAGAATTACACAGGAATGTTTCTAAAAGAGTAAGGATACCCAAAACAACACTGATTTAAAGATCAAAAAAAAAAGTCTTAAAATCCTACCAGAAGACTTAAAAAATCTTAATGCTTAACTAACTGAAATACCCCCCCAACATTTGACAAGTCACAATGTAACATCAGAAATTAACATGCAGCTTCTCAAAGGCCAAAATTAATCATACGTTAATATGGAACTCCAATACCATGTTTTTATTGAATAGAACTGTTCCATGATGAGCATATGTTTTTAATCAAATAGCTTAATAGGAAAAGCAAGGAATCAAGAGGTAACAATAAAATGTGGGTTTTGTTTTGATATAAAAGCTGTTGCACAAATATACAGAGAAACGCTATCCTAAGAGGGAGCCTTGGCTTGCACACTCCTGAGCTAGTAAAGCTCAAATGTACCCTACTGTTTTGAGGGAAAAGGAGGGATAACTCAGCAAGGCTGGAAATGAAGAAAATCTAATAGGTCATGAAATCTTTCTTCTTGCCAGGGAAGCACTTCCAACTCCAGTATATTTCCTAGTATTTTGATTTTAAGGACTTTCTTGTTTTGCTTCTTAAAGCGGAGATGCGTCAAAATATTTTTTTTTCAAAACCGATGGAAAAAAAAAAAATCAGCAAGAGTATTTCCTGTATCTGTAGAAAGACAAAGCAAATGGAAGCAGGAAGCAAATCATTATCCTAGAACAATGTATAGGAAGTTCTCAGGAATTTTAGATCATAAATCACCTAAAATCTAGACATGAGACTCTTCAATTAAAAAAAGGAATTACTCTAAAGTTACCAAGCAAATACACAAGAAATTCAAGAGTAGCACCTCTAGATTCAATTTTTACATTTTACATCTACATAAATCTTGTAAAAAGAATAAAAATATTAGCAATTCATGAAGAGGAAGGGTATTTCTTTACTTGACCTCAAAAGCACGTAAATGAACAATAAAGTCAGTGTACCTGTGCTAAAACACAGCCTATGAAAGGCTGCATGGCCAGAGCAAAGAGCACGTTGAACGTCACCGCTGGTGCCTCACGCAACCACACAGATGACCTCCCAGTGCACTAACAGAATCTCCTCCAGATGAAGGTGGTAATAATGTGCATGGCTTGATGTTTACTTCCTTAGATACAATTACTGTAGGAAGGACTTAATAACCTCGGAGACACACACGGAGAGCAGGACATAGAAACAATAGGGGTTTCTGCCCAGAGCTAGCTCATGTCTTCCTAATATTGTAAACAAAGCTCAATATTGAGATGAAAATGGAGCAGTTTCCCCAGAGAGATACCAGCCTCCTTGAGCAGCTCCCCAAGGGGTTCCAGAATCACAGACATTACTGGATGTTCCACGGTCCCACCAGACCGTGCTCCCTTCGAGGCAGATGTGCGTGGGGACAGAGACGCCTCCTCAACTCTTCCCTCCCCTAGGTTGGTCTGTCAGGGAAGCCAGGACCTTGTAAAGGCAAGAGGAGAGAGGTCACAGTGGTCCTGACAAAACATATAGAAGGAAAATCTGTATATAGTGCAACTAGAAAGCAGATCACTAAAACTGAAACCTTAGTTTTTCTCTTGTCTAGAACAGTTTTGATCAGACATGATCCCCTCCAAACACTGAAGGGCAGAAAAAGGTGATGAAGCAAGTAGCTTTCAAAAGAGCATTGCACAAGCACAATGCTTTCCTGTGAATGGATGATCCTCAAATTACACCCAAAGAAACCTGAAGACTGCTTAATTATTAAGAATTACTTCTTGAACATCTGAATAACAAACAAACAAAAAGCCTAACAAGACTTTTAAAACAGCAAGGAAGTTGGCAAGGCTGAAGAAGACAGGAGTTACCTAATATAAGAAAATATTTTTCAAAAAGCTGAAGTTTAAAAGTCTAATCGAAAAGATTAAAGAGACTTTGACCATCCCATTTGTCTCCTGACTTGACAATAAAGCCTTCCAGGCCTAGGCTGCTGAAGAAAAAAGCAAGTAAAACGCTCCTTTGAACTTATCTAGAGCAAAGAGCATCTCCATGAGTCTGTGGCTTTTCTACATCACTGCAGTTTTAAGAACATTTAGACTAGATGAGCAATACTAGAAGACTTATTTTCCAGCCAAGTTCATTGCTACCGTGCTTAGGGAAGTCCTCATGGCAGATTTATTTTAAGGCTGTTTCTGAGGTTTTTATATTAAATGTGCTGTGAGTGCTAGAACTCATTAAAGCTGATTAAATGAATAGTAGCAAGTCATTTAGATCAAAGTACAGATGTTTTGTTCAAGGAGTCAACAAGGAAGCACACAAGAGTAATTAAACAAGTCTCTCCCAACCAAGTCAATATAAGGAACTAGGTAAACAAAGTTAAACAAGGATCAGCCTCACCTAGACAAATAACTGGTTAAAAACCAGGGTAAGGAGGAAGAAATAGCACCTAGCTTTCCTTAGAGGGAGGTCACCTGTGAAGCCCTGTATGGAACTGTGCTAAGGCTCACAGAGTTTAACAGCATATTTATGAATCAGAGAATAACATTTATATTTTATGAAGAAAATAAAAATCACCAAATTACCCAGGGGAATAAAAACAAAAGCTGACTATGAAGGTGAGATTAACCTGTCCTAACACAGAGGCCTACACTGATGATATCCACATTTCAGCTGAATGTCTCATCATTTCCCTAACATTCAGGTCACAGTTCAACTGTACAGGACGTCAGACACATCTCACCCTGGAAGTCTCCACTAGGTGCATTAATTGTCTGATGACACTGATGGGTCAGTCTATCGCAACAAGTTTACATCCAGGTAGCTCCGAAGTTAAATGAAAAGTCTTATCTTGAATGGCTGAAGCATAAGCATAATGGCTGAGTGTGCCTCAGGTAGCGTAATGCAGGGAAAATACTCTTAATTTGAAGGAATGACTGTGAATTAGCTATTATTGAGAAAGATCCGAGTTGCAATATATCACCTCAATTATTCAGTAGGAATAAAATAAAGCTGATTATTAAAAATGATTAAGAAAGAAACACAGGATGCAACAGATAATACCACGATGCTGTGTCTAAACTCTGAATACTGAAAGCAGTTCTGGTCCCTACAGCCCCAACTCCCCTCTTCTTCCTCCTAAGGAGAAGGAAAAAAAA
Organism: Tinamus guttatus; assembly: GCF_059628265.1. Lineage (NCBI taxonomy): Eukaryota > Metazoa > Chordata > Aves > Tinamiformes > Tinamidae > Tinamus > Tinamus guttatus. The sequence continues at coordinate 5,462,735 of NW_028288572.1, read as the reverse complement.
GTTTACATGAATTAAAATCGATTGGATAAAATCCAGCCCCTCATATCACTTCAACCTGAGAAAGTACAAAAGTTTTCTTTTGTAATTTTTTTTCTTTTCTTCAATCCCTTTGCACTGTTCTCGTGCTACTCTCTAAGTATCTACTACCAGACGAATGGCTTGTCTAGCCCAGTGTCTCCAGTCTTCATCTCTGGTCTTCTGTTGATTTTGCATTTTTATTTCACTACTGCGTTTATTCTTTTGATTGTACCTGGAAACCACACCATCAAATCAACAAAAAAGAACTACTGAAAAGCTGAAAATTAATTGTGAAATCTGCTGCCAATACAACTGGCTCCAAATGTTACGTGAAAGCTAGTCAGATCGGACTCTCCATTACATGCAAGCATCATTCCCACAGGATAGGTTTCTACCTACACATGAAATCTGATCTTACAGAAATGAACAAGACAGATAAAGAAGCAGCCAGAGAGGGCAAAAGAGAGGCAACAATTTATAAGTTACAATGGATTTCTTCACCAGTGCTTTCCCGCTCAGAATGTATTGGTCGGGGGTGGGGGGCAGAATGAGATGAGTCATTTCTACATTTCTAATGACAGACATGAGAAGGATGCAAAAATTATGTTTATTAATTGCTGTACAAATTGCTTCCTGTGCATGTCTTCCAAATTATACCACAGTCTATCACAATAACATTCTGAAGAGGGAGCCAGAGTATTACATAAAATGCTCTCTTTATTCAAAAAATTTTATACCAGCTTGAGTCTTTAATAAAAAATACTTCAAAAACAAAGGAAAACACTGAAAAACTGCTGCATAGTTTTCTGTGGTCCTTCTTAAAATGCCAAGGGAGCCATATAAAATGATTAAGCAGTTTTTTATTGCTTTTTACTCAATGTAAATAGTTCATAAGCTAATATGACTTACATAGGGCTTTCAAAACTACTGGCAGGCTTTAAAGTCCTATCAGGTTTTATCACAAAATTCAGGTCAATGGGTAACCATAATCTCTGGTGTCATTTATATATTTCAGAACAGACAGAAAGCTTTTCACACATTTTAAGAATTGTATTGGTTCTGAAATTACGTAAGAATATACTTCCAAATAGATATTGCTGCTTAGAGTATCTCCATAACTCAAAAAAGTGTAAAACTAAACAAACATTTACCAAGTTTTATCCTTACTTGGCAATCTAGCTTCACAATCTATTGAGAAAACATTAGTCATCAACTGAAGTTTTTGGAAAAGCTCATGGTGCTAGTGGAACAACAATATTAGTGACTGGCAGAAGTGAAAAGAATCTGTAACACATAAAAAGACAGTCCAAAAACTAAGTTAACAGGACAAAACAAGCAGCACAGAAACAATCTTCTTTTTCAATAAAGGCTACTAAGAAACTGCTCTAAAGAAGGAAAAAATGCTTAACACGATTATGAGTGCTGGGGAATGGGGACTGTATTTTTCTAATCAAATATTTACATCCAGCTGATTAGAAAGTGTCCGGGTGGAAAGCAATGAGGGTGAAAGAGCTGGAAAACACATTATTTCCACATACAACCCCTAAAAAGAACATTTTGAATTGCTGAATCTCAAAATACTACCTTACAGATAAGCATCTCTCATTCTATATACCTGAACAGGGTAAACTGCAAGGCAGACTTTTCAAACTCATACTCAGATGCTCAGGTTCTCATGCAAAACTGGGAACAAAGCCTTACCTTGTCCTGAACTATATATTGCTTTCACAGATTTTTTCACTTTCTGCAGTGCAGTCCTGTCTTGATCCAATGCCTACAATAATAAAAAATCAATTTTAAATACTTACATCATTGACCATTAAAGTGCCCTACAACATTTTAAAATACAAAATAAATACTTTCAGAGGCTGGAAAAACTGCGGATGTAACATATTAAACCCCCAGGAAGGTGTCAGGTCATTCATCCCCTTCAAGCTGAATTGAAAAACTGAACTGAAAATTCTCTGAAGGCAGAGAACAACAACAGTGACAGAACTAAAAGAAAAAAATAAAGCTATTAGCTTTGAAAGAGACAAAGCATTTAGTCATAAGGGACAAAACATTTAGTCGTAATGTAAAATATTTCAACCTCTCCTCCCCACCCAGTTACTAAAGCTTCTCTTAGAGCCCTATACTTTCTAGTACAACTAAAGTGCTTGCTGATTTCTATGGTTTTCCCACAGCACTCCTCTTCCCCCTAAGGACACAGAAAACACACACAAGCAAAGAAAGAAAATGAATGTGAAAGATAAAAGCCCATGCAAATAAATACCTCTTATTCAGTTGTAAAGCATTTATAACAACAGCTTTAGCAAGTACCACATGTTCACATAATCCATCACACTAACCCTTCCCCCCCAAATTCCACAATGTAATTTTGTAAATAAGACGACACGTAGCAAATCAAAATAAAAAAACCTAGGACCTGCTCTTGCAAACATAAGCAAGTAACATAATGCCACTGAGAAAGAATATTTGCAAAGCAATATTCAAACATGCATTTGAAGGATTCCATCATTCAGAGTCTCTAGGGACAGCATTAACTTCAAAATGGCTAATTGGATTGCTAATTTAGGATCAGATTTCTAGCTACTTTTTGGAAGTGACTTCTCACTACCTGCTCACAATCTGATACAAGAAAACAATCAAATGGGCATCAGAAAGAATTATGATAAAAAAGCACAAGATTAGCCCAAGTGAACACTAGTCTAGATTAGTGAATTTAAGAAAATTAAAACTCCACACTTATTCTGGACAACAATCTAGTCAGTCTCCCATGTGCATGAGTATAGGGCAATCTATGTACTTAACACATGGTAAGCAATGTATGGAGTTTTTTTTTTTCCCCTATTTATTTTTAGGATGAGCCTACACAATTCCATCTTGGAGTGATACAATTTTGACAAAGCAAAACACTAAAGTTTGTAACAAGAAAAAGTTCCATATTTTCGCTTACTAAGATCCAACTGAAACTCACTGCACAAGCGTTTTGGTGGTAGCTAAAATCAGAAAGTCCAGAACTACAGAATGTGTCTAAGTGTTTTCTAATACTCTTTATCTATTTGCATTTCCAGCAGAATAATGATTCAAAGTTTACAGATGTGTTAAAAAAAAAATCACTGCATTCTTTCATTCTCTAGTACAATATTGGATTTCACTTGACTTGCATCTTGGTGAAAAGTGTTAAAATGTTTTAAATTTAATAAAATATCAAGAACTCTTTGTTCCTTTTTGAGACAGTGCACAGTAGGAAGCTCCTTTTAGATTCCTTTGTAATAGTTGTCAAAAGCCTTTACTTTTATCTATATGCCATGCCAGGCATTCATATCCTACACTGAAGTTCTCTCCATCTTCAGTGAGCAGGAAAAAGATATTGTTTCATTTGTCCACAGAGTTTTATGCAAGGTTAAAATACAAATCTGAAATCAGTATTTTTAAAAGGAGAGAACCATTAAAGTTCACAAGATACACATATAAAATTTAGTAATGCTTAGAGATAAAGCAAACTAGATATGCTAAAGAAAAATGTAAGAATTTAAAGGAAGAGTCATCTTGTTCCTGAAGAAATTGATCTAGAAAAAATAAGACAAGCAGACTAAAACATATATATTGTCTTGTATTTTATTGTTTTATATGTTTGAAAGACATACAGGCATATAGATCTTTCAAACCGGATTTTGAAACACAGTTTAATTTGGTCACTGGTAGAGGGTGGAGGAAGGAAGGGGCTGTGCAGTATTTTAGGAGTGTAGTCACTGAGCAGAGCTGTACACAGAGGTGACATCCACTGCCTGAAGGAGCCACTGATCCAAATCAGAGTGACACCACAGTTCAATTTTGTATCTGTACACTCACAAATAGGATCTTTATATGAACAAATTATTCAGAGTCCCAAATTTTCAAATTGACAAACATACAAATCTACATGGGAGGGCAGTGTACAACAACATGATAACAGCAAAACCCCAATCAAAACCCCAATACACATTTTATGTGTATTAAAACAGTTATCTTTTACCATCTAATATTTTCTAGATAAATATATGTAGTTCCCATATATATGGCATTTCTCTTGAATACCACTTGCTAATAACTTATAACTCTATTTTCCTTTAAAGGACAGTATGTTCAATATTTTTTTTCCCAAAAGGAAAAATTCCTTTGAAATATGTTAAAAGTTGGATGGAGCAGCCTTGCCTGCCTCAGGTGCTTTTGTAGGATCTGCTCATTTTATTTTGCTGCATTTAGAACTGTAAATATAGAAAACACCAACTGCCCAGAGAAACTTTGCAGACCCGCCTGGACACAACCCTGAGCCACGTGCTCTAGGTGATCCCGGGAGCAGGGGCTTGCACTGGATCACCTCCAAAGGTCCCTTCCAAGCTCAACTGCTTTGTGATTCCGTGTACGCTGACATCCAGTGCTCCGTCACCCTCACTGTTAAGAAATTTTTCCTTAAGTTCCTGTGGAAAAATTTCTTCACAGTGAGGGTGACAGAGCACTGGAACAGGTTGCCAAGAGAGGTTGTGGAGTCTCCTTCTCTGGAGGTCTTCAAAACCCGCTTGGACGCAGTCCTGTGCCACGTGCTCTAGGTGACCTGCGTGTGCAGGGGGGTTGGACTAGATGACCTCTGGAGGTCCCTTCCAGCCTTAAGCATTCCATGATTCTGTGATCTCATATTCCACACAGGGGCCTTCTCCACCAGAACCCGCGGTGCAGCCACGTCTGGCTGTCCACACAAATAAATGCTACTTTTGCACATCTTCAGCCCTGCAGAATCTCATCTTTTCTCCACAGACAGAGTCTATTTTTAGGCCATGCCCTGTTTAACAGCTAGTAAACTCTGAACCAGAAATTATGCTACTTTACATGCTGCAAAGCCCTAGATTCCAAATTTCTATCTTTGATGTACTAAGAACCGCCAAGGCGCAGTTACACAGACCACTAATTATGCCTTTTGACATATGTGCATGAATACAATTACGTAATACACACTATATTAGATTATGTAATTATATAAAACATATGAAATATTGCACTTGTAGCTTTCGGTGCCTTTTTTCTTAACGAACATGACAAACAGGGTTTGAGCAACATCATCTGCCTTTCCTGAAGGATGTGTCCCCACTATTTCAGACACCATTTGCAGCAACGTTTCGTACACGTTTCACTTCCAGAAGTCATTGCGAGCCCTGGGCTGCCCCAGCCTCCTCCAGTTTGTAAATGTACAAAAACCACCACCCTGTTTCATATACTGTACAAGCCTTTACATTGGAAAGAAAAATAAAACTGATTTGTGTTTCAGCCTTACAGTAACAACAAGAACTAGAGCAGCTCTAGACTCTGATAATCACATTCATGTGTCAACATAAATTATTTATCCTTTCAAGTGGATATTACCCAGAAGAGCTCTATGTTCCAACCAGAACATTTGCCAATTCTTACAGCAGAGGAAGTTTAGAATTTCCCTCTATTAAGAACTTTACCCCAAGGTCTCCGAACCCAACCACTACCAAAAGCCACCTCCAGAAGATAATGAAACAGAAACATTTTTAAACTATGACAACATTTTAAGACGACCCCCTAACAGAAACCTGAAGCTCCTGGAGCAGGCACAAGCTAGGCACTCGTGACAAAACACATGCATGCCAAGAAAATATTTTTGTACACACACACAAAAATATCAGCACAAACTATTTGAGCGTACACAAACAAATGGGTATAACGAATGCTCTTCAGTCACATGCATGTTTCCTCAGATGCAAGATTAAGTTATTCCACAAAAAAATAAATAGAGGATATACTGGCTTTGAAGGACTATAAGGAAATATAAAATCTTTCACCAGTTTTCTGCCTGTTCAATTCCTAATTATGATATACATAAACTGGAGCAATGGTACCTTCCTGGGGCTGAACAGCTATTCATTTCTTCACAGTAAAATGCAGACTTTATTGGAGGGATAATAAATGCAGACTGGACAGGTTGGTCAGCTACTGCATTTCGTATCATTGAAGCTGCAGCAAGACAAACCCCCATAATTTCACCACTGAAATAACGTGGGGAAATACAACGACAGAAGTCAAGTGTTGGTCTCTTGCAGTTTACCCACCCAGCGAGGAGACCAGCAACATTTTATTCTTTGCAGAGAAGTGGCCCAAACCGCCCTGCCATGTCCTTGCTACTCTGCTTGGCCTGCCCTGGACGTGCCCCTGGCACGAGTTTAAAGCTCATTTCCAATTGCAGGTCTCGGCGCACACCCCTAAACCACAAACCCACGGCACAGCCTGATGAAGCAAGTCGATGTTCGTGAGGAAAGAGATGACAGGAGGTGCCATCTTCACTTTAAACAAGCAGTAGGGATTTCCAAGGCTTTCTCATTTGTGTCTTTTCTAAAAACCACTGTTGAGCTTGAACACTGTAATGAATTTACTTAAACATGCAGAGTATATACAATGAAAGATGATGGCAACAAGACAGTTGATTCCCAGTAGGTAGAAATTCTTTATAAAGAGCTGTTTAAATAGTCACCAGATTATTCTTGGACTATTACTCAAAGGGCAGTATACTTGAGACCACTTATAAAACGCCTAATGCGTCCAGTGTAGCTAAACTGTAAACTAGGCAATAACGTTCTACTTGGAAGCCTTTGCAGCAGGAGCAAAAATGCAAATATTTCTTTATTTCATGTAAATATTTCAAGGCAACTCCTCGACAAAATGAAGTTAACACCAAGTTTTTCTTAATGAGCTGATATTTAGTTTTGTGTGTGGAAGTATTTTGATAGTGACAACACTTGAAAACATCCACTTGAGAGATGCCAAAGTTCCCCCATAAGGTGTAGGGTCTAAGACAGCTCCAGGCTGACCGAAACGAATCTGTTGCGTTACAGATTCTCACCTTCCCCCTGGCAACAAGGCACCTCTGAACACGGACTAAGTCAAGGTGTCACCCTGGTCTTGCATTCAGATTCACTGCACAAGTCAGAGTTACTAACCAGAAACCTAAGGCAGCAAACACAGGGAAGAAAATTTACTGGTTTTCCTATCACTGCTCTACAACCTTACCAGTTTCTCATGCCAGCAACAACAAAAGCCCAGTACTAATTTTGCAAAGCTCAGTTAAACCCCAGGTACTGACACACATGTAATTCAAGCTTCAGCCTGCGAACACGCCATTATATAATAAACATTCCTGAGTGACACACAGAACTTTTGGTAGTGTTACGGCTGCAAAGTAACAGTAGCGTTATCACAGCCACAGCAAAAGTGGAAAGTGCGGAGCAAACCCCACGGGAATTAATGAACAGACACAAACAGAAAAATGTTGCATTTCAAACGACTGCATATTTATAAGTAAGTGTAAGTGTTGTACTCAATTTTTAAGGAAATCATGAAATGTCATGAATTGCATTTTCTTTGGGCTGATCCTTCCTGCCCAGATTAACAAACAGACACCCATACTACATGGACTAATGCTTTCCAAATGAAGAAGAAACGACTTAGGTCTTCAAAGAAATGAAATCATATTCTGCACTTGTACTCCTGGAAATTGTGCTCTTATAGAGGGAAGCTCAGCAAAATCACTTAAGAAAAAAAAAAGCAATCAAGACTCATCTTAAATTCATAGAACAGCAATTATTAATACAGTCGTATTGGCAGTATAGACTGAAAAAAAACTACTAGATTTTCGAAACATTTCTGATCTGAATGGCTTTTATTTTTTGCATCACTACCTTCATACACCTTACTGAAGGGTAGGCTTTAGAAAATAATGGGTTTCACAGAAGCAAGAATCCTTTCAAAGTTTTTATACTAGGCTAGATATTGAACCTTGAAAATTATTCATCATTTTTGAGACAGATGATCCATAACTACCTTGATAGTATTATCTTATACAAAAGCTCAAATTACAGCTGTGATTTTCAGTATTATCCAGTAATTATTTGTTATCCCATGGCTTTACAAAATAAAACAACAAACAACCCACACAACTACAGTTTCAAAACACCACAAACAACCCTAGAGGCTGCACGTTTCCAATGCACGACTAGGTGGAAAGGTGAGGTTTGGGAAGTGATAAAATCATCCTGCTTCTAAGAAAATGCCACAATCTTCCTGATGCGCAAAAGAAAAATGGAAAAAAAAAAAAAAAAAAAAAAAAAAGGCTTAAATCTGGCTTATAGCCTTTATGTGGCAAGTGAAACTGCGAAGACTGGAGACCTCGTTTCTCTCATCAGCAATAGCTGCACTGCTCTGCTTGCTGACTCGGCTCATCCGCATGGCCTGTGCCGAGGTCCGTAGGGCTGAGGAGCATCTTAAATACTACCAAGAGCAACAGTGCATGCGGAGCTATTAAGGAAGAAGAAAATATAAACAGGCAGCAACAGAGGGGTTATGAACTCCATTTGCAGGGGGGGGGGAAAAAAAAGAAAAAAAAAAAGCTTGTCAGTTCAGGTTCTTTTTGTTTTATCATGGAAAATGAACAGGAAACCAACATGGCATCAAAATTCTCCCCAAGCTCTTGGCATTTGATCTGGCAATTACTGGAAAACTCTCTCATATCACTGAAAACAGACCCAATTATACTTGAAATGAGATTTCACTTTTATGTAAAGAGCAGATACAGTCTCTTATATAAAGCTAGATGCCTGTTACTATCAGCATTTGTATTTCTGAATTGTTTTGATGCACCTCATTCTGAAATTTAACATTCCACATTATAATTATAACACCAACATGGCCTGAATTTAGCAAAGAAGCCGAAGTATTTGGGCTTCCTCAGTTTCTTTATGTCTTAACACACAAAATGATTAAAACCTAAATTCCATAATAAAAATATGAAATAACAAAACCTTATGTTTATTACTAATTGCCATCATATTTTCTCTTTTGGAATACTGTCCATGGAGCAGACCACAGCATTGCATCAGGTACTAACACTCATAAAACGGAGGGCAATTTCTCTTAATTTAAGACACTTAATTAAAGCCTTCAAAAAAAGGTTAAGAAGAAAAAATAACCATATCTTAAATGCTTTTAATTGCTTTACAGTTTTGGCTGTCTTCCACACTTCACGTATAGATGCAAGTAGCAAGGGCTAAAAAAAACTACAAGGCAAGAACAGGAACTTGAAGCCACTGCAGATGAGAAGTTTAATCAGTGTCAAATACCAAATAAGTATAAAAAGGAGCGAGGGGGGAAAAAAAGTTGGAAAGATGATGCTAATGCAACAACTCAAATACCAAATTTTCATGTGAAATAAGGACAAACAAATACCCTTAGGAAACATCCAACATTATTTTTATAACAATACTAAGCACTAGACATTTACAGGCACAATCCTAAACATCAGTAAATTGCACTAGCAACAACTCAACACTCTCAACAACTCAACGCTCTGTTTAGAACACATCTTGTGTCACTAACTGAATAAATAGCTATTTTGTCAGATGGTCCTTCCAAAATGACCATGTCAGATGGTACTTCCAAAATAAAAATCCCAATTTTAGGCTGCATTCCAGCTGCACTGTCTACTGCTATTTCAGAGGGAAGCATGAAGCAGCTTATGTCAGATAATAATAATAATAAAAACAGAAGGGACTTTCTTAAGGGAAAAGTCTTTGGGATTAGTTGGGAGATGGGAAGCCAAGTCTTCTAAAGCATTCAAATATCACAGATTCAAAGTAAAAGCTTTGCAAAGAAAACCACTTCCTCTTATGCACAGCACCTAACCACCAAGCTTCAAGTTCCATCTTGGTGGAGGGAGAGAAGACCACATTGCACACACAAGATTCTCCTCAAAGTAACAGTTTTGCTAATGCTTGTCCCAGGTTCCCAGGCAAGTATCCACACTGAATATCAAAGAGTTACGCACCAAGTTCTGCTCTATCATATACTAATTCAATGCACTTTTGTCAAATAAAGCATGGGCTTTATTCATAAGTTACATACTACAAGCCATATATAGTAAGTTATATTATTCGTAAGGGATCTGGATGAAGCAGAATTAGCTTTCTGGAAATTAATATTTTTACTTTACTAATGGCAAGAGTTTGACTCAGGAACAGATTTTAGCAGCAGCTATTGATTTTTACTTTATCTTTGCTTGGAGTCAGATAAATCCCCTAAATGTCCTATTTTATCATTTCCTTGGGATTCTAGATATCGTACGAAAAGTAGATGTTCGTTCTGCTCATGCCCATGATCTTACTGTCAGAAGAGGCAACCACACATCCACTCTTTAGAGGATTACTTTTTGTTTAAGAGGATTTAACACACATGGTCTCTGGACCTTCTTTTCTGAAGCAAGGTGAGAGCAGAATCTGCTTCAGGAAGCTGCCACCAAATGGCATTTCCTGCTACGCCTGCCAGAGTATAACTTAGAGCACTAGTGGCAAAACAAAGTTTGGAAATAACATTTTGGGATACAGGAAGACTCCAAGAAGAGAGAACCAGCAAGTACTATGGAAACTGTGCTTTAACCCAAGAGTTTTATAGTTGAAGACAACATGAATGGTTTCAAAGGGGCACACACTGGTGTTACTCTTATTTTCCCCCAAATAAAGAACCTAATTTATGACTCAGGACTGAGAAGAGAATCTGGGAGAGCTACTGAAAACAAAGACTAGTGAGAGGCAACCCGAGTGCATGCAGAATGCTGATCACTGTTAGGTAGCTGTTATGTATCATGTCAAGGGGACAAGGTAAAATGATACCACCTATAAATGCAATACCTTTAACAGTAAGATGATTCTTCTTTGAAAATTTGAACTTTTGCAGCTTTTTTACTTTATATTTTTCATAAAAATCTAAACTGACAAACATTACATAGTGCAGTGGAGACAAATGAACAAAGAATTATTTTACTGCTTTTTCTTATGAAATAACTTTCACTGTTATATTAAAAAAATAAAACACAATCTCATCGTATATACTGTATAGTTAAAAGAAAATCTATTTGGAATGCAGAACAGGCAATTGAAAATTGGTGGCTTGAATAACACTAGGAAACCTTCGACAAGTTTTGAAAGCAAGTTTAAGTTATTAAGCAAATGAAGATCATCAATATCAATAGCATTCTGTCCATTATTTGCCATGCTCTAGCTGGTATATTATAGAGGCTGCACATCAACAGATGCACCCTGCCAATTTTTGTAAAACGCCAAGTGCGGCCAGATACCATGATGAGTTCTGAAAGAGGTGGGAATCAAATGGGATGAAAAATTTCCCTCTTTGCTGTCATACTGCCAGCACTAAGGAGAGCATCTACAGGTACAGTGGGTTTACCACATTGAATCTGTGCCTGAAGTTATACTTGCCATCTGCATTGAGATCCATTCTGCAGCTACATTCCTTGTAATGCACCTACACTTGAACTATTCTGATACCTATTAAATTATAAAACTCTGATCTTTAGAAATCCAGGCTGTGAAAAAGCATATGCATAGAAGGAGTTGAATTCAATTTTCCCCTTTGCCAGCAAGGGTAACCCAGGCTACATACTTCTTTTTAATTGCACATTCTTTCTCCAAGTTTATACCCTTCAGAATCTCAGTCAACTATTTACACTAGAATAATCACTTGCTGCCAGTTTTGCATGTCTTCTGTCATGACCCTAACTGTGCGTTGCGTTGCCAAAGCACGAACTGAACTTGTATATTCGCAATTAAATACAAAGCTGGAGAATTGCTGCGTTTCACAACACTGGTCACGTCAACGCTGAAAAGCCCCATGTGCAGCTTTCAGCAAGCTCTATCACCCACTCTCTAGTAAACTAGTTTAAATCCCCCCTGCTAATTTTATAAGCCCCTTTATCCCCTGCACCCCGCTATCCTCCCAGCAAACCGCACTGCCTCCCAGCAGGTTTTTCAAGGCATCATTCAGCAAAGGGGAACTTGTGGAATTTCAGTCCGAAACTCAGACAAAAACCAAAACTGCCAGCAGACAGACACGGCGCTTTGCCCTCCATTTATTTGAGCTGTGGAACAAATGAGGGAGATTCCTTTCCTTCGTACAGCTTTTCTTTTCTGAATATCATCTATTATTGCAAAACCCAAAAAGCTATTTAGAGATAGAAGGGAGAAGCTTTCCTGAAAGGTTTAGCAATAATTAGGTAGCAGTGTATGCACTGAACAATTCTCCATTATCAGACCAGTGAAACACTTGATATATATTTGCTTTAAATATAGACAACCTTTACACATTCCATAGTTTAAATTGAAGTACTGTAGCAAAATCAAATGATTGAGTTTTTAACAAAATAAACTATTTGTTCACACATAAAAATCTGATCTTAAATTTCTCTTGTATATTTTACAATATATGTTTGTTTTGAAAATACACTGGGGAGTGGGTTTCTTTTTTTCCCCCCCCTCCTTTTTATAGCCATCAGTCACTCAAAAAGCAATTGTGATTAATCCCTGGTCTCAACAAGGACAGCTGACTGATACATCATGTTTTGCGCTACAACCACCAACAGGGAAAGTCAATTAACTTATTATTATTATTCCTGACCATCCAGTCTTTATGAAAAAGATGAAAACTTATTACCTAATACATTCAAATGAAACATTAGAGTACAGAAAATCATTTCACAAGGCCATTTTGTTTTGATAAATCCATAATCCTTCATACTCAAATGAACTAAAAAATGAAAAGCCTTTTAGAAGTACCATTCCTATAACAGATTTCTCTATACGTTTATTATCTTGAAAAGAACCTTAACACAATTCCCTCAAAAAAAAAAAAAAAAACCCACCAGGCTAAGGTCAATCTTTTATCCATCTCCTTAACAAAAGGAATAAGCCATGATGCTTTTGATCAAAATCTACGTTGATAAAGAATATTTTGACAAAAATTGAAATTCAGTGCTAAGAATTTATGGTTACCAAGCAAGCTACTACATTATTCCAATCTCATATCACTACAGTTTTGGATTAGAATGAGGGGTACAGAAAAGTAAAATAAGAACAAGACATGGCAATAATGTTGCCTGTAGATTAAAAAAAAAAAAGTCCTGGTTCAAAGTACAAGGGACTTCTATGAAATTTCAGCTGAAAATGCCAGTATTAATAAGCTGATGGAACAGTTTACCAGTACCAGCATCACTGGATGCTTCGGTACACTTGCTGTAAGCAGCCGTTTCTCACCTTGGTGGACAAACTGCAGCTAAAAGCCTAACAAGTAAAGGTGCTTAAACTCACATAACCGTAAATCTCGTGAATTCACAGGAGAATCTTGTGGCATTCTATTTGTGCCTTAGCTTATTACAGTAGTTTGTTTGAACACAGTAAATCCTATACCTGGCAACTACAGCCTTTCCAAGCTTTTCATGAACACTGAAGGCTAAAGGCAGGATGCAAATAGAGGAGAGCAGGAAGAAAGGAAGCCGGGTGCAATGATGCAACAAAATCCTATTGCCCATTTGTATTCTGCCCACGTAAGAGGAAGAAAGTCAGAAAACCACCAGCACATTCACACGAGGAATATAAATAGAAGATTTAGTAAAGAACTATTCTTTTAAGCATTGGCATTTGGCACACATTCAAATTTTAGTTATGTACTGAGTAATTATAAAAGGCAGGCTTGTTAATCACAGTATTGGAGAGCTACACAGAATTTGGATATAGACTGATTTAATGCCAATATGACACACACGTTGTCTGTAATGTACACAAATACAAATTACCATCAAAGACATATAACATAGGAGGTGACAACAATTGTAGGTAGCTATTTCCCATTGGGGATGCAATTGCATGCTGCATTTGGCAGTAGTTATAGAAGAGGAAAGAGAGTTTGAGGACCATAGACAAGAGATGTTAAACTGGAAGTCTCGGCACTGAGGGGAAGAAAAAAAAAAAAAAGGCAAAATAAGCAACATGGTTCACCAGAGATTTAAACATATGCCAGAGTGAGAAAGGGGAAGCAGAGGGTTTCTCAAGGGCAACTTGCAGCTCTCTTTTCAGGAGAATGCCCCAAGCCCAGAGTTACTACAGAGTGTGGGAGTGAAACTCTGCTAGGGGAAGCTTTGGTGGCGTTGGGGTAGGGCAGAAACCATTCCACACATTTATTATAAACCACTGCATAAAATAAGCAGAAACTATCTCAACCTACAAGCAGAATACAGCATTAGAGTGAGATCTGCAAAACCTAACATACTATATCCACACTAGAACAAAAACAACACAAACCCTAAAGCCAAACATGACACTTGCTGCATCCCAATACTGAGAGGTTATCTTCAAACATAAGAGCCCCAAAATCCTTGACAACATATTCTTTTTAGTCATTTTGCTGTTCACATTTAAGATGGGAATGGTGCTTACCCTCTATCAGGTTACAGGTTTCAGCTGTCAACCCTGTGATGGCGTTTGGAAGACGGACTGAATACATGGCATGAAATGATCCAATTATTTCAGTTTGTGTTAGGGGATACCAAATTCAGTGGTCCAGCAGGGTGAAGCTGCTGTAGCTCCATATTCTGAGGTCTCGCAGGCAGCAACTGTACAATTTGTACCTCAAATACTCAGGTATTAAGGAGCTGCTATATTAAAAGCAAACTGACCTTTATTTTAAAGCATGGAAAAATATATATCAAACCCTCTTATGTACATGTCATTCCCTATCCCCTTCAAAACAAACAAAAAGCCTGAAGAGAGGGAATTATCAACGCAAGCTCTCGCCCTCACTGCATACTAAATTAATCACAGATATCCTATAGATGGCACAATCCAGCAAATACAAATATAAAGTTGTAAGTCACATTGTCAGCTTCAGCAAACTCTCTTGCTCATATTGCCAAAGCACCCAAGAAGCAGCCAAGTGCCTTTGGGGCAAGGACAGCAAGCACTGAGCAAAGCTGCTGACTGGAGCAAGCATGAAAAAATGAGGGTGTTTTCTTACTGGAAGAAGGAGTACAACAAGGCAGCACTTGATAGCGTGACAGGCAGCAGTCTCTTCAGGCACAGTATCTCAGCATATTTACAGGCAGTTTCTCACAAGCAGAAGGAGTCAAAGTTCCTTTAAATTAGCGAACAAGGGAGGCCAGACTCATAGGTGAACATAAGGGACAGTCAAGTAAGAGGTTAAAAAAAACCCCTAAAACCTCAAGAGCTATGGGCAACGCACCACAGCTGTTCTGCAGGAGCTACAAGGCACTCATTTTATCATAAAGATTGCTTTTTTCAAAAACATGTCCTTCATCACAATCCTCTTTTGGCCTGTAGCCCAGGGACCAACAAATTTGCCATGGACTCTTGTTTTCCATACAGTTTTGCATATTTCTCTCTCATGCTAAGAAGGGTAAGAAGATCTGGGATACCCAACTGTGTGAAGTGGCAGCGTTGCCATCAGTCCATAAGGAGCACATGAGCAACTGCCATTGCCAGTCCATCCAGCACCTGCAGCAGGTCTGGCTACGAGTTCAGTAACAGCTCCTAGTCCCCTCACAGCTTCTCCAGAACTTCAGGTTTTTTTTAAAGAAATGCTTTCATAGCTAACCCCAACTCACGGTGCTATTACATGCTACATACCCAACTCCATACGGCACACAGAAACTTGCAGTCAAGAGCTTGGAAGACAGGTCAACCCTCCCAAGTACCAACATGGCCAAAGATTAATTACAGCTTAAACTGGTCATGGTGCCCTAGCTCCTCAAAGACGTATGCTCCAAAATTTATCTATGGCATTGTAAGAAGCAGTGATTCCATTTTTGGTCGGACAGTGTAAGCATGAATTCCACAACAAATAAGTTCAAGTTTACATACTTAAAATCGCTAATACTTAGTGAGGTGCTCTTTAATCCCTTGGGAATTAATCTGAAATAATCCTTGGAGTTTAATTATACCAAATTTCCTTGAATTTATTAATCTATTTTGGATCACCTACACATGACAACAGGGCGGCAGCACATGGTCACTGACTGCAACTACTGCATGTGCACTCTTACGTGCTAGAAATGCAAAACAAGAACTTCACTATAATGTCACTATTTCATAGCAATTAACAGCAACCTTACTTTTCCTCTAGATTGTTGTGTGAGGCTAAGGATCGATGGTTGCTGGACGATTTGTGGCAGTACATAACTTTATGTTGCTGAGAATACTGAATTTACAGTGTATTATTCCGATGAATCATAAGTCGTACAAGAAATAAAACCTCCTCAAAAGTACAACACAATGAGGTACTATTGCCTCAAAGGACAGTATCCTGTAATACCTACCTCTGCCATCTAAAGTGAATTAGACTATTTAAAAGTCTCTTACTTAACACAACTCCAGGAATGTGTAGGTATGTCTTAAATTTTGCACGAATCTTGGAAAAAAAAAAAAAAAAAAAAAAAAAAAAAAAAAAAAAAAAAGCTAAGTTATATTTTAAGCTTTGTGAAACTGGAAGAAAGAACATATACCAAAAGTTAGCTAGAAACAATTTTGTACTGTAACAAGTATTTCCCAAAGATGTGCACAATGAAAATACCAGAGAACTAAAAGAGCATCCCATGTGTACATTTGTGAAACTGTCAGTTAAGTAAAGCTGCATCCCTCAGTTTTACAGCAGAAGAGCAGAACAGTTGATCTGAAAACCGAGAGAAGGACTTTCACACAAGTCGCACGGCAAAACTCAACACTGGCCCAGTTAATGCAACGAATCCAAACTACCTTCCTGTTTGCTTAGAAAACTGCTGGTATGAATTTGGCATCCAAAAAATCAAACAGACTTTGATTAAAATATTTTGCAGTTAGAAAGATCCCAGATGAAGCAACAGTCACGCGGCACCTGCCTTTGTGACTGTGGAAACTTGTGCAAACCTCTCATTCAAACACGAGTCTGCCAAAATCACAGGAGTACGAGATATACTGAAACAACATGATTAGAAATCAACTCCTCGCATTAATCTCTTATAGAAAACAGGTGTCTTGGCAAGATTTTCACCACAAACAACATAACCTATTCAACCAATGTATTTCTGTTATGCCTGAGTCAATATAAAGCTTCTTGTTGTTTATCATCCTGATCAACAGGTTTTAAAATAACATTTAATAACTCAGTGAGAACCAAAGCAACTCTTGTAGCAATAATTTATCCAAATGAATAAAACACAATAAGCAATTGATAAACACTAAATTATTAACAATGTCTGAATGTTCACATACTACAGAGTTTGGGGCCTTTTTCTTTTCTTTTTTTCCCCTCTCTGTTTTTTTCTATTGTTATGAATAGGCAGCTTTTTAAGTAAAATGAATTTTAACTGTTAGAACTATCTCTGCACATGATCCTCACTTGGAGCAAATGCAAAATAGCTTAGAGCTCCCAATTTTACAGTTGACCTTACATTAAAAGTGCTACACAGTTATTTTAACTACCTAACTCTCACAGGTTCACTTTATCTACACCATTAATTACACAAGATCATGACCAAAAATATACTTGCAAAATTGCCTGGCAGCTTGAAGCAATTCACTTGTGAGGAAAGACTTTATTTTCAAAAGGTGCCAAGAGAGACACTGAAAAGACCTTAAAGGTATCTGGATGCACTCCAAAAACAATGCATCAGTTGTCAGCTTTGAGAATTATCAATCCAAACTGCTGGTAGAAGGGAATGGAAAATTAGCTGTCTGCTGTTTTGTCTTGCCAGTAAATACTATGATCTGAAGTGCCTTAAACTCGCCTGAGAAGAGCAGTGCATCTGCAGGATCTTTATTTCAGGTAAGTCACTCCTGCTGTAGTTACTGACCTACTGAACCACAAGTAAAAATTCTTCATTTAACACCATACTCATTTAGCAGACATTGAGGAGTGGTGTTTCAGAAGGCTCTACTGCACCTTATTCATCAGGAATCAGATCAAATAGCACAAATGCTGTGCGAAATCAGAATTGTGTACAAAATCTCCATT
This sequence comes from Tinamus guttatus, assembly GCF_059628265.1. Taxonomy (NCBI): domain Eukaryota; kingdom Metazoa; phylum Chordata; class Aves; order Tinamiformes; family Tinamidae; genus Tinamus; species Tinamus guttatus. The sequence goes on along the minus strand of NW_028288572.1, from coordinate 5,444,822 downwards.
AGTATAGAAGTATTTTTTTTCTGCACTATAAAGATTACTGCAACATGAAAGTGCTATCAGACTGAAGACAATTTTTCAATGATTTTTTTTTCCTGAGTTGATCTTTCTATTTCTTAAAAGCTGCCTTAAAAAGAACATAATACACATGTTCTTAAGAAAACACAATTTTCAACACAAAAAAAAAAGCAATTTTTTTTTCCTCTAATTCACAGATCATTCTACAGCCCCTCTCATACTTGATGAGCAGGTATGGATTACTGCATGCGGTCATGGTCTGCCTAGGTAGGAAGAACTGTAAGTTGATTACCCCAAAAAATGTTTGCACCCCATGGTGACTAAAATTAAATTAAATTGACCTTTCAAGTAAGAAGAACGTGCAGCTTCTCTCTTGATAAGGAGGCAAGAAAAAAAAATGAAGGAGAAAGTTTACAATGGTCTAGATCCCTCCCACTCCTCCATCAAGGACTTCAAGGATAAGATTCGTCACAGATACTAATATGTTTCACCCTGACTCACTGCGTTTCTTGAAAGCTGCAGAATGAGATAACCTGAAAGAAAGAATTCAGGACAGGCAGCTGTCCAACAAGACAGAGAGGCAAAGATGTAAATGCAATCCGGTGCACCTCATTCAGTATCCTTCTTCCTTTCTTTTCTACCTACATCTTTACAAAATATTTGTAATTGTGTTGCCTATTTCCAAAGTCAGGGATGTTTTTAATTTGCACTCTAATTTAGCCTGGTTTGAGTTAAGAGCGATTTTAAGGTAAATAAATAACAGTGGATTTCTTATTCAGCCATGTAGCTACCACTCCCACCAATTATGCTACCAAATGTCCCAGCTGCCTTCAATAACTTTGTGTAAATATAACTTAATATATACTGCAAATTCACAATAAGAAATTTCAAAAGTTATCAGTTGAGGAGGTTGTGGTGTCTTGATAAAGCAGATTTAGAGTAAAATTCTAAAGAGAAACAAAATAAAAATTAACATTTGCTAATTATCCCATTTTTTTCCCTTCCCATACTTTGCTGAAAGTTTTTGTGAATATTTTTGTCTTTCTGTTCCTGTGTTTAGCTACTTCACGTACTCCGCATCTTTCCCTTTAATTCTGTGAGGATTTTGTTAAACTGTTGAAGCATTTCTTTTGAACAGATGTTTCTGTTCCCTTGACTTTCTTCACCTGTATGCTTCCTCCTCTTTCTTTATTTCTGCTTTATTCCCCTGTTTCAGATTTTTCATAGGAATTTTCAAGTTTCCCATCTTCTAAAACTCAAGAGAATAAATTGCTTTCAGATTTTTTTATGCCTAACCCCAGAACTTTCAAGGTAACCTGGCAAATTACAGAGTGCTGTTATCAAAGCACCTTCCCACCCGTCAAACTGAAGAGGCTGAATGTGTGAGTGCTCATTTCTTGGAACAGGGCAAGGGCAGTACTACCCAGAAGGGTTAGCCCTGCAACCCAAGACATCCTGATTTAAACACAGTGCAAATGCAGTCCGGCCCCTGAAAACAAGTTTAGGTCTACATTTGAGGCACATCTATATTCAATACCAAAGCTCTTTTGGTTACACAGTGCAGCTGATGGTATTTTTGCTTTGTTCACCTTCATTCTCAGCCAAATCTGGCCTTGCAGCGGAACTCTGCTCATCAGCTCACTTGCTATTGCAACACCTTGCTTAAATCAGCACTGCAACCTCCTGGACGTGGTTACACACACAAACATGCAGGTTTTTCCATGCAGATTGGCCGTCTTCATGCAGAAATCAAGCCCACGCAAACTTCTTCAGCAACGGTGGGGCTACAAAAGCTTCAAAAATTCAGACATGCTGCAAGTAGGCACACATGTGCAGCAGGAGCTGCTATGAGGCCTCTATACATGCAGGAATCTGATGTTAATCTGATGATACAGGCTAGCTCCTGACAAATACCTATAGACAGTTTCATACTGAAAACTCTCATGAGAAGCATTAAGCTATTAAGTTGCATGTTGCATGCAACCCAGCAGGTCGAGGGAGGTGATCCTGCCCCTCTACTCAGCCCTGGTGAGGCCGCATCTGGAGTACTGTGTCCAGTTCTGGGCTCCACAGTACAAGAGGGATGTGGAGCTGCTGGAGAGAGTCCAGCGCAGGGCCACAAGGATGATCAGGGGCCTGGAACATCTGCCCTATGAGGAGAGGCTGAGGGAGCTGGGCCTGTTCAGCCTGGAGAAGAGAAGGCTGAGAGGGGATCTAATCAGTGTCTATAAGTACCTCAACGGAGGGAGTGCAGAGGACGGTCATGGTCTCTTTTCAGTGGTGGCCACTGATAGGACTAGAGGAAATGGCCGGAAACTGAAACATCAAAAATTCCATAGGAACTTAAGGAAAAATTTCTTAACAGTGAGGGTGACAGAGCACTGGAACAGGCTGCCCAGAGAGGTTGTGGAGTCTCCTTCTCTGGAGATCTTCAAAACCCGCTTGGATGCAGTCCTGCGCCACGTGCTTTAGGTGTCCCTGCGTATGCAGGGGGGTTGGACTAGATGATCTCTAGAGGTCCCTTCCAACCCTAAGCATTCTATGATTCTATGATTCTATGATGTCAGGCATCTTTTGATTAATCTTTCACTCCTCTAATCCACAGCCACATTTGACCACTGCTAGCTCTGCTTGGCTGAGGGCATTTTGAAACTTGACATTAAAATAACTTTACCAGTAGATGGATGCTCTACTTGGCAATTTTATTTTTTATTTTTTTATTTTTTGCAATTATAAGCAACTGTGATGATCTTCAGTCTTAGGGCAGTCTTTTGGGAACAAGAGATCATCATTTTCACAAATGGGGCAAAGCTCTTCAGGTTGTCTTGCTTACAGTCCACTGTAATGAACCACTGTTAACAATCAACAACATTAGGGAGTAATCAAAAATTAAACAATGTGAAAGTTGGTAAGAATCCTTAAAAGATGCAACTTCTCTCAGCAAGCCTGGAATATCTCAGTGGTTGAAAACCACCATTTTCAGCTATACCAGTGGTGTGTTAGACCAGCCTAGCTCACAGCATGATTACGAACCTAGGAATTTACATTATTCATCAATCTTTAAGCAGCAATCTTCCTGTCAATCACATTAACCTTGATATGGGTGTCTCATCTACATTTTTTGGCCTTAATCCGTAACCCAGTCGCTTCCTAGGCAGAAGATACAGATGTGTCATTCACATCATTGCCATGCCCTGACCTTCCATGCAAGTTCCTTTTTGTTTCTCTTAATCTGTTTAGAAACATGTTTGTCAGGGTTGTAGTACTGGCTTACGCACATTATTTGACACAGTAGTCTAAGATTTCAGGATTGAAAAGGTTTAAAATTATTGAAACTGAGAAAGAGGGAAAAAAAAAAAAACAAAGAGCAAATAAATTGCCAGATTAATTTTACGAGATAAAAATACAAAAACAATAGGGTCTGTTGGCTGTAAGTGATCGCTTGCAGGGAATAACCACTTTATCTTCCTAAAGGGTAATTCAGCTTCATTATGTTACCCAATTTAAAGTTCTGATAGTCTTATGAAGAGCCTGTTAAAACAGTGATGCAATTCCATTAGATTTAAAAAACAGACCTTTTGGAGTATGTGAAAGCCAAACAGAGAAATATTCTGAACATGAACAGGAAACAAGATTCATTTACAATTAAATGCATATCATAAGAAAAATAAAATGAAACACAGGGCACAACATCAACACTTCTACACTTTACATTCTAGCTTTAATGAACATAGGAGAATCACCTATCTGTTTATATGCCACTTTATATTACTAATATGCTTCTAATAAAAACTACAATCTTTGTGATAACACTAATATCGGGGGAAAAATAATGCTTTATCTTTTCTTGCATTAAATGTAATCCCATATAAATTAGATGAGCTGATTTTATAATGCCTAGAAGTTTGTCTGGAAAAGAAAAGCTTAATAAGAAACATAAAAGAGTTAAAGGAGAAAATAAGAGATGACGAGACTGCAATCTGCATGGCAAATGGGAAAAAAGCAATGGGATAGAGTAAACATTGCCTGGCACAGAAAAATAACTCCTCCCTAAAGAACATCAAAGGCCCTGAAAAATTATGTTCCCTCAATACCTTCAGGCATGACCCAAATTCCTAGTTAAAAGCTCATGATATGTTGTGCTATCTCTGTGAAGAAGAGCAAAACAGAGAGGCACGTGCTGAAGATAACACAGAGACACGTTTCCCCATCAGGCATGAGGAACTCGGTCTGCCTTTTATCTAACTGCACCAATATCCACCCAAACTGCACTGCTTTCACTCTTCCAACACGAGGCCACATTGGGGAAAAGGAACTCATGCCCTTAAGGGCTACTCATACACCTGAAACCTGGCAGCGACCATCTAGTTCAGGAAACAAATGTTTCACTAGAGACTCTGAAGCAGCAGGAGTAAAACCAAAGGGGAGCAAGTAAGCTCATTCCCAAGCAGCAAGAGAGTCCAATACTGCCCATTCGACCTGACACCTGCTCTGACATGCCAGGAAACCTCCCACTTCCAAATAAAACTTCCAAAAAAACCTTTGCCCTCGTGGCCAAGAAGGCCAATGGGATCCTGGCTGCATCAGGAGGATATTGCCAGCAGATCAAGGGAGGGGATCCTGCCCCTCTACTCAGCTCTGATGAGGCTGCACCTGGAGTATCCGGTGCAGGTCTGGGCTCCTCAGAACAAGAGGGATGTGGAGCTTCTAGAGAGGGTCCAGCGGAGAGCCACAAAGATGATTAAGGGACTGGATGATTGGAGGATCTATCTTACGAGGAAAGACTAAGCAAGGGGCCTGTTTAGTTTGGAGAAGAGAAAACTGAGAGGAGATTTGATTAACATGTTCAAGTACCTGAGGGGAGACTGTTCGGAGGATGGGGCCAGGCTCTTCTCTGTGGCGGCTGGTGACAGGGCAAGGGGTAATGGGTACAGGTTGAAACACAGGAAGTTTAATCTCCATATGAGGAAGAACTTCTTTCCTGTGAGGGTGACAGAGCACTGGAACAGGCTGCCCAGAGAGGTTGTGGAGTCTCCTTCATTGGAGATCTTCAAAACCCGCCTGGATGGCACCCTGTGCCACGTGCTCTGGGTGTCCCTGCTTGAGCAGAGGGGGGTTGGACTAGATGATCTCTAGAGGTCCCTTCCAACCTTAACCATTCTGTAATTCTGTAAAAGCAGGCAAGCAACACAACGCACATGGGGCTGTGCACGAGGCCTAAAGGAGAAGCACATGTGGCCCAAACACAGTGGGTCTCCTATCTGCTGCTAAAAGGATTTTTACTGACAAAGAAAAAGGAAATATCTCGGTTAGCACATTCAGCTTCGAGAAGCAGAGCATTTACTTCCCCCATCTCTCTTGCACAGAAGTGGTAGGGAAAAAAAATGTAATAAGATGTAATAAGGCCGGGGAGATGAATTCCTATTTTCAATGACGAGCAGATCTTCTCCATTTGAAATTTTCCAGCCTGACCTTTCTCCCTGAGCAATCACATTTAGAACAAAAACAGAGAAGGTGATTTTTTGCCGTCACAAAGGAAGAACTTAGCACCAAAAGTGCCACCTACACACTCCCTGTCACAACTTCTCCTGCAGCACATGCAAAAGAGTTTCCATTTCCTGTGCAGTATTAATGTAACCACATCTAAGTTGCAAAAGTGAAGCTAAGACTCTGTTTGAGTGTAATGTACTAAGGAGAACAGAAAAATACCAAAAATGAGAAGGCAAAAATGTCAGCAGTTGTCAGAGGCACTATTAGACAAAGCTAATACAAAATAATAATAATATTAAAGTTATTGATAGGATTATTCAAAACATAACAGAAAAAACAAAAGTTTGTTTGTAGTTTTACTTGTTAGGGTAGGTATGAGAAGCAGTTACACTGTGAAACTTATTCCTGATTTTACTAAATGAATTACACTATTTATAAGCACTATTCATTAATTTTGAAGTAAGCAGCTGCCCAAATATCAGATGGCATCAGAAAGCACTTAAAACCTTTCTTTGTGTAGCAGGATACTCTAATATTAGCTTCCTCATAGAAATGTCGTCTATTTTTCCTCAGGGGGAGAATAGGAAGTTTCCTGACATTTCAAGTATCAGCTCAATAGATGTGGACAATTCATGGAAAGCATGTTCACTGATCCCATTTATCAGTGGATGTCAGAAGCTCTTCAACTAAAACGATAAAATAAAATTTAGATCGTGCTGTCCTCAGAATACTTCTAAAGTAAAATTCTTCCATAAGCCTTCCAGGCTTGCACATGTTTTAAGCTGCTTAAGAAGGCCTTTTCTCTTAGAAATAGAAAAACATTGTTGTTAACCAAATTGTCACAGTTTGCTTTAAACACCCAAATTTTTAGAAAGAATATGTAATGGGAGACTGTCTCCTTCTGTACCTTTTTTTCCTGAAACAGTATAAAAAAAAATAACTGCACCAAATTAGTGTTGACATAATTTTTAATATTGTAATATTTCAGCAAGATATGTTGAATGAGATTGTCTTCTATTTTCCTTGATATGGGATTTTAAATTTTTGAGAGAATTATTTTCAGCGATTGTACCCAAGAAGATTAAGAGTTGCCATTTCAAAAACATATGTTTTCAGAAAGACCATAATGACCAAAATAACCAGCAAAGGAGACTTTTTACATTAAGAATATATGCATCAAAAAGTTGAAGTTACTGTAAAAAGAGGAAATCAAGAGAGTACTCTGCCAAATCAAAGGAGGAAAAAATAACAAAGCACAAAACAATTAGAACTTCCTAAATGCCAAAAGACTAGTATCTTTCGCAAATATACTCAGAATAAAAAGGATTCTTGCTTGTGCTTTCTCTCTGTCACACACACACACACCTCAAAATGACAGAAACTGACAAATCAGGAAAAGAAACAAGATGATACAAACCCACAAGTTGACACAACTTCAAGATCACCAGTCATTTAATTGTGCTCTGCCCACTTGCTTGTTGACAGCTATTGGAGACAGTCTCTCTGAATTTCCAAAAAGGGCTAAAAAGATTCATCACCAAAATTTCTCAAAGAACTGAACTGAGATAAGGGGAAATTGTTCTTCTAGAGCAATAATCATTTTTTTTAAAGGAACGTAGGAATAAAATGTTGAATGGTGAAATGAAAAAGTTTGCTAATGTTATAGAATTGTCCAAATAATAAAAATTAAAACTGTGAAGAATAGAGATGATTTCACAAATACTAACTGTATAATAAGACAGAGGATAGAAATCAGAACTAAGGACATCAAATTAAATAATCAGGATGAAGATTTCATTTAAATCTGCTTTTCTCCCTGAACAATTCCTAGGTAAGCTCTGAAATTTAGCCTGTCATGGATGCTAACAGTCAGTATAATTCTTACTGAAGAAACCAAAAAAAAAAAAAAATCTTTACATTTAGGGGTTCACCATCTTCAGCTAAGAAATTTCTGGAGTGCAGATTGTTAAAATCGTATCAGAAGTATCTCAGTATATTTGCATTCTTAAAGTGGTTGACTTGATATGAACTTATAATAATGCATTATTCTATATGAGGGATACTAAATAAGTCCTTTGCAGATCTTGCAGTGAACACTGAGACATTTAAAAGACTTTCATATAGCTTTTTTAAAACTCGACATTAGGACCCTCTCAAGAAGGGACAAAATATGCAGTACAACAGAAGGATGGAAAGTTAAGTGGAAAGCATGCACACCAATATAAAACTTAATCAGTAAAATAAAGTATATTTTTCTTTGTAGGAATTTGACTTTAATACTCAGTAGCAGAAGTGCTCAAGTCTGAGGAGCTTGTGTTTGTAACGAAACCATCTGCTAAAGGCTGTAAATTGCTACCTTCCCCACATGCTAGTGGGACCTTTCCTTCGCCCTGGCCTAAGTGTTCTGCTCCATGGGAAACTCAGGTCACTATAAAATCCTGTTCATGTTTAAATTTATCTTTCTGCTTACTTAAAACTACTTTTTAAAAACAATAAATAAAAAAAACACTCCAACATCATTCTAGTAGTTTAAGGCATAAAGTGACTCTTAGGATCTTGTGATTAAAAGCCTAAAATTACAGTTGAATACAAATAAAACTATTAACTCCTGAAAGCTCATCTTGGGTATATACTACGATTAATGAGAACATCCAAGCTATCCCAACTCGAGGACTGAGCATCTGCGCTCCAGTGTGAGGAGGTAGTCTGCTTGGAAGATGCCTTTATGCATCAGCTGGATTCATATGAGATGCTCTATTACCAACAACACTTTTTCTCCATGTGCAATATTCACCTTGCTTAGCAGGTCTGAAATTGTAATACAGAAATAGAAACTAAAATCTGTGTTATTATGCCAGTACACTAACAAGTGATTCTATAGCCTTTATTTTCACTTAACCTGACCTATCTTATATATAGGCTAGGAGGTGCTCAATTAGTAAAGAGCTATTTAAAGCACTTCAGTCTACTGTGATCACAGACTTTTAGGCTTGCATTGTTTTTTTCTTTCTGCTAAAACTACAAGATATTCAAATCTCAGTCTGAAAACAGAATTAATACACTTATTCTTGTGGTTTTATGAGATGCATTACTATGCATAAATCTCAGAGCTTCACAAATATGAATTTGTCTGGAGCCCAGTGTAAATCAGTAAGACGACAGTAGAATTAAAAGCCTCCATTAATGTTAAATGCCCAGTATACAAGCATTTTATTTGATTTATACATGCAAGGACTACATTCAGCTAAATCCAAGTGGAGACCTCAACAGTCTCTTCACTCAGCTAGACTCTTGGATTTCAAAGCCAGCTCCCTGAAGTTATTAATTCCTAATTACTAGTTGCTTGAAAAAGATTTTGTTTACATGACTATTCTAATATCTTAGGCAAATTCTGTAGACAGGTAGGGATAAAAGCCATCTCTCCAGCATCCAAGTGTTCTAAGCAAAAGATCTTCATTTCTTTTCCCTGTAACTGTTTCATACAAAGGTTTAAGACTAGACAGGAAAACATACTAAAAAGTTCTATAGCTTGTACAGGTGATAGTTAAAAGATCAAAACACCAAAGCATTTTGCTTAATGACCTTACTTCACCTAAAGTTGCACTTTAGGATGAGGTAATTTGATTTAAAAATTCTTACTGATGGTGAAGCTGTAACATCCTCTGCAAGTTATTTGACAAGAAGCACTGGAATCTCTCCACTTGGTGGAGTCAGTCAGCAGGCTGGCAGCACAGCATGCACCCGTGCCCCTCAGGGAAGTCATTCGGCAGGGACCTGCATGATAACATTTCCAACTGCTGACACTCAGGAATCACGAGGAGGGGATCATTTAAGATTCATATAGACCCTCTATGAAAGGCACTTCCAAAAACCCTGCCATGTTAACCCTTCTGTTTTAGGTTTCTGCAAATGAGCAAAGCTCCAGCCCACATGTTTACATCAGGCAAGATTATTCTATCAGCAGAGGAAACATCCATCCGAGTATCTTCATCCTTAGCACAACTACCAGCACAGCATCACTGCTCCATCTAGTTGCTCATCCTTGTCCTTTAACTCTCTAGTGAATGATTTCCTACTTATCCTCAGTCATTCATCGTTCCCCTGGTTTACAGCATGAACTATATGCTACACCTAGATTGCCTGTACTTACTCATCCCATTTTCCTTTGTTTTCTCTCAAGGCAAGCACACACATGCTGAAAGGTCCTTTTTTTTTTTTTTTTTCTTTCTTCCTTTCGTATTGTTATAAAAATAGCCACACTATGCTACACTCACTGCAAAGCAAACAAAACAGTTTTAATAAATACTTTTACATGTCAATTTTACTGTATAATCTTAGTCTATGCCAAAAATACTTAATCAGATACAGATGTGTGTTGCACCATTACTTGTTGAAACAATTATATGACAAGAAGCCAAAGAGATTATGACACAAAAACAAGTTAGGATGGCAACAGAGAGCAAAATAATGCATTAAAATTGAAAGGGAATAAACAAGTGCAGAATACTGTTTTATTGGCAACCATGCCTGAACTTCCATATGAATATTAAAGCTACAGAACAACATCCAAGAATTTTGTGGGTTTCAAAAAGTCATTAGCTAGCTCTATATTTAGAGTATTCAGAACTACCCTGATTCAATTTAAAGGAAGCTGTTTTGCTGCCATGTGTTGCCTAAGCAAATCAGATGAGTAAAACAGGAAGCTTGCACTACACTACGTACGACTCCAGCAAACACACGGGGCTCTGCTCCCCGGAGGAAGCAAAGCAACACGACCACAAGGTATCTTCAACGGGAACTACCACAGCCAGGGGGGAAAGAAACCCAAACTTTGAACAACACACCCTCAACATGCTGGAAGAAAAAGTAAATGTAAGGGTTTAAGGCAGTGCTGCCTACTACCTGCAACAACCTAAGACCCGCAAAATGCCAAAGAACTAAACTGCATTTCTTCTGATGCTTTTTTCTTTTTCCCCCCTGTCTGCTTAACAGCAGTTTCTTCCAAATACACAGTGACAGCAACAGCAGCTCTGTAAGGCAGCAGACAGTATTTTGGATACTCACCCTTCTGCAGATGACCTCCAAAATATCTTACTGCTATGATTAAATCACACAGCTGTATTGTACCACTGTTTCTTCAAATCTGTTAGCAGATGGCCATGGCAGCCCAACACTGAAGAGAGATCAGGGAGCCTCTGTAGGCTTCTTTTATCCCTCTCAGAGAAAGCTACAAGAGGAGTGGGGGGAAGGAAAAAATAAAATAACCAAGAAAACCCAGAGCATCACAGGTGCTGAAGCATGGTCAAGTGAAATGTATTTCCTAGCTTGTAAAAAATCAAGATCATTTTGCCCAAGTCCTTTTCCCCCAAATCAAATCATGAAAAGCTTAATTTTTATTAAGGCCTCACATAAAAACAACTAAAAAAATGTATATTTAAGGCTGCTAAAATATAGTATGCTAAACTGGAAAACACTGAAAAATCTTTGTCAAACCAATCGATTGAAACTTGATCCTCTTTCTTTAAAGCTAGCAAAAGCTAAAAGATCATGTAATCTAATGGCCCGTTAATTACCCATCTTCACAGTTACACTTGCTGTCTACTGCACTAGGTAATGACTAATACATATAAGCACTCTTCTAAATAAGAGGTTGTATTAGACAGTATACACTTAGTCAAGACAACCATAACACAGCATTATTAAGACTACAGGAATGGACCAGCAAGGTTCAGCAGGCTTTTAACGTGGCACTAACTCTCATAGGGCTGCGTTACTTTGTAAACCGCTTTTCTTGGCCTTCAAAATATCCTCTGGACTGTATGAGTCCCCAGACAACATCCTCAACATAAAAGGACTGTTTACCAGGGCAAGGAACTACCTTATCCTCTCCCCTCCCACCACCATTCAGCTTCCTTTAAAATTCAACAGTTTCTTGAACCAAACTGCTGCAATCATAATTATGAAATCATATTTGAAGGTTGCAAGAAGGCATTTATTTACCATCAAACAAAAATTCCTCAGTCTGTTCTCACTTCTCCATTTTTCTAACAGTTGGTTTATTTCCTTGATACGCGCTCTACAATGCAATGTGTCAACTACTTTTGTTGCCCACTCAGCAGGAAGCTACCTGCCACCTTCATGAATTAAGAGCTACCACAATCAGCTCCACATGTATCTACATATATCCCATGCTTGAATCTAGAAAATTATCACTCCTCCAGAACATATGCAGTAACTCCAATACAGCTTGGACAAAAGTTGTCTTCATTAACTAAAATTTGAAGCATTTTAGAGACCCAAATATCTACACCCAACAATAACCTGATTATCTAATTCTATCTAACATGATCTGAATATAGATGAAAGCAAATTCTGGCAACAGCATCAGAAGTGGAACACGCTTTCTTAGTGATATGGTCATGTGAAAATTTTCAAATTCCAAAATACATTTTTATATTATAATTAAAGCTAAATAGAAAATTACTGATATATCCCTTAAGAATAGACCATAACAATGTAAATATAACTACAATGTCATGTTATTATTAAGATTTTTGTTTTATAAAGAAACAAAATCTTTAGGATCTAGTGGAAATGGGTATTTAAACCCACAACAGTTTGAAACAAAAATCTTCTCAACTCTCCCAATAACCAAAATTCTCTACATTTTATTCGCTTTCATTTTCACAACCCTAAAAAGTTCTGAAATGCTAGGGAAAAAGGTGTTAAGTTTCCTATCAATAATGTTTGTTCAAAGATTTGTCATTTTCTTCAATCCCCAATTCTTCCTTTGTGAATCCAAAAGCCAAAGATTATTTACCTGGAAAACAATATATAAGACAAAAAGAAAAAAAAATATTAATATACTAAATGCAAAAGAGGAGCTCTAGATTTCAAAATTCAGATAATTTTCCTCAGAGAAGTATAGTTAATCCAGCAGAGGTATAATTAAGCAGTAACATAATCTTCACTTTGCAGAATAAATTAGATGACTTTCTAGAGATGCACGTTGATCATGTAAATAGCATCTATCTTTGCCACAACACTCATTCAAACTCTTCTTAAAATCATAAAAAGGTTAACTTTTTGAAATATAGATTTGCGAAAAGTGTGAGTAGTACCACTTCCCCATTGGAAAAGGCCATCAAGGAAGTAAAAAAGAAACAAACAATTTTGCCTCCATTTATTTTGTTTTGCTTAAAACGGCCTTTTTTCTTTCCTGAAAAAAGTTTGGGATAAACTTTTGACTGAAAACACATTCTTAAAGCTAAATAACCAATTTACTCTTCCTGCATATTTCTAGAAGAATGAAGGATGCTGCCCAAGCAATTCTAATGACTACTTTCTTCTATAAGCAAACATAAGGACATGAAATGCTTTACAAAATCTTCACAAACAAAATGAAAAACAAAGGGAGTTTTAGATCTTACAATAAAAAAATAGATCTACATTCTACACATATTCTACGATCTACATACAATTCTTGAGTATGAACAGAATGAAGTAATAGAATTTAGGTTGGAGGGGAACTCTGGAGGACATTTAGTTCAACCCTTCTCTGCTAAAGCAGAGCCAATGAGACCAGATCCATAAGGGAGCTGCCAAGCAAAGTTATGAATGTTGGCAAGGACAAGTTGGGGTGTCTCTCTGGACTCTCAGGTCACCTGTGGGCTGAACTCCAAATATACTCACAGAGAGTACTCCATCCCACCAGGCAGGTTGTTAATAGACATTGAATAGTACTGGTCAAAGAACTGATCCTAGAGTGATGCCACTTGCAACCTGCTGCCAGCTGGACTTCAAATCACGGATCATAACCCTCCAGGTCTGGCAGTCCAGCCAATTTTCCACTCATTTAGACCCTCTCACACCAATTTGGATATAAATGTATTATGGTAGAACATCTCAAAAGCCTTGCAGTCTAACAATTTACAATCTAACGTTTACATTGTGGAAGCATTTCTAGGTATACATAAACACACAGGCACAACCCCTCTGGTTTAATCACTTAAGAAATCACAACTAAGGCCCATTCTTTCACTGCTGAGTAAAGGTTTTTACCTTTACAGGTTTTTATTTCTTTTTCACAAGATTCCCACCATCATCACAATCCAATCCTCTACATTCTTCCAAAATCGTATTTCTCACACTGCTTATACAAAACTTCATTGCTAGTCCACCAATATTTAGAGACCTATATATCTACAGTATAAGTACAACACAATATGGATTGGTACGATCACTTTAGGAATATGAAGTAATTGTTTGCCCTGCTAACTTTTGAGCAGGGCAAGTACTTTCTGATGTATTCCTGATTTAAATGCATGAGCTTCCTTTCCCAAATGAGTCTTCCTTTCCATTTGCCAGTTAAGTTTAGGTCTCTGAGCCAACAGCAGTCAAACTTGACAGAAAAACAGTCTCCAAGATCGGAACTATAGAACATGTCAAGAATCAGAATAACAGTTTTGAAAAAAATCAGTTTATCTTCCTCAGACAAATAAAAAAATGAAAACAGCCAATCTAATTCTGTTCTGACTCATTCATTTTCAGTCTTTCAGTGATGTCATGATGTATTTCAAACATGCTTTTCTGTAAACAACTTTTTCTATCACTGCTTTTTAACTACAGAAAATATTTTCAGTAGACTTCAATCTAACTATTAGAGCTGACTTGAAGTCCTGTCACTTCCAGAGGTTCTCCTCTGAATGAAGGATTCATGTAGAGTGTAAGTTCCCATGACTACATGGCACGTATCCTATCAGGATTTATCTGAACAGCACGCTGAGCAGAGAGCACCAACGAGCACTTTCCAAGGTCCCCAATGAGCAAACATGGAGATGCTTGTTGGAAGTTCAAACCAAGCAGCAGCACTTCTCCAAAATCCACATGAGCTACCACTAAGCTGTAAGAAGTACTTTCAAAAGTGTTCCGAAAATGAGCACGTATTCTCAGAAAGTAAAGCAAATTTAGCTCAGGAAGTGTGGGTTAGATGAGTGGACAGTGAGGTGGATTGAGGACTGACTGGATGGTAGAGCTAAGAAACTGGTGATAAATGGGGCCAAGTCTAGTTCGACGCATGTGGCCAATGGTGTCCCGCAGGGATCAGTACCGGGCCCAGTACTGTTCAACTTGTTCATCAGTGGCTTGGATGAGGGCACAGAGTGCACCCTCAGCAAGTTTGCAGATGACACCAAACTGGGAGGAGTGGCCGATACTCTCGAGGGCTGTGCTGCCATTCAGAGAGATATCTAGACAGGATGGAGAGTTGGGCAGAGAAGAACCTCATGAGGTTCAACAAGGACAAGGGCAGAATCTTGCACCTGGGAAGGAATAACACTAGACATCAGTACAGATTAGGGGTTGACCTGCTGGAAAGCAGCTTCATGGAGAGGGATTTGGGAGTGCTGGTTGACAGGTTAACCATGAGTAAGCAATGTGCCCTTGTGGCCAAGAAGGCCAATGGGATCCTGGCTGCATCAGGAGGATGTTGCCAGCAGGTGGAGGGAGGGGATCCTGCCCCTCTACTCAGCTCTGGTGAGGCTGCACCTGGAGTATCCAGTGCAGGTCTGGGCTCCCCAGGACAAGAGGGATGTGGAGCTTCTAGAGAGGGTCCAGCGGAGAGCCACAAAGATGATTAAGGGACTGGAGCATCTATCTTATGAGGAAAGACTAAGTGAGCTGGGCCGGTTTAGTTTGGAGAAGAGAAAAGTGAGAGGAGATCTGATCAACATGTACAAGTAGCTGAGAGGAAAATGTAGGAAGGATGGGGCCAAACTCTTCTAAATGGTGGCCAGTGACAGGACAAGGGGTAACAGGTACAAGTTAAGACACAGGAAGCTTCACCTCTATGTGAAGAACCACCTCCTTCCTGTGAGGGTGACAGAGCCCTGGAACAGGCTGCCTAGAGAGGTTGCGGCGTCTCCTTCTCTGGAGATCTTCAAAACCCACCTGGATGCCACCCTGTGCCACGTGCTCTGGGTGTCCCTGCTGGAGCAGGGAGGGTTGGACTAGACGATCTCTAGAGGTCCCTTCCAACCTCAGCCATTCTGTGATATTAATCTGAAATGCCTGAGATTCAGCAAGAGAGCTACCACAGAGCTCCTTTTCTGTGTCTTTTCCTCACATCAGTCATGACGAAGTAAAGTAGATTGAATGGTGATTAGTCAAATGCTTCCACTACAACCACCGGTAAGACCAATTACATAGTAAACTATTAAGATTTGTAGCACATAAATGTAAACACATTCCCAGACACGTTTCAGTGAAACACGCTACTGCAAATACGCGATATTGCTATCAAGTCTCCTTCTCCTTATTTTCAGTAACCCGATCAGAAAACAATCCACTTAAAAACTGCCAGTATGGCCTTTATGCGTATTTTAAAACGTGTATCATTTTTTACTTCTTTGGTGCAATTGGCCATTTCCTCTAAAATAACAGCTACCCTAAGCTACATTTATTAAACAAAGAAATTATTATGGCCTGGCTTTTTTAGGACACCCTGCTACCAAAGGCAGGCTGCTATGAAAACTGAAGATAGCTTTGTACTTGGAGTCGATTCTTATGTAACTGACCACAAGCATTTCATGATGCAAGACTGCTTCTGACTGCATAGCAAGTTAAAAGGTTAGGAAAAGCTGGTTTTAAAACCTGCATTAACAGGGTCCTCTGGATCTTTTATTATAATTATTATTAAAAAATATATATATGAACTAGGATACTATAATTTACATGCTGTAATTATACAGAGACAATTCTTCAGGGGATGCAAAGTGCTAAAAATGACAGAAAAATTGTTTTCACTGATAGTCACATAAAACAGATCTTACCAGTTTTACCATAATAAAATTGAACAAACACCTATTGAACAGTTGAAACAAAAAGTTGATTTAGAACATGATCAATGCTTTCTTTCCGTGCATATCTTATCGAAGTGCTCCTGTTTTCTTGCATGGTTTTCTCTGCCTCCCTTGTTAGCGAACCTTGTCACTGAAAATGGTCTTGTGGAGAGGCTCATAAGATCACTGAAGGTGAACAGACTGTACAGTTGCGAGTACTACACAACCGTCCAAAAAAAATAAAAAAAAAAACAACTTTTCCCCCAGCCCTTATCCCAAATGTCTTTTCTCCCTCAAAAGAATAAACAAACTTTTAAACAGAAGCTAAAGTACAAAGGTAAAACTTACATATGGAAAACTATGAAAATGAATCATACTCAGCATACTGTAGAAAAAAGGCAGACAGAAAAACAACAAAAGAGCATAGAAACACCCTCTCCTTCCCCATCTCTAATCTTAGGAATAATATTAATCTTTGAAGATGCTCAAGTATTACGGAAGTGTAAAGCAGGCATCAGAAAAATCAGTTATTCCTTATTCTACCATCCCAACTAACCCAGGTACTGCCACGCTTTATCTCACAAGACTGTCAAGGGAATACTTAAACATTTAAGCTTAACCTCTGTATTGCAAGACAGCCCAACAAAACATCTGCTTTAGAAGACAGACCTAGAACTTCCTGGCCATGATAACTGAATATCCTTCAAGTGCCAAGATATCCTTTCAGCTGGAGCTGGAGATAGTGAATGGTAAAGGGTCTTGTAGTGATTCTATATGTGCAGTCTCTGAACAGATGCCACTGATTCCTAAAAATTCACACTCACTCACGCAAGAGTATCAATCCAAGCATTTCAGCCAACTATTCAAAACCCATTTGAACAGCACAAAGCTGTATTTTAAGACCTCGCACCAATGACCTGTCTATACTAGCTCACAATTTTAACAGTTGCAATTTTTTTTTTGCTGATTAACCACGCATGTAGATATGTAGTAATTCACCTCTTTGATTCTGATCCAGTATTAGTGACATTTAAAAACATTCACAGCATTGTGGCTGAAAAATGAAGTTAATATAGCTTTCATTCTTATAAATATAATATTATAATTGACAGGGAAGCAGCAGAGAATTCAAATTATCTTAATCTACAACTAGACCATAGTATAATGAAACATTTTTTGCCTCCCCCTGGAGTTTGAAAATATTCATTATTTTAGCATTAGGAAGAATGAATTCCAAGATCTGTTTACTAATGAACATCACATAGCACTTCAGCTTAAAACAGTTACGATTTAAAATAAATAAATAAAATCTAGCAGTTCTTTGGTAACTACTTCAGCATTAGTTGGCCAAGTTTGGACACAATGATGCAAGGGCCTGATACTACAGATCCTCAGACATGGCTCAGTGGCACAAAGGAGGAAAACCTGTAAAGTTTCAGTAGCTTAAGCATTAATACTTTCCATTCAGACTTTGTGTACCAGCATGTACTTACTATTTTCCCCCTTGATAATACCAAACCACATTTAAATAAAGTATTTTTGTACAAATCCCCCAGTCCCAGAAGTCCTTCAGAGAATCCTTGCTAGACTTCTGACTTACCGAGATTTATCTTCCCATTTTGTTTGGCTGTCCACTCAAACCTCACCAAGAGCAAAGGCAGACTGAGAAGGTCTTCTCTCATTTTTTTTTCCTCCTTAAACTAGTCCCATAATTGCATTTAAAAATCACCTTTGAAAATAATTTTATAATAGGAAGAGCGTGACAAATAGATGATATGATGATACACACATACATCAGGGCACTCTGATAGTTAACAAGCTGTACTTCTGTTGGGTTACAAGCAAATATCAAAAAACAACTCATTCCACAGTCTATTTTATTATTTAAGATCAACTTGATAATGACAACTAAGGATCCAGAAATTCACTAGCCTATAACACCTTCACACAACAAAATACAGACAAAACAAACAAACAAAAAGAAACAACAAAGAATCAATAACAACGACAACAAAAAACACAGCCCGATTGCTTTTCTGGCAAATTGTTAATGAAAAAGTGATTCTGATCCAACTACCAATCTGAGTTATAGTAAGAATTATACCAGACAAAGAGGCTGTGATATAGATCTAGCTTTCATTATATTTGTTTGATTTTCCTACTGTTCACTAAGTAGCTTGAGATCACAATCTTTATTTTAAATAAGAAAAAAAATAGTTTCTCCCCAAACCATCTTATAATCACTGAGGGGGGATTACTATGTTGAATTAAGTTAGCTTTAAACTAAGATACTGAGCTAAGCTATTTCAGGTTGCAGGACTACCTCAGCATAGAGCTTGACAGTCTGCAAAGCGCCATTGAGGGCTGCAAGTCACATGCTGCATTAAATTAAAAAAAAAACAAAACAAAACAAAAAAAAACAGCTGAAAGGAGGGGAGCACACAGTTTGCACTTATATAGTAAGCTGAAATCTGAAGTTCAGGAGCTGCTTTGAGAGCTCTTCAGCCATCCCTGCTGCATGGACATTAGCAGCTGTAGTAACAGCCACGTAACAGCCACTCGGACCCTTCTATTCCGACCCAACACTTCGCAGGAATTACAGGTAAAGGAATGACAAACAGAAACCAAGGTAGCTTTAAAGCAGCTGTCCCTGGGATCCCCTGATACAAACTGCAGTGGAGACACATTCTGACCATCTGCATTTCTTCATGTAAATAATGAAAACTAATTTGGGAGAGACACAGATTTTTGCAGCATGTAGCAGCAGAGCATATTTGTGCCTTATTTTGTTTCCCATTAAACAAAGCTTTCCTGTTTTGATAGATAATCAAGAATAATACAAAACAAGCTCAGAACCAATCTAGAGATGAAAAAGTGCTCTACAGGGTACACGAAATACATTTATACAAAATAAATCCAAGAATAGCAAGACGAGCAGTACAAGAGACCAGCACTCTCTATTACTCTGATTCATTACTGTCAAGTCACACATTAAACTTGAAAAATTTTAGCTCTTCACATACGCAGTACAGAACACTGTATGTATGTACCTTCAGTATCTAAAGTGCCACATTTTGTTTTTTTCTTTCTAAGGACATTACCACACCCAGAACATATTGATGTATCTCCCAAACCATGCAACGAATATAATTTATTTTTACCCTATAAGTCACCAGTGAAGGGAGAATACAGGTAGAGAGGTCTCAAGCCAAGTGTAAAATATTTTTGCTTAACTCTATGCAGGCTGTCATATCTACTGCTAAATGTACACTGACTGTTCCTATTGCACATAGTCAAGACCAGGGGGCAGCAATACTGTCAAACACAAAACAAAACAGGTTGATTTCTGACAAATCTATAAGCAAGCAGGAATAGTTACAGACAAGGCAGTTACAGAAGTTAATCAAAGTTTCATCATTGAAAAAAAAAATAAAACAGAGAATTGTAAAGCCAGTTGCCCAATCATTCTATCACTTAATAACATACTGCAAACAATAGCTCTACTGACATTTGGAAAACTCAAAAAAAATTCTACTAAGCAGACATCAACTATTTTCAATCCTACAAAATTTGATTTTTCTATCCTTAAGCCTGTCAGAAGGACGCCGTGGTTAATACTTTCTCATTGCGTACTTGCATACCAGATGTTTTGCTCACACCAACATATTCAGCAAAACTGAAAAAAAAAAAGTCTAAAACTAAAACAACAGGGTACTATATGAAACAAAAAAAGAAAATGAAACAAAAAAACTGTCTTCTTTCAGTACCCATTATGCTGGCACCTTCCATTAGGAACAGGGGAGGAGAAGAGCTACCCGCTGCCTTCTGCTCAAGTCCTTTGCATTACATTTCCTAATAACTGCTGACCTGACCCATAGGAAATCACCCTGATGCCTCACATAGGAAGCAATGGGCTGACATTTCATAAAGACCAGCTCTGTGAATTTACCCATTTTCACACTTGTTTTTCTCCAGAGTGAAGCCAGAGGAAGATTTAAGCGACACTAACAACAAACATAAAAAGAAAAAAAGACCTCGAGTCTTCAAGGTTGAGATGCCGAGACCAAATCCCCATCCCCGCCACACTATTTTGCTCGCTTTCCACCTAGTTTCATCCTGTGCTACTCTCTCGCCCCACACTCGCCACATTTCACAGGCCAAGTCCTTCTTCCCCGGCCGGTTCTGGCAGCCCAAGTCCTGCATCCCCTGGACACAAGGAGCGAGGAGGGGGAACCTCTGCTCCCCAACAACGTCCCGTTGTCACCTTCCTCCCCCCAGCATCAACACTCCTTGCACCAAAAGCACCCGGGGCAGCAACACGGACACTGAAGCTCAAGAAACCTTCACCATTTTAGGCACCAATATGAGGCAGGGAGCTCCTCACCGGACCAGAGTCCCGCAATTAAAAGAACGGGGCAGATGTAACCTCGCACCAGCACCTCCTGCTCCCTTGGCCCGGGGCGGGCAGCAGCACTGATGCTCTCCGGCCAAGACAAAATACTTAATAAATAATAAAAAAGGCGCGCTGGGGGGATGAATGCCGCCGGTTTCACGCACCTCTTCCAGCAGCGTGACGGTGTTGCGGCAGTTCTGCAGGCGGGTGGTGAAGCTGGACGTGGTGGGCGAGTTGTAGTCCTCGGTGGTCTCCGCGATGAACTCGGACACGCTGATCTGGTCCGGCATGATCCTGCCGCAGGGGAAAAACCAAGTGTGCGGAGGGGAAAATAATAATAATAATGAAAATGAAAAAATATTTTTTAAAAGGCCAAGGGGGGGGTGTCAGGAGGCAGCGGAGCCGCCGGGCGAGGCGGCGCCTTCCCCCCGCCCCGGTGTGAGGCGCAGCGGGGCCGGGCCCGCGCCGCAGCCTGGCCCCCTCGCAGCGGCCGCCAGCGCCGCACGGAGGGACGGAGGGAACGAGCGAAGGAGGGACGGACGGAGGGAGGGAGGGAGCGGCGGCCTCCACGCCCGCCGGCCCGGCCCCTTTCCCCACCCGCCGCCGAGGGCGGGGAGAGCGGCCGGCGCCGCCGGGAAGTTGGGCACTAACTTGTGCGCGCTCCGCCCGCGCCCCCCGGAGCGGGGCAGGAGGAGCAGGAGGATGAGGAGGGCGGCCCGGCAGTGGGCGGCTTCAGAAGGCAGGGGGGGCTCCCGCCGCAGCCGCAGCCGCCGCCGCGCGGGGACGGACACGCGCCGCCCGCCCGCGCCCGTTACGTGGGCCAGGGAGGAAGCGCTGTGCGCACGCGCGCCCGCTGCGCGCGCCCGCCTGCCCGCCCGCCGCCCCCCGCGCGCGCGCCCGCGGCGCCGCCCCCCTCCCCCGTGCGCCCCGCTGGGCCAGGCCGTGAGGCGGGGGGGAAGCGGCCTCCTCAGAACCGCCCCGTGACGGTTTCATTTTAAAACATATTTATTTTTTTCTTCCCCCACCGAAAGGGAGGCTGAAATTTCCCACCCAGCGGCGTTTCCAGCCCCCAGCTCTGCTCACTGGATAGAGCCAAATGCCAAGGGCAAGTTAGGACTTAGCTCGCTTTTCTTCTCCTTTTTTTAATGCCTATCTCAGTAAACTAAAGCCCTTCTGCCGTTTTCAAGCATTCACAGGCCCTCCACCTCCAAGCATTTTGCAATGTGAAGAATGAAGTTACTAAAACATCCCACAGCAACATCATCCCTGGTGAAGTCACCATATTCTTGCTCTCCATATACTTATGTGATGGTCATGAACTCCTGTTACTGCTCAGGAACATCACTGAAGCCCTAATCACTTTATTTTTATATATATATATATAGAGAGAGAGAGAGAGAGAGAATGTGTGTGTGTATACATACATATGTATTACTAATACTGTTTCTGGGCCCTTTTAAAGCAAATGGAAGAATGATACATTGCTACTGAAGTGGCCATATCGAACAGTTGGCCCCTGTGTCCTCTTACATCTCCCCAAACCAGTGGGAGCCTGAGGTGTTGCTTGTGGCAGCCCCGCTACCAGCTCGCCATCCTCTCAAAAGTCGTATTTCTGAATGAGCAAAAATACACTGTAAAAAAACAAATATTTTTCAGAAGTTGCCATCACACTGTTCTGCATGTGTGGACCTCTGTTACAATGTACTTAGGTTTTTAATTCGTATGTAAGTGTAATAAAGTGCCCGTACAACTTAGAAACAGTTCAAAATTTCAACAAAACACTGCAATTCTTGAGTAAGCATAAAGAGGAGATACCTAATTTATGTGTACCCGTAAAAATGATATCATCAGCAGGATTTGTGTGCAGATCTGCCAGCAAAAATAGGACCAATACTCGGGAGAAATGGTCCTGCCCGAACACACCCCTCCCTTTGCTTTCATTGCCCATTAGAAGCCCTCTGTACAGCCACATGATTTTTGCTGATTCACACAATCCATCTTTCCTGCCCCAAAATCCCGGGCTAATACTGATGAGCATTAAACGTCATGAGATTGTGAGAGGTAGAGTAGGCAAGAAAAGACAAGAAAAGAACTGTGTGGGAGTTGCACTGAAAGGTGGATGGGAAGGGAGAAAAATTGAAAGATTGAGAATGCAAAGAGAGTGGTAGGAAGAAAATCAATTGGAGATCGTGTCATAAAAGCAGTGGAGGAGGAAGAGATATAAAGAAGATAAAAATGGCTGACAATATCAAAAGGAACAGGGAAAGGGGAATAAAGAAGAACTGCTTTTTTGGCTTTTGGCCAGGAAAGAGACCTCAATAACGTTGAAAAGAACTTTTGCAGCACGTGTGGAAACTGGATTGGCGAGGGTCGAGGATACAGCCTTAGCTCCGACAGGAGCACTGCCGTCATCTCCTGTAATCATGTGCACGGTGCGATTCCCGAGTCAGACCTGTCATCCGTGTGGGAGCTACAGTATTAGCAGATTTCACGTGAGGCTAAATTCATCACGCTGCTGGCTAAACAGGTTTAATTGCCTGAGTAGTCTCACTGCTGAGGCTGAAACTGTTGGTCTCCAGGCTGAATTTACTGAGTTTAAGCACCAGTCTGTAGCTCGTACTTTGCCTGCTATCCTAAACAAATCCTTCCCCACAGGAGTGTGGGCAAGAAAGCTGGATATTCTGCTACAGAAATGGTTTCCTTAATACCCTTTAGGGAAATCCTAAGTTGCAAAGTTAAAGAGCATGCTCAGCAAAGAAAGGAAGGAGACAGACCTGGAAAATTGGAGCCGTGAAGACTGACAGAAATGAAGGTCAAGAATAACTTTACCTGAGCTTCCGCGCTGAGCTTGGGAAAAAAAGAAGTTCTTTTAAAGTGTACTTTTAAAGTAAAATTTTAAGTAAATAAATTAAATGAGCAGAGAAGAATACCAAGGAGGAGGGGAAAAAAAGAAAACAGGACAAGGCCCAAAGATGAAAAAGGCCTATTACTCTATTTTTTGCCAGTTCTTAGGTTGTTAACTTTACTACAGAGAACAGGGTGCTCACTTCTGCAGCTTTGAAGCTGCATTTGATCTTTTTTCTATACAAATGCTAGTACAGAAAATAACCCTGTGGGCACAGCTTCTTTAGGCTTAGATTTGCTCCACTTGAACTCACTGGAAGCAAGGATTAGTTACTTAATATGATGTTAATGCACAGTAAATTATGTTACTTGACTATAAAAATGTGCCTACATTTGAACCAGTCAAATTATGTAACTGTTTCAGGTATCTTTTTTCTGCTTTTCATATTTAACCAAGTTTCCTGTCTTGAATGTGAACGCTATCTGAGATTCAGCTCTAAATTTACAAGATGCACCTTTCTATAAATTGTCACTAACTGAAATCACTGTTTCACTTCACAAATGTCAAAGAATAGTCATCAGAGTGTGAAAGTTATATTTCACGGCGTCTGCTCTAACGATATCTTCGTCTATGATAGATGCTGGGGGAGGCAAAGCTGCAGCCCATGTGAGAGGTGCCAGTAGAAGTTTGGCTCGTTGCTGCTGATATCCTGGTGTGAAAAGCCTGTCCTTGTCCATCCTAGGACAAGCCAGCACAGGTGAGAAGGGTGCGAGCAGCCCTGGAGACTGAAATCTTTGTTGCTGATACCCTGCAGTCAAGGAAGTTGTGCTGTCCTGTTTTCCCACCCAGTGATTCACTCTACAAATCCCTGGCCTTTCTATTGAGATTGCCAACAGGAGAGCTAGCTACAGTTATAATTACCCTCTTGCAAGCTGATAATGTTTCTACAAAGTTAGTGATACTAACCATGCTTAGGGAGAGGTTAAGGAACATAGCAACAACAATAAAAATTACTAACATGGGCGTTCCTCAACAAACCGAATAGCAACTGTGGCATTTTTGATTTTATAGTACTCTAGTCATCTTATATTTAGACTGAGATCATGAGTTCATTCACGGCAGCCCAGCAGTAGTCATCAGGTGGTGATGAGCTCTGTCATCACTGCAGACTTTCAGACATTTCAAATATGTGCTAGAGTTGAAGAGCTGCATCGCGCTGGCCCCGCTCTCTATGTCAGCAGTGCAATTAACTGTTTAAACCACACGGTTGTGAGGCAGAGAGCAGGGTTACCTACCCCCATAGAGATAAGGAGTCAAGACAAAGGTTGTAGCCCAGCTGACTGAAAGACGCCTGTAATTTTGTCTATCAGGCAAAGTCAGCCCTTCAGGGTGCCAAGCGCCTCAGTCCACCTCAGCGCACATGGCAGATCGCCCGCTAGATACGATTATATCGCCCTCAAAGAGCTGCCCAGGGACCACCCTCAAGGCCCTGCTTGCCTGCTGCATAGATAGCAAGCTCCCAAACACACATTTCATCCAGGTGCGGCTGCTGCTTGTGCCTGGCAGCAAGGCTGCCCCGGGCCGCTGGCTCCGCGGAAGGCGCTGCCAGGCGTGCTGGGGCAAGGGCCTCGCGCCCTTCCCAGCCCTTCGGCACGGCGCGCAAGTGAGCCGAGAGGGAAACCACGCGCAGGGCCGCTGCGGAGATGGCGCTCCTTGATAAGCATGGACCTGGTCATTCTGGAACACCACGTAAAATGTGGGTTTTTTTCTAGTGAATTTTAAGACTCCTTTAAATTTTGCTCCTGGTAAGTATGAACGTGATGATGACATTTTCCACATACAGGGTTACGCTTACACTCGTTTCCTTTTTATTATTTCAAGTTTCCCATCCTGTTGTCTATTGCTGTTGATAGAAACATGGTAGGCCAGACACTAATGTTTAATTAAAACTTCTAATTGTTGCAATACGCCTTTGTGAGTAAACTGCCTAGCTGTTGTTAGGCTCCTTACCATCTTCCCAAACATGGAAAGTATCACCACCTCTCCAGCAGTGAATAGCAACATACCAAAATACATCAGGAAATTATCCCTACACGGGCTCTAAGGATGCTCTACTGATGTTGCAGCCAAGTTTGTGGTTTGGTGTTATGTTCATCCGTTTTAGCTAAATGCAGCAGTCAGCATTAGTTCCAGTGCTCTTCTCCATCTAAACTGTGGGATCACTGTGTGGTGTAAGGTAGCTGTGACGTTTGATCCCAGAAGTGAAGACATTTTATTGCTTGGTTTGAGATTCTTCAGGAGAAAACATACATATCTATGCGTACATTGCTGTTGTTGCATATTTATAAGTTTATTTTCAGATAAATTCAGATGCAATTAATGGATAGGGATCATTTTAATTTATGTCCATAAGTATTAGAATATCCACTAATATGTCTGAATATCAACTCTTCTCATTTGGGCTGAGTGTTGGGCTTCAGAGAATAAGGACCTCTCAAATCAAAAGCAATTTTAGGGTGAAATTCGCATTTTGGTTTTCTACTGTGCTAAAACTTAGTAAACTTCTTATGTTAATGAATCACAGGATCACAGAATCATAGGATGCTTAAGGTTGGAAGGGACCTCTAGAGATCAGCTAGTCCAACCCCCCTGCTCCAGCAGGGACACTTAGAACATGTGGCACAAGGTGGCATCCAGGCGGGTTTTGAAGATCTCCAGAGAAGGAGACTCCACAACCTCTCTTGGCAGCCTGTTCCAGGGCTCTGTCACCCTCACAGGAAAGAAGTTCTTCCTCATACGGAGATGGAACCTCCTGTGTCTTAATTTGTACCATGAAACCTCTGTAGTTCTGCTTTGAGCAACAACAAATAATTTAGGTGTGGACAAGCAACATCATCACTTTGTACTTTAGCTGGAAAAGGTTGGTCAGAAAATTTCATGTCCAGAAATAGTGGCCGGTTGGAGCACTGTCTTATCAGCTGACTGAACCATCAGCATGAAATGTAACAACTACATATTTTAACCTGCAGCATGTTTACACTCTTAATATCACATAAGTGCATGATGTACTTACAGGAAAAGGCAAAGTCTATTTTAAACACTGAAGCCTACATTGCACATTGTGACTGGTGCTAATTTGCTTGAACTTATATGGTAAACTGCAAACTGTTTTTGCTTAGAAAAGAAGGCTGTGGGATTTGGCATTTGCAAACAAATCTTTAGAATTGTTGTATTGTTGGAACAGATTAATCAGGTAAATTTTCAGTCAGAGAAAAGCAATCTCTTCTAGGTCATATAACTGTACATGCAGAAAACTGAAATCCAGCCCCGGCATAACTGAGTGACATTCTGTATGCTTAAGCTACAGGATCCAGCATTATGGCTTATGAAACACATGAGCTGCAACAACAATTTTTGTTGGTGCTATGTGACTGTTTTGAATACAAGAATCAGCTGATTTCAATTTTCATGCTGGCATCTCCAAGCATTTGTCTTCATTTGCTATTTAAAATTCAATAGGAAAACACAAGCAACTGTCTTAGAAGTTACAGCATTAGTTTACAAGCCTTTTAGACTAGCAAGGGGGACTTAAACAAAAGGTTCTTTCTGAATTCTTTCAATATTAATATGATAGCAAAAAGAGAACCCATTGTGTTCTCATTATAAATGATGTTTTGGTAACGTTAGGATCCTGTATTTTTAACACTGTGTGTGCCAAATGAAAAAGATGAAATCAAAACATCAGAAATATACAACTGGTGATATATTTTACATATTATTTACTTGAATATGCTGTGCAAGGAGCTTAAGTGAGGGATAGTTAAGCTCAGATAGGCATGTCATCTGAAAGCACAGTTAAAAAGAAAAGCACTGAAAATGGAGCACAGAGTTACACAAGATTAAGCTGACTAATTTGCTGATTCAGTTTTGCCTTTGTTTTTCAGTTTTGTCATGCAAGATCAAGAGTCATGCAGACAACCGCGCAATGGCATTCCAGGCTCCCAGGAACAACAACAAGCAACGGGCTGTGCTGAAACCTCTGTAACCACCAAAAGAAAAACAGAGAAAAACGTTAACTAGCAGCAAGAGGCAAGAGAGGGGTACTGTTGTTGTAGGTGTGCTGAATTTCACAGTTTTATTGCATGCAGGTTCTTTATTAATGATGCTCATTCAAGAAACCTTACTCTAGATCATAGGAAAAGATTCAGAACTCTTAAAATATCTACAGAAAATAAAAATTTGGCAGTATATTCTTCTAGAATGACCATATTTTAGAGAGTTGAGAGAGGTCACTCTCTTATGAAAGCTGCTTGCAGAGAAAACAGGTTCTGGATTTTGGAGTTTGGCAAAATTAGTCCTTGCTTGCAGTGCGAGTGTGAGACAGCTTGTTGCTGAGACAGTCACACGAGGAACTAGAACTAGAACATGGCCATAGATGCCATGCCAGTGAGGATGGAGACTGGCACAGTGGAAACTGTACGCTGGTTATCCTTGCTCTCCCAATCCTGACCAAGCTCCTGGAGGTTTTTTGGAAAGAGCAGGACAGACACACTTGGCAGGAAAGGGGAGAGTAAAGTGTGGGTTAGCATGTGGGGAGGTCATGCCATCACAAAGTACAAGAGGAAGACAACTGGTGTGCATTTGTTCTCTGTGGCAAAAACAAGAGCAATGTAAGTCCTTTCAAAGACAAAAAATAGTAGTAGTTGAACATATTTTTAGCATGAAAAATAGCAATGACTAAAATCAGAGAATGATATTGCAAAAATGAACATGTTGCAGGGCAGCTGGCATAGCAGTCTCTCCAAAGAAAAAGAAAAAAAAAGAAATAATGCCTCAACCTGCACTGCAAACATTTCAATATTTTCAGTTTCCCTCTGTGAACGATATGGCTACATCCTTATCCAAGCACAAATCCTAGTTCTACCTAAGCTGCTAAATGTAAATTGGTGGCAGCATACAGCTTGTCTGCAATGAAACTGGAGATTCAGGCCAAAACAAGCCTGGGAAGCAGTTTGAGAAATAAATAAAGGCTCTGTAGACCTACGATCAGGGTCCTTGTGTTGCCACTTACTGCTGAGAGATGGCATTTGATCACTATGTGTATCATTTCTCTGTCTGTGGAATGCAGACAGTTACATTTATTCTTCTGAGTAAAAGCGCACTGGGCTTCCCAGCTGAGTAGTGCTGTATTAGAACTAAGTATTTTTATTGTATGTTTTATTATCATAGTTTCAAAAAATAGCTGAAGGATAAGAAGGGCTCTCAGTCCAAACAGTTTCATCAGCATTTTATTGGATAAACAAAAAGGATTGGCAGGCAAAGAAAAGGACTGCTTTCTACCATTTTTTTGTAATATAAAGGAAAAAGATCTGTTTTTGTTGGTTTTTTTTTTTGTTCCTCTGCCATGAATTTATTAACATCAGAGCAGTATCTAGTGGCAGAAAAGGGACTGTGACTCCACTGTGCTAAACAGATAAATAAAAGTCATTTGTGGTTTTACACATGCTTTTCTAAGACAGAGTCCTGCAAATATGCACATGTATGGGCCTACTGAGTTGCAGCTCAAAAGCTGGTTTATAGTATTGACTGAACATACTGAGCTCTTCATTTCTTAATTTCCTAAATAGCATCTCGTTAGAGAAATGTTGGAAATAAATCTACATATGTTAGATATTATAAGAAAGGCCCTTGCAACCACTCAGCTTACTAGCACATCTGTGTTTCCTTTATATAAGCCTCTATTTTCAAGGGTTCGTAACATAAGTCAAAAATAATTATTGTCAACTTGAACTCAGCGTTGGAAATTTTCAGCTGCAGAGCAATGTCTTACTTTTTTAAGGAGATCAGTTTGTTTTGATGATGCATAAGCCCTGAAATAATTTAAGGCATACCTGTTTTAATACTCAAGGGCCTGCCATCAAACAAAATAGGCTTGATTTTAAAACTAAGTCGCTTGTCTCTTGTTTTAAAACTTGTCTCTTAATGTAGACATTTGATTGCCATAGTCATGGGGTTCTATTAAAACTGCAGAAGGCAGACAACCATCCAGGAGTTTTGGGGAACTGGTTTTGCCACAAGGATCTAGTCTCCACGGGGTTGGAGCTCACACTACGCTGAAGAGGGTGAAGAGGTTCAGAATTTCAGTGCAGAAGTCAGTCATTTCAGGCCTTTTTCCGAGTACTCATTTCTTTCTGCTTGTGCTCATCTTAGACCACTGAGAGATCTTTCTGCTTCCTAAGGTAGCCAGCCGGCCACTGACTGCAGTAAAGGGAATGAAGCTCGCGGGATTGTCTGCCCATCTATCCTGCCCCAGCGCTGTTTTTAACCTATCACCAATCCCACCAAATTTGAAGAAAGGCAAGAAAGGTGCCAAATTTCTTCAGCTACTACCTCCTCCCTCTTTGGGAAGATAAAAATAAGCAGAGGAAAGTGATATTTTTTTGTCCCCATGGGCAGGAAAGATGCCACCTCATCTTGTTCTTTATCAGGATAAATATAGGAGGAAGGGCCTATAAATGTCCCAATCATGGGAAAAGTTTCAGTGACAATTTGCAGCTCCCCAGATAACACAGTCAAGACACAGATTCATAGGAAACCAGGTTTTGTTTATGCCAGTGATATCACTATCACTTGTTTGCTTGTTGGTGGAAGAGAATCTGCAGAAAACCTGCAAGAAAATCTAGGAGGACTATGACATGAAAAAATAAGCCCTGTTTCAAAACCAAACAGAAATATCCAGCTTAATAGCTTCATACTTTTCAAAGGATGATTATTTGACTTCTGATCTCATGCTTATTTAGACATCATGGGCTTAAAAAGGAAAAATATGCATAGCCACGTGACAAAGTAAATACACCAAAGGAGGATATATTCAGTTTTCAGGAGATCAGCCCCAGTGATTGACCCTTTGGGCTCTGTGATCACCGCTGAGGGAAGACAGAAAGCTCAAAGTCGCACACTGCTGTGATCCTCAAGCAGAGAGCAGTGACCAGTGCCTCAGGTGCAAAGAAAACTTCAGCTTTAACTGTAAATGTTGTTGTTGCAGTGGGTTCGAGTCAGGCAGGCTAAACGTAGCCTCTTGTGGTTTAATGAAACACAGTAAAAACTTTAAAACAAGAGCACTCACCATTCAGAGGCTGAATAAACAAAAGCATATTTGGACAACTGTGCACTGTTCAGCATTTTACATCACACAAAGCACATCCCTCCTCTTTCAAGCCCCCGCACAAATCTTGCCATAGATTTTTCAGGCTCATCTCAGAGATTTGTGATTCTCAAAGTTAAAACAACATCAGTTACCAGATCTAGAGGAACTGAGAGGAGTTACAAAGTGTCCTTTTTTCCTCCTCATTGAACTTTGAAATCTATGAAAACAAAGCAGAATACTAGTGTTTGCTCCAGTACTTGCACAGGAAGCCAATATTTTGGAAAGGTTTACTGATGTATTGGATTTATTGATCCTTGCAAGGATAACTCAGTTAGGCCTTTCCTGAATGTCCAGAATGGCATTAAGCGCAGGAAATAAACACTGGCAGATATTGCAATGGGCAAAAACGATGTTTTTGGTGTTTCTTTTTTCACATTTTCTTCACAAATTTTAGTCTATATGCAAGGTTTGCTTTCTTATGCTATAAACCTGTTTTTTATATAGTTTTGTCTTCTTACCGATTCCATAATGAATCTCTTGAGGAAAAACTTGAGAGCCTGGAAGCTGAAGATCTCATGTCTCATCTGTCACAACCAGGAAACTACCTAGATAAGGAGAAAAAGTGAGGCGAGTAAATAAAATTGACAAAATTTATGGGATTGGAAAGGTCGCTTATCATAACAGCCTGAAACAATGTCCACAGACTATAAATTCTTCAATTTGTCATATATGTTACTTGTTTACTGCATTTGATACTGCGAGTTTCATTCTGCCAAACAGACCCATTAGAAATCTGCTGAGAATAACACCTTGTTAAAATTGCTACATGAGACTTTCTTTTAGCTGACTGGGAAAACTCTGTTCATAAAACTGAATGTGGCAACTATTCACTGAGCTGTATTATATGCAGAGCTGGTAACACTGCCTATTCAAGTTGTCTGACACTTCCCATTAGGAGCCCCTGTTTTCAGATATAACTTCAGTTTAAGCATTCAGGCTGAAAATTTCCATGTCAGATGTGCATCAAACTGATGTGCTTTGGAGGATGGAGACTTGAAAAATAGGACTTGAAAAATAAAGAGACTGGGAACAAGTGGCCAGATAGATAGAAACAAAATCTGTCGTAGAAGAAGGGAGTAGTTTCAGGCGAGACGGTCATAGCAGGACATAGACAAGTAACAACCCTCCAAGTATGTGAAGTACCACTGTGCTTAGGCCAGGTGATCCATTTCCATTTGAGCTAGCCACTTAATTGCATGAGGAAAAGTGACAATTCCATCAGGAAATGTGTATCTATCTCCTCTTCTATGAGTCTTTTTTTTTTTCCTTAACAGAGAAGTCTAGCTACTTCTGTTGACCTACTTCCCCAGAGACTGCTGCAGTTTGTTTATGGGTTTTGTCCTGTTTGTTTTATGTTTCCAAATTTGTCATGTGGGTCTGGAAGTCTGCCAGCCCTTAACATTAAAAATAACATAGAATAATCCCAGTCTCCAAAACATATGGCATTCAATTAAAATTGTGACATTTAAGTTTTTGGATGGGGTGTTACTGTCTTTCTTTTTTCCTTCTGTTTCTGAGCCTTTAGGATACTCTCAAGTGATGTTGTTAAGATCTCTTTTGTCATTAGGAGGATTAGAAATCTCTTTAACCAATGAAACAGCTTTCAGATTTTTATATACTGGATGTAAAGGAGGTGAGACTGGAGGTGTGCAACTTGTGAAGTGTATCCTTTGATATGAAGGCAACAATGCAAGAGGAGAAGTATTTACTTTCTACACTGAGTATAACACTTTAATATTATATTACGTGCAGGAAAGAAGTTTTAAAAGACAGTCTGGGCACTGTGTGCTTTTTATGGACCAAGAAAGGCCTCCATGAGCAGACAAGCAAATATCACAGTCTTACAAAAAAATCACAGTCACTTTCAACCCAGGATCTGCTCAACCCATGATATGTCAGCTTGCTGTTTAACATTACCGCATATCTGTTCCTTCTAGTGATATCCATCTCCTTAGGAACCAGTTGCCTTCATGATTATATGTTTATGTGATTCAAATCAAAACAATGTTAGTTAAAAGAAGAAAAACTAAAATGGCTCATTGCTTTCTAAATCAAATACTGACCCAGGTTCACAAGTAACTGTAATTTACATTAGATTACATTTTGATTTGCATTGGATTCAACTCCCTGTCCTGGTGACCTTGGACAAGTTGGACAGGCGACAAATTCCTCAGTCCTTGAGCCCACTCATTTAGTGGGTCTTTCAGAGCTAAAAACAGCGTTGAGGAAACCCTAGGCCAGGGACCTTTGCAGAATTTAGGTTGTGTCAAGGTGGCCTCTTGCCTTTCTGTTTGTCACCTGCAAAAAAGTAAAAAACAGTGCCCCCCAACTTCCCTGGCAATGTGAGGATCACGGTATCAAATTTATGTAAAGAGCTCACACATGACACTATGAGTGGGAACGAGGTGAGAATAGGAATATAAAAACCCAGAATGGATAAAGAACAATGAAAACCCAGGGAAACATGATTGCTTTTTTTACCTAGAGACTCCTACACCTAAAAAGTGAAAGACTGGATGGGGTTTAAGTAAGATAAAGAAGCCTAACGAAGAAACAATGACCTTAGGAGACACATTAAAGCTGGGTATCAGTTCATCAGATGTATTAATACAACAGCACATTCTATTAGTCCTCAGACAGGGAAAGTATTTATTTTCATGCCTGATTGTAAAAACATGTAATCATATTGAATTAATTGATATTAAGTGTTTTACTAAACCTAGCTCTTAACTAATAAGTATAATGAGTTGAATTCCCATATTTTTAACCTTTTGTAAATGGTAAAATGGCATAGAGTGGCCATGAATTCTCAAAAAAGAATATAGGAATTGCCAAGTATACTGAATAATAGTCAAGAAGAAAAGTCTATGCAGGGATTTTGTAGAAGAGAGGAGATCAGGAAATGTTTTTGCACTCTGTAGTTACCCACCTTTGATATTGCCTATACTCTGTGTGAATTCATGCATAAGTCATTTAATGGCCTATTTTGGTTTGCTTTTTCTTTTGGAGTTCTTTTTTTCCCCGCTTTTATATGTAATACACAACCTGAGCAATAACAATATAAGTACAGATTTTGCATTTCTAATGAATATTTTAGGACAAATATTAACTGGCTGTTTTCATGAGTGTTTGAACTGGAGTTAACCTAACTAGAAAAACTCAAACAAGCAGAAGTTAATACTGTTTCTACAGTCACTGATGTAGCAATAATAGTAGTTGTGCACCACATGCTGAAAATCAACTCCCTTTATGTCCAAACAATAGCGTGAATCACAGAATTCTGACCTTGATACACAAATGTGATCATGTAGTAATTATAGCTCTTGTGCTTTCTGTATAAACAGACTATTGCTGCTCTAAATGCTGTAGGGTACTACTTCATTCTGCAATTTACAGCAAATGACTGAGCTTTTATCTTTCAATAAGTTTTAACATAATATAGGTAGAAGAAAATCTTATTTCCTGCAAATAAAGAAATTAAGCTGTTTATTTGAACTATAGGGAATATACTTATGGTTGTTTCTAAATTCTACTAAAAGCATAGCTTAAAAATTTAAATATTATCTTCAAAATCAGTTTTTTCAAATGTCTTTGAAGCTATTTTCATGACCAAAACATAGGACTGAGTTTCTCAGTCCATGTCATAACTGACATGTTCTTGAACTATGTTGAGATTAAAGACAATATATTTAATTTTATGCCAAAATCTGTTGTAGCTTTGTTTTGTTTGTGTCTCTTTTGGTTTTGTCCAAACAGGATGTAACAAACATATGTTCTTCAGCTTCGCCCTAATCCATGACTTGGATAGCACTATCAGGATGTGTTCTATCATACTAGAGCAAAGCAGATCTGAAGATACTTGTGTGTGTGGACAAGTCACCTCAGACCTGATTTTAATAAATCCTAGGTAACAAGAGCTCCCCCATGACCTCATATGTTAGTTGTTCTCTCAGCACCATCAAAGGACTGGTATGCACATGGGCACTAGTTGAATACCTAAAGAAGGAAGAAAGTCATCATTGAATTCTACTAATGAGAACATTGCATAGATCTCATTGCTAAATAGTCTGTTTTACCCCAGATGTCCATGCATTGCTGTCAAGACAAGAGGATTGAATGGGTTTTCAGGTGTTAGTATGCTTGACCTTAAGGAATCCAAAAGCAAAATGGGTTGCGAAGTCACTGCCTGACCTGAGAGCTCAAGGCAAGGGAGGACAGCACTCATCAAAAGGCACGTCTGGTTGGTGGCCACCAGGACCAGATTCCATGCTCCGATGTGAATGACTTTCAGTTTCATCTCATCCTGTGTGAGTTTACATAACTTGCTGGATGCTCAGATGATCGCAGGCTGGCCAGCTGCTCTCTTCAGATTTTACAACTGCCTCGTTCAATTTCTACTTCTGTTTCCTCACAAATTGCTGATTAAAGTGTTGAATGGCACAGAGCCCAGAAGTGACCCAGGAGATATTACTGATATTCTTATGATGATAAGTCCCATTTATAGCAGTTTTTAAGAAATGTCAATTGCTCCATTTGTAATCTATGAAATAATTACATTGATGATTTTAGATAACTCCATTTTCTTAATCAAAATGCTGTTTGGTGCCAGAAGTTCTTCTATGAACTTTCATTCGTTCATATATTTTACACCAATAGTATTGATTAAAAAGCAAAAGAAAGAAAAAAAGACCCCAATAAATATCAAGAGAGTTTGCTTGAACCAAAATCTATTTTCCTTAATCCCATGGTGAATGGTCTGACTTACTTCACTTTTCTCTAATTCTTTATGAATAGCGGCTGGAATTAGCTATTCCAGTACTTTGTGCTGGATTGATGTCAACTTGAGAGGACTATTAATCCTCAAGTCATTCCATCAAACTTTTAAACTTTTTGGCAATGTATTACCTTTCTTCCATTCATCTAAATTAGCTTTAAAAAATCAGATAGTTCCTTGGACAGTGTTCTGACAAATAACAACCAATTAAAAATGAATCTAGCTTTAAGAGATGGCATTACAGTTAGAATGGAAATAGTTCTCTGCTCTCATCTTGTGATACCGTATTTCGGCTCTGCAAAGCACTGTAGAATACCTGGGCTGGACAGTCGAAATCTAGTTTTGGATTTTTTTCAATATGTTTGCTTCAAAACATGCTAAGACTTAACAGCTGTGCAGTATATTACGGCCGTACAGTGCTGTAACACACCTCTATAGAAGGTCAGGCAGTTAAACTGTACTTGTTTTGGTAGTCTTGCACAAAGGTGAATTTTCTTTAAGACTCAAATATATTGAAGAGATTACTGGAAATATTTAGACTGAGGAACTCCCCGGTGTGTGAGGACTGTCTTTTCTAAGAGTTTCGGTATGATGGTAGTGTGACTTACAATCTCCTTGGATCTACTTAAGAGTGACCCTTTTAACACTTCTTACAATATCCATCAGCTGTTTCTCTGGATCAGGGAAGAGTTTTCATTTTGCTGGAGGCAGCAGCAGCTAATCAGGTTGTCTGTTCCCTGCTTTAGAGCTCTGAAAAGCTGTCGTTGATCTTGTCAATGGTATTATTTTATATCTGATGACAAGGCTGCCATCGTAGGCCAAGATGCTAAGTTACTTGCAACCCCCCTCTGAGCTCTGTGAGGAGCTAATGAAACATCAGACTGTTTCCCGCCTTCTCTGTAAGGTTGGGCACTGTTTAATGATTTACTCTGGATGGAGGATATAGTGAAAGCCTGCACATGGTATATGGAGAAGAGGTTAATAGCATAACCTGAATGTTTCATAAAGTGCCCTTGTTATTTCCTCCACTCATTCTCGATGGCCTTTGTAGGCCAAATTCAACATTCATAATTTACTGAATGTATTGATAGGAAGGAGATACTATAGAAATTAGAGGCAACTAAACCTGGAGTAGCCGTGTTAAAGATAAACCCGGTTCTGCATGAAAAATCCAATGCATTTGAAATTTCCTTGTCCTTCCCACAGTGGCTTTTCTCCTCTGGGAGGGCAATTCCCAAGCAAAGGAAGCAGACACCTTTTCCTTCTGACTGGCATTCATTATTTAGACACTAACAAGGTCTCTCACGTTGTCCTTGTATCTGAACACCTGACAGAAGTTAATATTTTTTCCCTCTAAATGGATCATTGCTAATTCTCCTCCAGAGATGAGTCTCACGCAGACGGTCTGTGTGACGGCAGAGGCAGGAGCGAGACCCCGATGTGCTCATTTTCAGTCTGGTGTCTCAAACACAAAGCCAGGTTTTGATCACAGCAATGATTCCACAGCGCCCTGTGCCAGGCTGTCTTGTCTGGGTGCTGTTCTGCCCTTCAGACCGCTGCGGCGTTCATGCCTTCACCTTCGATGTGTGCCAAGCAGTACCACGCTCCTACTAAGGATCCCAGGGAAAATGTCACATCTTTTGGCTGGTATTACACAATTTGCCATTCTGTCCTTCAGAGTGCAGTGAAGTGTGGAATCGTCAAAGCATCTCTCCAGAATATCCAAAAATACAAGGGACACAGAAACACACGAAAGCAAGATGTCCGCAAATATCTTCTCCTTTTGCTCTTCACGTCTATCCCTGTACTGAGTCCCTGTTCCATGAACATTTACTCCACAGTGATACTAACTATAAAGTAAAATAAGATTAACTCTCAGTAAGTGACAGACAGAATCTTTAAAAATTGATCTGAACTCAGTCCATGTAAACAGGGTTCTTTCCATCCACGTTAGTGATCTCTGACTCAACTTTTAGACCGTAAAAATGGCACGTATCTGACAAAGTATCTTTGGCCTGTTCACCCTAGGCCCCCTTTATAGTTACTGATGATGCAGTCAATACAGTCAACTGAAACGAGGTTGCAACTCACTTCTTCCTATAAAAGTAGGTGTTTAAAACAGAGATACTAAAGCAGATACCTTTAAAGGTCATATGAATCACAGCCTAACCTGCCTTTTATTGCTACTGACTGCAAGAGAGAGCAGGGTGAGGAGCCTGGAGGTAGCCTCCTATCATGAGGGTGCTGAATTTCACCCTAAGTGTCTTGAGGTTGAGGCTTCAATATTTGCCATGGGCACATACAAGTTGTAGCTCTTATTCTCTATTCCAAGGAAGAAAAGAGAGAAAAGAAAGTTAAGAAATGAAACGATTAACGGATACTTCCAGGAAATTATACCTATTGGATGTACTACCACGGATGCTGCCATACTTGCCACTGGCAATCTAATGGGAAGTTATAATGACCTTAATTCTCTTGGATAAAAGAAGTTACACAAACACAATTCAATAAAATTATATGACATAATACAAATTTTACAAACTTGTATTAAGTTACTGAACTACATTAATAGCTCATTAAGCTATTAATTATTATTAATAAGCTTATTAATTCTGTAACTATTAAGCTATAAATTTGTTTTACAAACTTACAGTTTGTGATCTTGTAAATAACTAAATACAAACTTGTATGATGCAAGGAATGATACAGCTGAAAATAACCACTCCCCCCTTTTTTTTCCAGTTTTGTTTTCATTAGTTTCCTGATCAAGCTCGCTTGATGTACTTGCACTGCCTGTTTTGGTGGCAACAAGGATTTATCCTTAGACACAAGCAATTGAGCCACAGAGCTTTCAGGCAAGTGAGAACTGAGCTTGAGTTTCTCCAGGTCCTGATGCTATTTATAAATACTGAAAAGCTTGCACATTATCCTCACTAAATCTCTCCTATTGTTTAATAAGTCACTTCACAAAGAAAGTAATGTGGTTATTAGCTGGTTGAACTAATGACTGTCTAATATCCCAGCAAGTAATGGTGAGATGACTATTTGGGGCACACTCAGATGTGGTTGGCTCATGTTATATAAAATGGAGGTGTGAGTGATGGGAATCTTTAGACGTTTTTCCCCCCTGCAGCTGCACAGTGGAGCTGCCTGTTCACTGAATACTTGCCAAGTGTCAATGTTAAAAAAAGAGAAAAAGAAAGACAGAAAAAAGACAACTATTTCAAGGAACAATTATCTAAATGAGATGAACAAACCTGGGATGACTAAGCTCCCAGTCTCTGGAGAATTTGTTCTGAGCAGTTTGATGAATTTTAAAATGATACTGCATTCTGGATTTTAAAAACATAGCCTTGCAGTTCTTTTGATTTTAGGCAATTGTTGTTACGTCCATTTTTTACAAAAGGTAAAAACAAAGG
The DNA here is from genome assembly GCF_059628265.1 of Tinamus guttatus. NCBI lineage: Eukaryota > Metazoa > Chordata > Aves > Tinamiformes > Tinamidae > Tinamus > Tinamus guttatus. Next base: position 5,405,841 of record NW_028288572.1, on the reverse strand, counting down.
GAAACTAAGTTAGTAAGGCGAAGAAACAACACCAAATGTTGCAGAACTGCCAGGGGTCTGATGCAAGGCTAGACTGCAGGTGTGTGACAAATTCAGCTTTGTACATGGTGAAATGGACCTTTTTAGCCATCATTTTATGGATGTTTCCCTTTGGGATCAGCAAATAAAATTAGCCCAAAACAAAAAGTTTTGCTATCTCTAACACTATCAGTGGTGATTTATGCAGCTTTGCTTTCCTTCCTCTGTTATTTCAATGATCTGAAACTTGAAAAAAAGGAGACATCTCTGATTAAAAAATAACAACAACAACAAAAAACGGGAGGAGGAAACTTCAGTCCCAGTCATCAGCTTATAGTTTTGAGCCTGTTTGCTCAGTGAATTGTGCTAGAAACATAAATATGTAAGTACTGGAGGATACAGCCATGAACAAATCTGGCACTGATGCATCAAGCGTAAGTGTTCAGCTTTAGGTGCCTCACCACCTGGGGGAATTCAAAAGCCTGAGTCAGCTGCCAGTGCTTCTGTTGCCCACATCAGAGAGGTTGGACACTTAAAAGCGGTCACAGAAGAAAGAACAGTGAGAAAGAGTCCAACCACCTATTGAAAAACACAAAAACTCTCAGACTGGACTTTATTCCCAATTTTCAGATGTTCAAAGGCACCTATCTTTGCGGCAGGCTTTTAATCATGCACCTGCTCCTGAAATTAGGAACCTGAAAGTCAGTCCTTACTACCTGGTAAAAATGTAATACCTCCTTTCATGTTTGAACAATCAATGGAATTGAGCGTGTTGTGGAGGCTCCATGCTCATTTCTTCGTGTCCATATCAGAAACTGGCTGGATATTTCTTTGAAGGATAGCTGCTTATGTTTCTTGTAAAAAGATATTTTCAGCTATCACATGGAAATACAAATGGGCTCAGGAACTATATAGAGGTCAAATCCTTTTTAAAATCTAACTGAGTTCTTGTGTTCAGTAGTATTTTGTGGCCGTTTGCTTCCCTGTAGACCCTACAACCCTTTCCTATGCGAAAAACAAAGCCAATTGGTAAACATTATGAATCTAACTTAGATTTTTCTAGGAAATATCTGATCAAATTTAATTCAGTAAGTCCTATTCGAATCACATCTCCAGACAAGTTTGGCTTTATATTTTATTGCACATTATGATTTACCACACAGCTCTATGCTGACTGTTACTTAAAGTACCATTTGCTTACATCCTCTTTTTCTAGATCTCCTGATCAAGGAAATAGTGCACAGATGCAAACAGAAGACAGACTATTATTCTTCTGAGAAAATGCTTCCCCAATTAAAAATAGTGCCTGTGAGGGAAATTATGTTCTTATAAATATAGCTTCTGCTTCTAAGAGAGATGATGTTAATAGGATAAATGAGGCCAAGTTTCTTTGCATCAAATGTGCTTTTTTCTTCAAAAAACAATACAACAATCAGCACAATTATTATTGCAGAAATATCCTGGGAGCCTACAAATGTTCAAATAGCACATATCAACCCTTTAGTCCCTAAAAGAACCTTCTCTGTTTAGTGCATTCCAGAATGAACCTATTTCCTTTGGGGAAGAAAACCCAACAAATATCTTATTTGTTTTTGATATGCATAAGAAAGAACAAAACGGAAATGTATTTTCTCCTGATAAATACTGTCAACATCACAGGGTGTTGTCTTCCCAGGGAAAACCCAGCTTGCCAGTGTTCATGCAGATGGTGCTGGACATTGAGGCCCTTCCTTCCTTGTGTGATATTTGTAGGAATCACAGCAAAGCCCACTGCGGTTTGCATCCAGAGTGGGAGCTGAATGAGGCAGTTTGGTTCCAATATCTGCGATCAACATTCAGTTCCTACTAAACTTGCTCAATCAATACATGTTGCAAGTGCTGTGAGAGCCGTGCGGCAACTGGCACGCACAGGTTTGCAAGAAAACCAAGAGAGGATGTAATAGCGCTGAACTCCTGCAGTTCTTATATAACAAAGGGCAAATGCCTGCTGCAGCTATTCCCACAGGTGTGGTGAACACAGTGCCTCTGTCCCATGGAAATTTTCTTTTTTCCCACAGGAAAACAAGAAAAGGCCTTTCCCTTGGGGAAGAGGAAGGCAAAGGGTATGAACTGTCTCTTTCTTCTGCCTGCTTTCACAAAATGTGTGGGAGCACTTCAAGACCTCTGTTTCCCCCCTCAGGTTTGGCTGAGATGGGCTTAGGGCATGTGAGTGCAGTTCCTCCAGCCTCATTCCCAGGATTGCAGAATGACTGAGGGTGGAAGGGACCTTTGGAGATCATCTAGTCCCACCCCCTGCACAAGCAGGGTCACCTAGAGCACGTTGCACAGGATCTCATACAGTGGGTTATGACAGCTACAAACAAGGTAGTGTTCTCAGTAATACATTATTTAAATTCCATTGGAGTGATGTAAATGTCCATGCTTTAAGCTCTCCTTTTTCCTCCACAACACAAAACGCAACACAAATAACACTTCCTTCACCTCCCTTAAATGAAATCATGTCCTTCAATGTTCAGCAAGATGAAAAAGTGTTTTCTAAGACCCCTTATTTTCCTTAGGTTTGGGCTCAACCTGGTATCGCTGGTTGAGGTCACGTAGGCTTTTTGCCTGGTCTTGAACCATTGTGCAGATGTACTGTAGGAGTTTGTTTACTGGTCTTATTCTCTTGCTCAACTTGCAGAGATGGAAGGGTTTTGCTTAGGAAATCGCTGTATTAGTCATAGAGGATACGGGCCCAGAGCATAAGAGTCTTTTGTAGGCCCCAACTGTTCCTTTTCTTCCAGAGAAGGAGCTCCTTAGGCAAAATGTAGCAGTCTTAAAACGGGCAGAATTAATCTTAGAAATTATTCTTTGGGCAAGGAGGTTTCTGGCTGGTGTAAGATCCTTACAGCCATGCTGTTCCCTGCTCTCAAAGATATCAGAAGGAATGAAGCACAGCAGATTGTGATACACCGTGCACATATACGTGCACACTACATTATGTGGGAAACAGCAAAATTACTATTTTGAGTTTCCTTGAAACTCTGGAAAGAAAAACATAAATCACAGTAGTCCAGTGATTTCTCTAATTCAGACCAGGTGCCAGATATGCTGTTGTATGGCTGGCTATACAGGAGCACTTAAAATCACCTTTCATCCTTGTTCCTGCTGTTTCTAGGACCCTTTAAGTCTAATATTCTGAACAGTAAGGAAATTGGTTTCAACTGAGCCCAATCGCATTTGTCTGTCTAGGTGGTGAAAACAAATACCAACAAATACTCTTGTGTCAGAAGTAGATTTTAACCCTCTCCTGGTAAACACAGGAGTGCGATAGTTCCTTCTCAACCACAGTTTTATAAGTACAGAAAGAAAGAGAGGTAACGTTTAAATGACACATGAGATCTGGCATTGCGGCTGAGAACTAGTTTACCATTAATTAAATCTGGAGTCTGATTATCACATTAATCTAGGAAAAGTAAAAGACCAGAACCATTGAATTCTGTTCTTATACTGAATCTGAAGTTGATAATAATTTAAAAGATATACATTTAATATAGATTTATGGCATCCATTAGATTTAATAAAATAACTTGAAAAAATGTTTTACCTAGGTATAGATCCTCTTTGTCCATGAAATATAGATAACCACTGAATTGTAGAAACTTCTGATCATGATAAGCTTTGCTGAGTACTCAGTTCCTAATTGTGAACAAGGAGAAAAGGACACCTGCTGAAATACTCAATTATTAATGGAAATGCAACAAAGACCTGCCTCTGATCAGATGGACAGAGCCAGCATGCTGCATTAATAGAGAACACAGTCTTCCATATTTTATGAGAGATTTATCTAACAATGATTACATAATTAAGCATATTAATTTGGGTGACTGCTAACCTATGTAGAAGGAAAGCAGCAATATAGTAACTTATATTATAAACCTATGAGTTCTGTAATGTTGGCATGGGTCTTAATTATCCACAAATAAATCTGCACTGTGTCCACAGAATCCAAACTGTAGCACTACTATAAAACAGGTATGAAATCAGGGTGGAACACTGACTTCCAGTTTTGATTTCATAGCTGCAAATTCAAGATAAAATTCCTCCCATGAGTTTGTCTAATTGCATGTTGAACCTGTGTAAGATCTTTTCTTTCATGCTAGAAAATCTCAACACACTTAAGGGTGGAAAAAAAGCAAATTCACATCGCAGATATCTATCCAGGACAAGTATAATTTTGAGTATGAGCTCTGAAAATCCCCGAGTCAAGGTGGGGCCATAATCTATGGAAATATCGCTAGTACTAACCTTATTATATTCCTCCCCAGCCCTATGTGGTGAGCCAATATCAGAGACAGAAACCTCAAGTGCCAGTTTAGGCACTTTTATGATCTCACGTAGAATCATGGTTTTATGCAAAAGGTTTGGTTGTGCTAAATCTAGATACTTCAAGGCTTGCCCCAGTGCTTGATGTGTTCTGTTGTCTGACTGCCTAACAGTTCTGGTCAGTCAAAATTGGTTTGTACTCATCTGGTCTGCTGTAAGATGACAGGTTTGTCAAATCTTCCCCTTCATTGTCCCTGTGGCTTCCAGGGGTTCATGAAACATGTGCCACATGTTTCCCACCTCCTCACGCCCTTCTGCCTGCTCCAAGGTTGAAGAAGAAGAAGAAAGGTGGGAGCCTGACCAGGCTTCTCTTGCTCTTAATCTGGGTAGCAATACGCAGTGACTTGCCTACAGTCAAGTTGTAATTCAGCGTCAGCAGGTGGCCCAGTCAGGGCAATCCCACTGCTGTTAATCATCCCTAATCCCATATGACTGGAGAACAGATAGGGAGAGCAGATACGGAGAAACACATGTGGTCTACAGATTCTCCAGCTATGCTCGTTACGTAGCCTGGTTGCTAGCTGTGAACCAAATCCTGCACTGCCCAGCATGTGCTTACTACTCTCCTAGCTCAACAGTGCTCAGGCAGGTATCCTAACATGCTTTCCTGCTGCCAAAGGGGCAGTTGTAGCTGCAAACCCCATCCCCTTGCCAGATGGCCAGAGATGGCAGAGATGCTTACGGCTCTATAATGGAGTAGGAAGACCTGTCAGGGCCTTGTTTGCCCTTTATTCAAAGCCACTTGAATTTTCAGCCCTCAGGGTACGCTCCAAAGGCCATTTGCTTTCCCAGATCCCCAGCAATTCTGATGATTGTACAGATATGGTGTTTTTACCAGCTAAATTACAATTGAGGTTTGCACCTGGGTGAAGAAGATAATTGCTCTAGCCTATCCACACACACAACATTTAGAAGCGGGTCTGTTTATAATAAAGGCTGAGTTCTGACTGTAGAGTGAGGGCATGCTGGAAATGGATGAAAACTAAGCATTCTCTGCCTTTTGAGGAGTTGCAAACCAGTTGCAGAATGGCCCAAAAGGGTCTCTTCCCTGGGGAAAATATTGCAATCTTAATCTTCTCTTCTCCTCTTTTTTCTTTTTCTTAACAGCAGATTCTTCAATACTGGATGTTATTCTAGCCCCTCGACTGTGTGATAACTAAAGGTCTGGCACCATGTAGGCATATGGCTCCCAAAGATGGACTTGCTCAACTTCTTGGGCACATATCCACTTTTGTTTTTGATTTTTCCTTGCCCATTAAATTCAGATTTTGAGAGACCGGAGAGCTTGTACGGAGCATTTTTTGCCACCTGCAAGCTGCAGCAGGGCTGTTCCTCACTGTATATCCCCCGACGTGTGTTGTCAAGGCCTCAAGTTGAGTGCGCCTTTCACCACTTCCCCAGGAGATCCCTCCACAGCAGGCTTTGTTTTGCAACAAATATTCCCTGGTTTGTTTGTTATCTTTCCTCCTGCTTTATTTGTGAAGCAGCATCACAAAACGCCCCCTCCCTCATCGCCACCTCTGTTTTTTTGTTTCCTGTTGGGTGTTTGGCTGTGACATGCCAAAGAAAGACACAGATCACGAGGCAGAGAACATCTGGCCCGCGCCACAGTAGACAGGCAGAGGACAAGCTCGGATCAATAAAACGAAGGTTTTTTTGTCATTTTTCCTTTAGCAGGACCTTGTTGCGGGATGTACAGAGCTTCCTGGCACAGCCCTGTGGGGCAGAAAGCCCCAAGCAGGACTCCCTTCTTGTGAACACGACTGCGGCCTGCAAACGTTTAAAGGCAGCTTCTTACGAGTTGGCCACATGCTTCAAATTGTTCTGTGGTTAACCGCGACGAGCAACCCCCACACAAATACCTAGGGCTCCATGCGCCGCAGCCAGGGTGGTAGCGCGGAAGGAGGAGGGAGGGGGGCCCTTCCCTCTGCTTTTGAGGAGAAAATCGAGTTTTCTTCTGGCTTTCCAAGCCTGCTGGCGGCCGCGGTGCCGTGCTCCGCGCCGGAGTTCGCACGTTTGTTCGTGTTTATCGCTGGTGAAAGGAGCCTTGTTGGACGGCTGCGTTGACAAACACCGCAGGCCTGGTGACTGCTCTTGTGATCGGGAAGGGAAAGCATCGCCTTTGACTTTGTCCTATTCCATGTCCCTTAACTCTTATAAAAGCTGAATACTTTTCTGCTGACTCACAGAGGCAGCTGGATTTCGTTAGCTCTGGACGAGAGAGAGGAGGCTACAAGGGAAGGCCTCCCTGCTTCTCAGGAAGGCTCAGCCAGGCATTGGGTTTGGAACCCAATGCGCTAACTTGCACGGTCATCGTGGATGGAGCTTGGCTTATGGGTGCCATATGGCAGTACGGTGATCCCCACTGCCGCTTCCCTTGCTCACACTAAGCCATTTCAGAAATATCGAGGCCATATGTCCTTCCCTCAGGTGCCTCATGCCGTCTCTCCAGAGGGAGGCAGCTTCCAAAAGTCAAAGAAAGAGGGAGGTTTAAGGCCAGCAACAAGGAAAAAGACCTCCAAAGCATAAGCATGCATATAGCTCTAAAACCCTCAAAAATTCCATTGCCCCAGTTTGTATCTTCTGGAATTCTAGAAATATACAGGGAAGTGAAAAAAAAAAAAAAACAGAACTCTGTGATTGTATTTTCTTGTATTTTTGAGGGACGTAAAGCCACTGAATAACTTGTCTTATAACTACGTCCTACATGGGGACAACTTTCAAACTCAGTTGGCATAGATTTTCATGTATAGTTTATGAGAGGGAACTTAAATGGAAATACAGAGATTTATTTCTCCATGCACCTAACTTTTAGATCCATTTTAAGTTTAATCAGACATTTTCTGAATGAAAGTAAAGACTTTGCACTGTCTTGAGGGAAAGACTTGAGGCTTGAGGGAAAGACTCAAGGTGATCTGCTTGCTCAGATAAGAAACAAAACTGTTCTTTCCTTCTTCCAGAAAGCAGTACGAAAAGGTAGTGTTAAAAGCTTCCAAGTGTGGAACAATTTTGGTGAAAGCCATCTAGTTACACCGGTCCATTTTTCATCTGAGTGCGAAACATCACTGTGTGTATTAAGTTAGCTCTCCGGGACTCCTTGCCTGTCAAAACTGTTTATTAATACTTGCCAACAACAGCAAGAGAGGCAGGAGGACTGGCAGTCACGATGGTGAATGAGATGGACACATGGAGTGAGGACCTCCTCACTGATGCCAAAGAACAGGAGGGGGAAATAAGGAGGGAAAGAACATTAAAGCACGAAGTATGTAATCCTAGAACATTTAAAAGTGCAATTGGTTGCTCGGAACAGACCAAAAGAACTGGCATGGTTTAGTCCAAATAGGTTTAGTCTTAGTGCCTCAACAGTCTTTGACATGGGAGTAAATGTCAGCAGAAGCAGCTGCTGAGGTTATTGTCACGCTCACCATGGCCACAGGTAGCTGAGTTGGGAATACTGTCCTTAGATGTTCCCAAACTGGTGTGATAATTGCTTATTAAGGACCTATGAAGTGCTTGGGACAGTTATATAAAGAGGTACAAAAGAATTCCCAAAGTCTAAATCAAACAAAGCCTAAAACCTTTGTGAGAGCCTTTAGGACCAAAAAAAAAAAAAAAAAAAAAAAAAGGCGGGGAAAGGAAAAGTGTTCACATTTAAAAAAAGAAACATGCACACAATGCACTAAAGGTTGTGCTTCTGCACTTCCTGGATCTGGGTGTGAGCAGAAGAGGAAATACCAAAATACCACCAGGAAAGCAATTCCCACAATATTTCCAGACCAACTTAAACCAGCAAGTTCTGAAAGTCCTGCAAAAAACGGTAAAATAACCCAACCGACCCAGTTCCAAGTCTTCTGCTCATGAGACAGACAACCAAATTTTTAAACCTAGGAGACTTGGGTAGACCTACCAACCATTGCTTCTTGGCTCTCACCCATGCTCTCCGTTTTCTGTGGTTCACCAACCAGTAGTGACATTTTGACTCTTTTACCAGCTGCTCCTGCTTAATTGCAACATGAACATAGACCACTAAATTGTGGGTTAACATAACCACATGGCGGGGCACCAGAGTTCCACACTAACTCAGGTGGGGAGTTCCTTGCTCTCCTCATCTTTTCAGAGGTCGACGCTCCTACGCTGAGAATATACATGCATGTATTCAATAAGAACTCAAATGTCAGTGCATAAAATACCACCAGTTTACAATGTTGCCTTGTATTAACAATTAATAATTAATTCCTGAAGGCTTGAAGGTAAACAAGACATGAGTTCAACCTGGCAGGTCTCCCGCTAGTATTGAAGAAAGCCTTGAAGCAGAGTGGCGGGATGAGATTCAGGAGGCTGTGCAGAAAGCTGGCACACCAGCCAAACAACAGTTTAAAACTTCAAGTTTTAAAGTTCTGTAGAGAATTTAAAAAATGTTTCCTTTCCTTTACTGGTATTGAAAAAAAAGTGAAATACTGAAAAAGCAACAATTTAAACGTGAAAGTCTCTTGACTGACTTGCAGTATTATATATTAAAACTCAGAACATTTTCAACATTCTAATGAAAATCAGGACTGAAGTTAAATTGCTTTCCACTTTTTTTCTGGTTTTCACTATAGGCATTTTTTAATATCTAATCAAGTTCTGAAGCAATCTTTTCCCTAAAATTAGGGAACCAAACCTCTTGGAACGATGCCAAAAAGCAACTCAGGAATGTGCAGTGTAGCCAGAGCCATTAGCTAAAGGACAGAAAAAAAGTTGTAATAATGATGACTCTTTGTTCCTGCTCTCCCACATCTCGCTCAGACAACTTTTCCGTCGGTTTCAGCAAAGAAATTGGGTTTTATTTCCAAATCCTGAGTGGCCGATTCATTGCAATGGGATGGAACTAAAAGCATCTAGGGCTAACAATGCCGGCAGGGACTCCCGCATCCCAAAGTGAAGTTAAAACCTGAGCTAAGCCTCCCGTTTGCACCCAGCTTTCCCGGTCATTCAGTGCAGCACACCACTCAGCATTTCCCTCCGACGGCAGAAAGCCCCTTTCTGGCCTCTCCAACAGGGCTGCATGAAACGCGCTCGCGCTCCTGCTGCAAACTTATTTAAGAGACAATAGGCAAAATAGTTGGCACACGGATTCCTTTTAAAATTTCAAACTGGATTCACAATGAAACATAAAAGGCCAGAGAAGCATATAATGAGAGGCATAAAAGCCCTTGTTTTTAAATTCATTTTTGCTGTGATTGAGACTGAATGGGAGCCTGATTCTGCCAGTCTTCTTTTTTCAATTGCTTATGGGAGTAAAAGTTACTTACATGAGTAAGGACTTGCAGAATTTGGCCTTAAATATTTGGCTACAGAAAAGTTTACTTACATGTTATCAGTAGAGCAGAATGTGTTTTGGGAATTACAAATGGACTTTGCTATTTTTTTCTTTAAAGTTCTAACTTCAGCTACATCTTTTTTTTTTTTTTTTTTTTTTTTCCAAATTGCTCAGTAGCCACATTCAATGGACACAGTTTTAGAGCCATGTTTCAGAGGTAAACATCACTAGCCACACTTAAGCGCAATGTGCTGTAACTCACCAGGACTTGTGCAGTCTGAATTCCCATTCCAGATTTGTTCCTCAAACCTAAGGCCATTATTCCATCTCAGACTAAAACATATTCTCCCATGGGCAGCTGGAAAATACCATGTTTCTTCAGGTTTTAGGTCCGCAAAAAAAAAAAAAAAAAAAGGTAGAATAAAATAATAATAAAAAAGGGAATCCAAAGTACGGTGATCCTGAGAGTTCGGGAGTCTAAGAGTTTTGATTTGCATCCATAAAAGTCCTGACCGGTGAGGAGCTACAGGCACCACAACTGGAAGGAGAGCAGGAAGGAAAGCCTACCATGTGAGCAAAGTGAAAAAAAAAAAGGCAAAAAAAAAAAAAAAAAAGAAAAGGGAAAAAGAAAAAGGTCTGCTCAGTGGACAGCACTTGGGCTGATCGCAAGGATTTCAGGAAATCCAAACACTCAGACAGGAAATCTGAACACTGGATAAACATGCCATAATCTCCGCAGATGCAGCGCCCGGGCTGCGTCTCCCGTTAACCCTTGTGCTGCCCGCGCGGCGGTCGCGCTGGCCATGCCTCCTTCCACCCCACGGGCACCCTGCCGAGGCGCCTTCCCTCCCTATTTGTCCGTGGTGAAGCTTTAGTCGCAAAAAGTAGGATTTGTGGCGAGCCTTTCCTCCACCGCGAGTAAGAGATGTTGTGCGCCGAGTTCTGCAACAGCAGGACAGACCTGTGCCCACGCCTGCTGCTGCTCACTGGGTCTACCTGGAAGCCAGGGATTAGTTTTCTGCCTGTCCCTGCTTTTTTTTGCCTCTCTTTTGCTGTAACTCAGGATTTATCTGGCTATGCGATACTTGCAGGGTCCTAGGGATGATTTACTCCGGTGCTGCCTGCAGCAGGGGGGAGGGAAGGACACCTTGGAAATTGGAGGGAGAGAGAGTCCTTAAAGGAACAGGAGATTTGGAAAACTACTTTTACGCCATTTTGTCACGGAATTTAGGATCAAGCTCCTCAGTCCTTAGTTGTTCCCTGAGTATAGACTTTGCTCCTTGTGTCTGGTGGTTACCTCCCAACATTAACAAGATTACAGGTTTTATTTTTTTTCTTCCAGCCTTCTTAATGGAATTCCTTATTTATGTAATCTTTCTTGGCTAACACAGAAGTGCAAAACTCTTAGTCAAATACGACCATAACAAAAAGTTATCACTATCAAAAAGTTTACACTATCAAAATAGTGTAAAACTGACCCTCTCGTTCCTGCAGATATAGCTGGTAAAGTGAAGTTTATGGGAGAGTTGTCCCACTGTAATCCCACTGATAACACACACAAAGCTAAGGACGTGTGTGTTTGCAGGATGGGGATTTTGCTGAGTTTTCTGCAGGACAATTGCTGGCCTCACAGCTTTTCAGAAGCACCTGATCCCTAAGACAAGGGCCCTCTTGGAAAAACACCACTTTTCTCTTAAGAAAACTAGTGCCTTGAACTTCACATGGCCTTTGCTGGTAGCTAGTAGAGGTAATTAGACACAGAGGTAACCACCATTGACTAGTCTGCTTGCACAAAGCATGGGCCAGTAACTCATCTCAAACAGCCCTAATGTTGGTCCCACATGCAATATAATCTATATCATTTTTGTAGGGTATGAACCAGGAGAAAATATTAGCACTCTACTAAAAAAGCTTCCTTCAGCAACTTCTGCTAGTTATAGCTTCTGCTTAGTATTTCCAGGAGAGAAGCTCTGGCAAAAAAAAATATATATATATATCTGTTAGAGCATTTGCTGGAAGTGGATGGGCTTGGAAATGGAACCATGCCTACTGAGGAGGCCATCCTGGCCAAGCAGAGCCATGGGAGCCTGGCCAGATTGCTGGGGTGGAGAATGGGACTTTTGGGTCATCCTCGCATCAGGAAACCTCCTCCAGTGTCCAGCATGTCCAGCCCAGCTGTGAGACAGGAAACACCCTGAACACTGGGTCCTCAGGTTTCCTATCCCACTCCTGCTACCCTGTAGGGTGCTTGAGGCCTTGGTGGAAGAGTCGCCCTCATGAAGGCCGTGGTGGAGGTAGTGGGAGAACAGCAGTGTTACCTGCCGGGCGTCAAGTCAGCCCCAGTGCCCAGAACGTGTTACATGAAACAAGCACCAAATGGTTGCTTGATGATGTCAGGAGTGGAATGGGTGGAAAAACAGTGAAAAAAAATTAAAACATCTCAGGTCTTGAGATTTTTTTTGTTGTTGTTCCATGGGTTTTGCCAGTGAGCTATTTCGCTTATTCACTTTTTCCCATAAAAGCTCTTTCTTCACATTTTTTTTTTTGCATCTCCCCTGTTCTCATCTTTTCCTTTTAGTCCCACACTTTCTTGGAGCAGCAGGAAAAAAAAAAAAGAGAAAGCTTAGCTTTTGTTTTTCAGTTTAACTGGGAAAAAAAAAAGAGAGAAAAGGTTTATAAGGCCCCCCAAAACTGGATTCGGAAATGTTTCACAATGCAGAGACTTTTCATTTGAAAACATTCAAGCAGCTATAGAAGAAAGGAGCTAGGGGGAAGTGGGATATAATTTATTACCACTAACATCTGCTGTAAATCAGTTAGAGGTAGGCAAACATTCCCTGCCAGGGCACAGTTAGGTCAAGGTGAGAGGGACAAAGCAATAATTGAAAGGCCTGTGTTCTCCAGCTCCCTTCTATCGGCTCTGAGCAGAGGAGCAAGTGCGGGCTGCTAAACTGGTTTTCTTTTTCCTCAAAAGCTTTGTAGGGGGTAAAAAAATTAATTGGTATTTTCAGTGGAAAGCTATCAGTTTATCAAAAAGTCCCCCAAATTTATATTAAACATTAAAAATATTGTACGTTTCTGTTTTCTAGCTTAAGAAATGGTTGACAAAGGACATGCTTGTTGTGAAAAGTTTCATTTGGCAAGAAATTTCTATTAAAAAACTCCACAGAAAAATATTGCAATAGGGCCTAGTACAAAGGAGAACAAGGACAGCACGGTAAATAGAATAACGAAGCTCACAAATATAAACTGTGCAGAAACATCTAGCAGAAACAGAGTAGAGATAAAACTCGAAACTCAGTCCAATAGAATTACCAAGGCTAAAAATTGAATAGGGATTGCTGGGAGGGCACAGCAGCTGCAAAGTATCCACAATCACCTAAGAGCAAAGCCAATGGCCTGACTCAGTGCAGATGTGAAGACGCTTGACTTTAAACTGGAAGGAAACCCACATCCCTCCTTGATGCACCCACACGAGCTGAGCTTTCTGCTTGCTTGCTCTGCATCCCTGGGATGTAAGTTTTGGTAGTCCTAGAGCTGACAACAAATCCCTACTTTCTCAACAAGGAGCTCTCGAGCTACTGAATTAAGACAAATCCAGTTCATTAAAGATTAAAAGGGTTTAGCGACGCATGAGGAAGATAAAGCACAATGAACTATAATTGAGATTGTGAACTAAATGCTGGTGAAAAAATTATCATTAACTTGCAAAGCCCGAAGCGCTGTCATTTTTCATGTTTCAATGACAAACCGTTATCACAATAACTAAGAAATTATATTTTCGATATCAACTTGAAACAAAGTTCTTTCATTTTAGCACCCTACTTCATTGGATTTAGGGAAGACTTCAATAAAGTCATTAAAAAATTTGGAAAAAAAATAGACGGTCCTGATTTTGTCATTTTTTACCCTTCAGCCACCCTGAGGCTTTACACCTTGGAAAATATGACTGCTGTATTCACATTAAGCTAATTTACTTTGCCTGCTGCATGTGGCCAGTCCTGAGCACTCAGCAGTCCCAGATCCCTTGGTAGCTGCTGGGAATCGGATGCCAGTGAAATACTGTGACGCACTCAAACAAAGTCCCACATTCACACTGTGAGTCGCTCTGGATTTGCAACAACATATGCTTAAGCTTAGCAAACATTAGAGAAAATGACTAGAAAGCACTAATGAAAAAGATTTAATAAACACTGACATGACTTAACAGAAGCCATAAACACTGTTTTTTTTTCCACAAAACTTCAGGAATCAACTGGCTTAGCCACTTCTTGCTGGGCTGCAGAACACGTCTCTCTGTGCATTGGCGCTCAGTTTTAACGTGTTTGCTTAGAGATCCCTGCCAATTTTATTACAGTCCTCTGCTGCTTAAATGAGCAGCCGTGGAGGTTTACTTTGGAGATCAGCATCCCTGCTGGCAAGTTTGTGTTCGCAAAAGCACCGAGCCCCCTTCATGCAGCAGCAAACCATGTGCCCTTGCATTAAACAACAAATGCTGCCGCTCTCCCCACAGTTCATTCAGCGAAACACAACAGGAGCTGTGTTCTGACAGGTTTAACAACATGTTCCTACGCTTATTAAGCAAATAACACCTCCCCATGTTACAAAAAGTGTCCACAAGTTAGAAAGTGTCTAACAAATTCACTTGACCCTTGGTGAGGACAGCAACTGTAGCCATGCGATGGGAAGCTGGACAAGGGCTTGCATTAAATATCATCAAATAGAGTTGCTTACAATGTAGCAGGCGTGGTTCATTTTCAACTTTTCCTTTTTGGTGTTTTTCATTTTTTATAGGAAAACAAAACCCACAAATGTTAAAATGTTTCCTTCTATGCCTTTCCTCTTTCTTCCTTGACCCCAAAAGAGGAATTTTTCATAGTTCTTTCATAAGTCTAACTGGTGGCTCCAACATTTGATGGAGACATCTGGAAACTCCAGGTAGTGTTGAGAGACAACTAGAGGTTAAGTTATACACCACCTACACTAACAGTAACAAAATGCTGTGATTTGAACTTCTGAGTGTGAGTCTGCATCAACCCCGGAAAAACTCCAGGCTGTGAACTCCCGAAAGGGCCAGGTTAGCAGAACCCATCCCAAAATCCCAGATGATTGAGGTTGGAAGGGACACCTAGAGATCATCTAATCCAACTCCCTTGCTCCAGCAGGGACACCCAGAGCATGTGGCACAGGGTGGCATCCTCCAGGGTGGCTTCTCTGCAGAGAAGGAAACTCCACAGCCTCTCTGGGCAGCCTGTTCCAGGGCTCTGTCACCTTCACAGGAAAGAAGTTTTTCCTCACATGGAGATGAAACTTCCTGTGTTTTAGCTTGTACCCATTATCCCTTGTCCTGTCACTGACCACCACTGAGAAGAGTTTGGCCCCATCCTCCCTACATTTTGCCCTCAGGTACTTATACATATTGATCAGATCTCCTCTCAGTCTTCTCCAGGCTAAACAGGCCCAGCTAACATCAGACATCCTCAGAGCATCATGCCAGACATGAGTTCTCCCTTGACTACTAAACAGCTCCTCAACTTCCTAAAAGCTGGTGAAAAATATGTCTCTACACTCTGTTGTCATTGGTTGTTTTCAGAAGATTTAAATGACAAACACATCATCTGAGCTCCAAACACACCCCACGCTGATCACCAGATGAGTTTAGCAAGCATGAGATTGTTTTTAAAGGAAGTAAAAAATGCCCACGATCTAAACTTTTAGAAGTCATACAAGTAATAATTATAAGCATTTTTACAAGTAAAGATTAGTCACATGCATAAAAATTAATGCTAAAATTGCTATAAATCCTTTGTCACCAGGAGATGAAGATTTAAGATAAACAGGTACCGAGACTTGTAAGCACTGTATATTTGTATACAGTATAGTCCATATACAAGAATTATTAGTCTAGAGAGTTTTCCAGTGGGATCTAGAAAAGGAATATCACAGGAAAAAAAAAGATAATGATAATGGTAAATGCCAGTTACAATGCTTTGTAAACTGGCAATGATCATCATGTAATTATTAGATCATGTACAATGATGTACATGATTGGATCATGTACAATGATCAAGACAATCCTAAAGCCAGATCCTTCCTTGTGTCTGAAATCCTTCAGGCCTTCAGATTTTTGTGTGTATATGCACATGTACGGGTGGTCAGAATCCAGACCCTCAAATACTGAAACAGGACTGAAAAACAAAGGCAAACTGTAAAAAGCCTGCCATGTGATGGCCAGAAGCATGTGGATAAGAATGAAATGGGACATGGGACTTTCAGGGAAAGGTGGGACATTTGCAGAAGGAAACCAGGATGATGAGGAGTAGATGGTGTGATTGCCTTCGTTAGATCTGGTTACTCAGGAAGTGCTGCATCCTGCAGAGTCAGAAGGGCTGCTGCTCCTGCTCTCCTCTACTAACACATGTGGGCCGTAACCAGAGATGTCTGATGAGGGGAAGGTAACTACTAGAAGAGAGACTTCTTATGGCCATGGAAGAAGAACTTCCACGAGCAAGGAACATGGTTTGCAGGTGTCTAACTTCCATCTCTTCCCATGGCTTTCCTGCTCTTGCTGGTTATGGTCTGACTGTAGAAGATGAAGTAAGAGACACCTTGCACTCTTCTGTAGGAGATGATGGCCACCCTCGCCTCATTCTCCCTCACCCTGAGTATCTCAGCAAGTGCTCCCTGGCTGGTGCTGTGATCCTGTCTCAGTCAGAAGTGCATCCTGGAGTCTCACTGAGCAGCCTGAGCTCTGGTCTGGAGGTTTCCAATGCTATGGTGGTTGCACATCTGGTTCAGGGCTACAGAGCACATACAACATAGGTCACACTACATTAAGCATGAATTAAGCTGCCTCCTGGCTGCTTTATATCCCAGGCTGTAACTCACTGTGCCAACATGTTTGTTTGTGAGTGAGACAAGGACTCCTTTTGTGGCAAATGTCTGCTTCTGTCCTACTTTTTAGTTCCTACTTCATGCTTTAGCCCAAAGATTCTGCATACCTGGTGCCTAGAGCAACCACACAAGATTATCCAGATTTTCACACAAATGAGGGACCCTGCACTTTTCCTTTCATGAAGGTGAAAGTGGGGGATCTACTATTCAGTTCAGGCTTTGGTTACTCCACGACCAAATGCTAGGTGCATCCTGCTCCTAACTCCCTAAAACTTTCCTGGCAGCCTCTCTGCTGTCCAGGGCACTCTGCATCAGCGATGAATGAAGTTTGTCTCCTTGATACATCTCCAGGTTAAGGATGGTTAGGGATATGTTTGAGCTCCTCTTCTGGCCATGGCTTTGCCTGAACTCACACCCCAGGCACTCCCAAACTTGTGTGTCCAGAAGTGTTTCAGCTTCAACCCAACCCACAGTAAGACCCAGGCATGTGGACCAGCCCCACTGCCTTCATACATGGTCCCACACATGTGGTTTGGACAAAAGAGAGCATGGATCCCTATGGCTTCAACTCTCCGATCCCCGTGCGACCTGCCTAAGCGTGGGGATAGTTCTCTTGTGTTACGTGCTCTGTGTTGGTTCTGTTTGCACTATCACTGTCAACTGGGTCTCCGAGTCCATCCCTGTGTCTGAATTTCTTTGGGTGGGAAGCCTGTGGTCTTCTTCCAAACTTCAGCCTGAGTGTAAGTCGACACCAGATGAAGAGAAACTTTGTGGGGAGCGGGTGACAGAATCACAGAACGGTCGAGGTTGGAAGGGACCTCTAGAGATCATTTAGTCCAACCCCCTGCTCCAGCAGGGACACCCAGAGCACGTGGCACAGGGTGACATCCAGGTGGGTTTTGAAGATCTCCAGAGAAGGAGACTCCACAACCTCTCTGGGCAGCCCGTTCCAGGGCTCTGAAACATCAGATGCAATTTTACGCCCTAAGACAGCACAGACATTCAGACACATCTCAACCTCAGTTCTGCATATACAAATGGGAATAATCACTGTGGGATAATTTTGAATAATTCTCTGAATTAATAGGAATAATTCTGACTGTGTAACGTAAGACTCAGTTGCACTACAGGTCACTGACTGCGCAGATGCTTCAGGGATGGGAATTATAAGGCCTAAGCATGCCTCTCTAGCATTTCTACCATCATAGCTCTAATGATCAACTTGGATTCTTCACTGTAGAGGGAATTAGAGAAAATATAGAAGATGAACTGGATGACATCAGTTTTCCCTCTATTACTTGAATGCTTTAGGTACGTTCTGTATGAAGCTTGGTGTTGTTTCATAGCAAATACAAGAAGTTTAGACAAGAATGCATTCTTTTCCACGGGAGGTACAATATAAATTAATTCTAAAATGGACTTGGAATCAACAGCCACTGCCGTTTGCTGTAGGAGAAAATAAAAGAGGAATATTAACTTCTGTGGGAGGAGGAGCTGTACCTTAAAAAAAAAAAAAAGGTGCTATTGAATGTAAAGCTGGTTTGGAAAGCTAAGGTAATTGGAAACACATGTTCCTGGCTGCAGATGTACAGCACATAAACTTCAGGAAAAAAATAGTAATAGAAAGGACATAGAGTATTTGAAAATATAGTGAGAGAAGTCAGTATTTTACAACTTGTTAATCGTGACTATACCTGCAATATTGTTTTGCTTTGTTATCATCCTTAAAAATACAATTATATCTGCAAACTTCCTGGTGAACACCAACTTCATAATAAAATAGAGATCGAGCTATGTTGGAGGATAGTGTTACATAAGGAGAATATTTTAGTAAACTATCTGAACAAAGATGACTCATAATGATACAGCTGAATATTTTATTTTAAACAGAAAAAGTTGTGAATTACTTAGCTCCTAAAAGTAACACGCCTCCCTTTTAACTTTCAATGAACTGTGTTGACGTTGCAGGAGTTTCTAACGTTTTCAGTACAGCAATTCATCCGTAGTCTGTTAACGCAAATATCTCTTTTTCAGGCCAAAGCTTGGAAACCAAAGCACACATAAATCCCCTCACGCCCACACTTTCTTCAGCCTGCAGTCTTTTCTTGTTCTGCCTCTCAAATGCGATCCCTTCTTGGGTAGTAAAAGACTCAGGAGGAAGCAAAAACTCTGAAAAGCTGTACGGAAAAACGAAGATTCAGTATATGCTGTACAACACTCTGTACCATTGCCATACTCTAATGGAATGTAGGCTGGATACTTGAAGATGTGTGGGCCGACTCTTCCCCACCTTTGTCCATTAAGGTTCTTCCCCATCAGATATGTGTGGGTCTCATTGTACCACCCCTCGTTTTCTCTCTGTTACTTCTCAATCGCGGTGAGTTTTCCAGAGAAGTGTCCAGGCATTTGCCCAGCTGTGGTCAACAATTACTGTGCTCCAGTTCAGCTCTGGACTGACAGTATCAGTCAGATGTATAAGCTCAGACTTACACATCTGACATGTCAAAGATATCTCGGGCAATTTTGGTTGCTGAAACCTGAATTTGGCTATATACACACAGGTTTTCAAAGATGTGATAAAAGGTACAGCCCACCAGAAAATCCATTTTGCTGTCAAATTTCAAGCTCTTCTAGTGCAAGGAGGAGTAAAATATCTTGAAAAGGCCTCCTCAGTGCTGTCATATGGAGGCGAAAAGAGTTTTCCTTGCAACTTTATGACTTGAAATGAGTCAATCTTTTAAAGTTCCTTGAAGAAATAATCATTTGAAGTAGATCAGCCTGAGACAGAGAGCTAATGTGACACAAACAGATACAATTTAGTGAACTGATTTTCACAGAGTCTTGATATAGGGGAGGTTATTTTAGTAATCAGTGGTATTCCCTACAAAAGGCTGTCATGCAAAGGCCACTGGATTCAACATGGAAATTTCCCTCAGCTTCTGAGAACTTCAGGTCAGACATCTGAATCCTTCAGTAATATTTTTTGTGTTATATTTGTGGCCAATATGACAAATGTGGTGGTCAGGGAAAATCCATCTGTGCAGGAGAAAACAATTCTAATGGTGCATCTCAGGATTAGCGTAATCTTCACTCAGTTCCAGCCTTCCTTCACCCTGGGCTATCTCATTGGTGTGCTTTTTCTCCACCTAGAAGCCAGGTAAATTGTCTCATGTTTGAAAAATACAAAATTATCCATCAGAGGCAGGCAGAAATAGATGTTTTTTCTTCTGCTTTGTGGGATCTTTGAAAAGTCTGCGGGGCGATCGAGGTATGTTGTATTCCAGTAAGAGCAGCAATTTATTCCCACGCCTACAGGTGTTTTCCAGCTTCCCTGTGATGAGCTTCACATCTCAATAAAGAGATCGCCTCATGGGCACTTATCCTCTGAGTCACTGTGTAACATCCCCGTGGCAATTTACATTACATGGAAAACCATACTGAAAATCCATTTGTGCCTCTTTTTAAGGAGTCTTTAGAGGAATATGGGTATTGACCTTCCTGTTAAAGTTGACCATGGTTTCTGCTTTTGCTGTTTATCTCATCTCTTCTCCTTCCATTGGCGCTCTGCCTGTCGACTGAGGCGCAGGCCGCGCGCCAGCGCAGGGCGGGAGCCATGAGCTCACCGGGGAGCTCCGGACCACAGCTAAGGAATCCCCCTCCCTGCCATTTTCGGGTGTAAAACTTCAGTGTGACATGCAAAGTGCTAACAGGATCACAGATCATATTTAATACGCAAAATAAAAGAAAGGCGAGTCAGCACCCTCAGTGATTGCTTAAGAGAGGGCTTCTCAGCCAAATCTAGCGCTTTCCTCTGATGCGTTTCTGCTGTACTTTTCCAAAATCATTTACCCTGTTCACACAAAAAAATGACAGGATGGTACTAGGATCTGAACTCTGACTCTCTGCTCTTTCTGCTCTTCTGGATGCTGATGGTGCTCTTTTACAGAAGTTGAGTTGGATCTGGTTGGAAATATGAGGCATTCCCTCTCTAAAGAAGAACTATATGTATATATATATAAAATGCCACCACTTTTACATGGTTAAGAAGCTGCTTCTATCATTTCTTGATGTGATAGTTTTCTGTCTATTAATGTGCTCTACTTACATATGGGTATATTTAATTACTTTTGTTAAGGGAACATGTTCATTTCAACCTCCATTCACTTTAATTATGTGGTTTTCAGTGCTTTTATACATCTGTGTTAGGGATGTGTAAAAAAAGGACATTTTTTTCTTTGTATTGCAGACATGGGCATGTTGGAAATTTAAAAATGGAACGATACATAACTGACATTAACTATGACTGCCCAGGAAAAATATTTTAATACATGGAAATACATTTAACTTCTGTGAACACTGTACTCTTTTTACAGTGAAAACAACTTCCTCTCCATTATAGAAAGCTTCTTTAGGACCTTTTTGATGTCTGCTCATATCATGCCTTGCAGGACAACCTAGGAAAAGAACATAATGTGGCAGTGATTAAAAGTAGTACTTCATGTAGTAGCAGCAGGAAATTCCTATTAGCTGATGCCTATCCCAGCTCTCCAACTTAATGTCAACCTTGTTGTCATATTTTAGTATTCATTTATGTTTTCAAGAGGAGTTATTGAAACAGTCAAAATGTGTATGTGCATAGTTGGCATATAATGAGAGCTGAAAACTTAATTGCTAGGAGCAATCCAGTCAAGGCTTTTACATTTGGGATGTCCTCTCTAATTAAAAGAATATGGATAATTTTGTAATTATAATCAATAATATGAGGAGAGGTCACTTCAGCACTCTTGATCTAAGAAATTCAGTGACAATTGATTTACAAGGAGGTTATAGAAAACAGGAAAAAGGAAGGAAGCCACGGGTAGCCTTAACTTCAGATAACCTATGGGTTAAGTGTCTGATTTCTTATCTAAGCTTTTCCTTCCTAGGAGCTCCTGGAGCTCAAGAGGGGGTGTGCCATCAGATGGTGGTGGCGTTGACTCCAGAGCGCTGGAGGAGGTTGGCCAACTACCAAGAATCAGAAGATTCCCAAGCATTTTGCATGCTGATAACGGAATGTGGAGAATTTTTCCTCCATTACATCCAGAGTCAGGCAAATATTATGTGTGCATTACTGGCATAAGATGCCGTACCATATTTTCATCTCTTCTCAGTGAATGATGGGGACTCAGTTTGCCACAGTCAAGCACGCTGGGCAACATCTGATTTTTGTGGTATCGCTTGCAACCCAAAGTACTACTCCACGCAAATGAAGGAGGCAGAGCTAATTTTCCATATTGTGCTCATTCCTGGAAGACCTGGGATCCCAGGTCTTTTTCTGGGTTTATAAGGACGACTTCTTTGCCCAACAAAGCTGGTCTGCATCAGCAGATTTTTGCTGTTCACTAATCCTACTGCACTGGGAGGCTAAGTGAGAACAGGAGCCTATTCTGGGAGTCTAAGCCAAAAGGATGGAATTACAGAAGCTGGATGTTGGCCAGAAACACCAGGGCTAAAAAACAGAATCCCTAAAGGAGTTGCTGAGACCTTATGGTCATGGGCAGGATGTTTGTTTTCCATCTCCTCCAAGGGACGGCACATCCAGCAGCAGTTTCCCATCCTAGAGAAATTCTGGGACTTTTGTTCAGAACTGACTCAGAGGAAAGGGTGCTGCTCAGTGAATCACAGCACTGCTTCCCACAGCGTTTGGGTTTTCCTTAGGGACCTTGCAGCCGTTCTGCCTGGTGCACAGGAGCCCTTGAGGCAGCAGCACAAGGACCATCACCACAGGCAGAGCCCTCCTCGAGGCATTAGTGGCCTGGGGCCTCTTCCAGCAAACACATACACATATGCTTAACTCTATACTTCTAAGGCATAATCCCATTAATTTAACTGGGATTTCTCATGGGCTTAAATTCCTGCAGAATCAGCATGGGGGTCTGTAGCAGCAGCAGCTGGGGGCGGCACCGTTAATTGTTTTGTCCATTCAGTTGCTGAAGGCTTGTCTCACCCTGGTGTGGCTGCCTGGCCATGGCTGCCCTTGGCTCTCACGTGGTAGAAATGTCTTGTGGCTGAAGCACAGTGAGCTCTGAGGATGACGGGCTTGCTGCATGTCATCACTGTTCATAAGTTCAGAGCTGAAAAATGAGTCCTTCCTCTGCTGCAAGGTCTTGGCTATGCTTCATCTTCCCTCAGCTGCAAGCCAGGCTTTGCTCACTCCAGCTCTTCCAAGGTTTCTGCCTCTTCCTCATCATCCTCAGGTCGTATGGAGGGAATTTGGTGCGTATCACTCCTAACGGATCACCTCAGCTGCCTGGGTCACAGCAGGATGGAGAGCCTCTCCTTTGTGCCTATCTCCTCTAAACCACTGTATTTCCTCCTACGTAACACATTTCTGCTCACGTCTTGCATCCTGTTGGAACAGATTGCCTGTTCTCTCCATATTTTCTCCACATATCCTCAGGTCATTTTAATTCCTGGACCCTATTGCCAGCCCAAGACTAAACACAAAAGGATAATCAGGTAGCAATGGGATGAATAATTGTCCTAAAAGTGCTGCCCTCCCATGACTTTTACATGGATTCCTAATTTACTTTCTATATAGTTGCTGCTTTTCTACCTGAAATCTTGACCACTTTTTTTTTTTAATAAATCAGTAAGTCTGTGAAGTTAATCATTTTATTTTAATAAATAGCTTAATAAATAATACACTTTTATAGGCCATGGGCAATATATGTGTATGCAAAGCATATCGATTCAGAAGGGGCAGTCTCTGAGGGAAAGTGGATTTCTTTTCTTTTACTGCATGTATTTTAACACTTTGGTTTTAGAAAAAAAAAATCCTCATTCTCCCACTGGAGGCCATTTATGCCAAGTCTGAGCCTGGAACAACTTTTTATGGCTGAGTTGCAGTAACCCCTTGAATACAGAGGTTTATAACGGAAACTCTGACAAACCTGTAGCTCGAGTGCTCCTACCAGATGTTTCTGTAATGAAAGGGCTGCGCAGAACAGGCAACAGAGAGCAAACTGTACTTTGTGTTTTGCTGCGATCGTGAATGATTGTGCTCACAGTTTATAAAATGACGGTGGCTTTAACCCAAAACCGAAAGGTTCAAACAAGTCTGCACGCTGGCTCCATGCCAAGCTGTGGTAGCATGACTATCTGTTGAACATAACTTGCTGCCTCAAAAATACAGGTCACTTGGTCATGTGAACAATGATTTGACCCTCTGGTACTGGCGGTGGTGATGGCTGTGCTAATGTTCAAAGCGCCCTGGAGATGGATGCCAACAGTGCTCAACTAAATATATGGTCTGAGGGCAACTAGGTGCACTTCTCAAAACCGGTGCAATGCTGAGATTACGGCTCTGAGTTCCTCATTTGGACCTATCCATGGGATGGTTTCCTCCTAGGTCTGCTGTGCCAACATGCATGCTCTGCTACTGTGAAAGCTCTGCCACCTCAGCAACCCTATGGGTGATTTCTAAATTGTCTATAATGAGATGACACAAACAGTTCCAGAGAAAAGATAACGAATAGCTGAAATATTGTGCTCCTTCCAGGGAGGCAACGCAAGGGGGATCCAACACACTCCAACTAGTACCCAGCAGGTGCTAGTCTGGTGGTACTCAAGCTGAGATGGTGCAGAGCAGTTCATTCACCCCTCTGGGCTTGGCTGTTTGTCTATGCTCAGCATATCCAGCAGAGCCAGGAGTGACAGACCCGGCCTCATGGTCTCCTTCCCCGGCTCCCTGAGGGCCATGGGCATTCGAGCAGCTCAGCTGGCACCAGGGGTGAAACCAGGCAAAGACTTGGGGAGCTGCATCCTGACTGTAAATTGAGAATCCACAGTCACTGAAAAGTCAAATTCTCACTTAGAACGGGATTATTAAGACAACCAAAACATAAAGCTTCACCAGAAAAGGAGGTTTTCCATCTATAAATATTAGCAGAGGCTATTTTGGTTTTGTTTTAATCTTCCTCTCAGGCCTCATTAAGCAGGCTCATCTTCTGAAGGTGCTACAGAGGCTTTGGGTGCCAGCTGCCACGAGGCCGACAAAGGCTTCACAGGCGGGACGCGGGTGACATTTACGCATGTCACACACACATTGATTTGTTCCAAACGCCTTCCTTTTTATGATGGTGTTTTGTGAGTCTGAATTCCTTTTGGGTGATTATGAGCAACAATGTGTAATTACTGGGCTCCTGGTTAGCTCTCCGTTAATACGCTGTATCTAGAAAAATGTGGTCACCAGGGTTGTGTTCATCACTGCTTGGCAAGTAGCTCTGAATAACAGTGTTCCCTATGCAAAAGTGTCGCTGTCATCCATCAGCACCACGAGCAGAGGCATGTGCAAGCACTAAACAATTGAGATAAACTCTGCTTATAACATCCTTCAAGCAACAGTGGAGAACGAAAGCTTTGCGGCTTTATCAATGTACTTTTGATATCACTAGTGTGTTATTTTGTGGGCTTATTTAACACGAAACTGTGTGGGTTCAGGACTGCTGGCTGGAAGGGGCTGTTCCTGCCCTCACATTCATTCCTGCAGGGTGTCTCAAAAGGTTATCTGTGCGTTACCACAGGTCCTGCCCTTCTTCTCGCCAACCCCACACTCCCTGCGGCTTTTACTCCTCCCTTGGTGCCCATTGCTCTGTCTTTACACTTCTCAACTTGCCTTGCATGCCAGCAAGCTGCACTGCGGAATTCATCTCTACCTAAACCCCCGTTATCCACGGGAGTCCTACTCTGGGTGAAAAGCTCCACAGCAGGAGGAAGCCAGGGGCTCGGTGACCGCAGCCTCATCGCAGTGAACCACGTCCCTGTGCCCCAAGCCTTGGAGCCAAAACAGTGCCACAACTTCCCTGGGGTGAGCAGGGCAGCTGTGGGGCAAGGAGCGCTCTCATCATCTGCTTCCTTGCAGGCACTAATGCCTTTGGCAGGAGATGCACAGTGTTTTTAACAGCCTTATCTTTCTGTGGTGGGACTATCAAGAAGAAACAGAGAACTTTCTTGGAGAGAAATCAGTAAATTTGTTAACTGCCTCAAGTGTGTTGGGTTTTGTTTATCTTAGTTGAGGGACAAATAATACTGTTGTAGCCAGAAACACAGAGAAAAGGAAAACTGGTGAAGTGCATGATAGGAATAGTCTTACGGGAACATGCTCTCAAACTTGCCCTTCATCAAAGTGACTTAAAGGCACAAGCATTTTACACTGTCCTTCGCCTATACCACTGCCTCCTTGCCTATTGGTAAAATTGGGCCTGCACTTTGCTATCCTTAATTGACCCCTATTAATCCTCTTAGAGAAGACACTTTTTTTTTTTTTTTTTTTTTTAAGGAATTAGATTCTGAAGGAATGGACCGTAATCGAGTACTCGTTTCTTGGACTTAGGAATTCCCAGTCTGTGATACGACTGCCAAAATGCTGGGCAAGCTACGGATGTGCAAATTTCAGGTGCCAAAAATTGGACTGGAACTTTCAGTAATGGCAAAGGAAGACAGACAAACCATATTATGGCCTTTAAAATGCATTGGCACTATATAAGTGCTATATATATTATTCTAATGGGAAACACTGGACAATCTACTCTACTTATTCTTTGTGTGAATAATAGTTGCATTCATCCTGTCTGACTGATACCAGATAATGACTGGTGTGAATGATTTTCACTACTAACATATAAATATTGTATTTATTTCTCCCAGTGCAATGCTTTCTCCCATGCTCAGTACTTTATGCTCCTCTTTAGCTGTCTGGCTTTTAGCAGAGGGCTGTGCGGGTTGCCAGACAAGTCTGAGTGAACTGATGCATTAATTTGCTGGCCATTGGAAACGCTGGCTATCTTCCAGCTAGTAATCTGACCGCCTCACTTAGGCTCATGTAAGAACAATAAATTAGCTAAGAGTGCACAGTGACATATTCTGAACCTTTATATGTGTGCATATTTAAGGATATCCATGAAAAGATATTAGGATATTGCAGGAGTACAGCGTTACCGTGCCTGCTTGTATAAAAGGAGTCTAAGGTGCAGAGCAGGAGAGGAGCAAACCTCTTTAGTGCCCACCTTTTAGAGCATGAGTGGTAACGATAGATTTTAATTAGCAACATCATCTTGGATTGTGATATCATTATCTTCAGCAATTTATTGTATCAATGCAGTTCATGATAGCAAAGTGGCTGTGAAAAATGAGGACCATGGGTTAATTTCTGCCTGTCTTTCAACTGATGGCAGAACTCCCAATGAATTCAAATGGTGAAGATCTCACCTCAGTTTTTAGCTGGTGTAAGCTGACATACTTCCATATACACCAATGAAGCCCCAATAATTTATTGCAAGTGAGAATCTGGCCCTGAAGCTATTAAGGGCTATGATTTATAAAACTATTATTATGGGACTATAATTCCATCAAGGGTTTCTGGCGACATCACAGACCAGAGTTAAGCGAATTGTGCAAATAAATGTAATGGTCTTGCAGTGCAGTGGAAATCTCTCTCTCTCTCTCTAGGTAAGACTCTTAGCAAAAAGATATTAAAATATATTTTAACCACTCACAGCAATAACTGGAGAAGAAATATTGGCTGCAATCCTGAGACTCCCCAGGCAGTGAATCAAAACATGTATTTTGTAGCAATCACCCCAAAGCTGTAGATGGTCCCCTACACTGCTGTGATGACACAAGGTATAAAATCTCCTCTTCAATCTGATCTTTGCATTACAATTATTGTTATCCACCTGCTTTGATAACAAGCTCAAATGTAAGAGCTGGACACATTCAGATACCATACAGGTGCTCGTGCTTGCCTAGTCTAGTGATGTAAAGCCTATCTGGGCATGCATGAAGACGCACCTGCATAGCAGAAGGGAATGAAGCCCCACAGTGGGGAGGGTATTTGGAGCATATATTGCACACAATCGGCTTCATATTTCTTTTCTCTACCCCTCTTCAGCCCTCGTTATCCATTCTTTTTATAAATCTTTACCTGGATGATTAGTCTCCCAGTTAGACAAAGGCACATCCAAATACCCAGTCCTCGTGTTCTTACATACATCAGCTGGGCCCATCAAGATGGATGTTCCCCATTGTGCCTTCCCCCATGTGAAACTTTGCCTCAGCTGCTTTCTCGACTGCCTTTTGGGTTTCTGAGACTGCAATTAAACCAATATGTAATTAATCTTCATTAGAGAGATGTGTCTGTATCACAACCCTGAATCTGAAAAGTCTGGGGCTTGCAGGAAACACATGCATGGATTGAGAATTCAGTGTGGGACCAGATGTGATAATTCTGAGGATATAGTTCTGATTTGACTAGGAAAGGCACAATTTTTGTGAATCACTCTTTTAAAATCAAGGCAGAAAAAAACACAAAAATTAAGCCATATGAAAGAAGAAATAATAATAATAAAACACACACAAAAATGAGAACCCATGAGTAATACATTTCCTCTTTCTCATTCTTTCATGTAAAACAGATATTTCAAGTCATACTCAGCTCTGGGCATGAGATAAAAGTCACATATATCCAGGTCTTTGTAAAGTCAAGTCACTGGAAAGTGACTTCAAGTCTTTCTTGTGCCACAGTAAACTTTACTTTGTCTATTTTTTCTGCAAGGGACCAAAAGTAAAGTAAATGACAGATTTCCTCTGTGCGGAGAAAAAAAAATCCTACCTCCTGAACACAACAGAATCCTTATTTATTCTATGGCATTTTATATGTAATCTCTTGTTACAATTAAAATGATGAAAAAGCCCTCAAACAAGCATAGCAAAACTGTAATTTCCTATTAGGTTGTGAAGGACTTTTCTGCAGGGGGCTGCAGTAGGTTAACCACTGTATATGAAAACTATGGCTCTCAACTGGCAATGAGAACGTTAGCCCTGGCATGACAGGTTATTTAACAGTATCACCTCAAAGCAACCCTTTTTATTTTTCTTTTTGTTGCAAATGAAACACACTGAGCCAGGCACTGAGTCAGCAAAACACTTAGCACATCTTCAAATCACCCACCGTTTGGACAATCTTATTTCTGTGTCTTGTTGAAGTCATTGAAAATTAGGCCCATGTTTAAAGTTAATTACATGGTTAATCAGTGCTCTACTGTAGCAGGCTTAGCCCTCATCCAAAAACCAAGGCATGCTTTTTGTTTTCTTCAATGGCCTTTAAAAAGACAGCTATAAAAATACCTCCACCACACATGATATGTTACTCACCCCACTGGATTTCTCTCAGGGTGCAGAAAAAGAGCCGGTGAAAAATTTACGGCTGGAGACATATGAATTAGCAAGGTAGAGATCAGATCTGGGAATTTGCAATGGTACTACCCCCATTTATACAGCTGAAAATCTGATTCTTGTTTTCTAATAAAACCGTTAATCATCAAAGTCTTTTTGATAGCCTATATTAAAGCAACCGTAAACTGGCAATTAGCTTTTTTTTTTTAATATGTTTGAGTGTGCATTTTAAATATATGTACATAATACAAGGAAACAATTCATAGGGATGAAGGCAGAAGGTGAAAAACATCTTAGAATAACTTGAATAAGATGGCACACATCAGTTCCTCTGAGGAACGGGAACCGAAGTTCTATTGAAACCTCAAATAAGGAAACACCTTCTTTATATGGAACTACTGAGAGAAGTGAGTGTGATGCTTGCTTTAGGGCATTGTACAGGCTTGTCAATGGGTTTTTCTTATCACACCATGCATTACCGCATTCTGCACCCTGCATATTGCTGTTCACTGTAACGCTGTTCTGTGTCATCTGATTTATTAAAGCATAAAGCATCTGCTTTATTAAAGCATATGGATAGTGAAGTGAAATATATTTGATTTTTATTAAAGATCAAATACTTATGAGCTCTAGAAAAGCTCAGGTAGCAGACCCCAGCTCCAAGTTTCTGGGACGTGTGGAATAATCCGGTTCCGCTCTTAGCGGTGCTTTGGATGCCTGCTTAGCCCGAGCGGAGGCCTGACATGGGGCAGCAGGAAAGGCGGCCGCGGAGGCAGGACAGGCGGGTGGCGAGGACGGAGGCAGCTCAGCAGCCAACTCAGCACGTCCCCCTGTCGGACACTGTTGGCAGGAGTCCCCGGGAGCTCCGTCAGGGTCCCCGGAGGCCCTGGAGGAAACACCTGCGGCCACTGGGCCTCATTCTGGCCTGCCGGACAGGGAGGCGAAAGGCGGCCTACGATGCACAGCGCGACCGGGGCTCGCCCGCCAGCGGCTGCAGCCAACGCAGCAGATACCAAAGGTTTGGTTTTAATTAGGGCTGAGTCCTAATCGCCTTTGGTTTAGGCTATTTTTGCATCTCCGCTGACCAAAGGCAGCAGACGGGAAGTCCGTCTCCATAATAAATCATCCGTCCTGCTCCCTGGGGTGGGGATGGAGAGTGAAGAGGTGGCACATACCGCATCGGCCTAATGGTCTAAAAGCTCAATCCCTCCTGTCCTTAAAAGCAAGTCTGCTAATAAATCTCAGACTGACATTGCCTGGCCAGATCAGGAGAGAAGGAGATGCCAGCGAGGGAGCGACGACACAATTAAAAAATAAAAAGGATACTGTGAATAAGCGCTGATTTGGCAACAAAGCCTGACAAATCCTACCCTAATCTATGTGAAACACTTTGAACGAGCCAAGGAAACTGCTCGAGGAAAATCGCCTGCTCAGCCCTCACAGCTGTGTTGGGACCTGCTTTGTCCTTTGCCCCTGTAGCGGACATCTCTGGGTCTCAGCAAGTGTAATTCTCATCACCAGGGAAGGCTCCATCCCCTGTTAAATAACAGGCATCCTTGAGAAATAGGGCAGAAATAGGGCCTGCGAGGAGCTGCCTGCTCTGCCTCCATCGCCTCCGGTTAGGATCAGCGGCAGCTCCCGATGGGGACGTGTCTGGGAGGCGATGCCCCATCGGACAGGTGGACACCTCCGACGGTGTCAGCTTGGTCAACCCCACAGGCTTCTCTCTGCTTTGTGATAAACATATTTTTAATCCCCGAAAGCGCATGGTAATCAGCGATGGCCGCGGGCCAGGCGCCTGGCATAAACTGAGGCGGCACTGAGGGAGCCCGGCTGCACTTCTTACATCTGCAACAGCCCTCAGATGGAACTTGATTCCTGCCTTTTTTCCTCTGCATCTACAGGAATGGCTTAATCCAGGGTGGCAGTGGAGGAAGGAGGCGCTGGGTGTTCAGCGGAGCAGCAGATGCAGCGCACCAGCCAGGAGCAGCCAATGGATTGGGGCAGTGCCATCTAGGAGAACGCTCCTTTTCCCAGGCTACCCCGTTACAGTGGTAAAAAATAAACTCCCTATTAAGGAGACAGAGGTTGAACATGCTCTCTCACACACACATCAAAGAGAAATGTTAAAAGCACCTTCACATTTTCACACAGGTGGGGTTAAATCCCTGATTCCACAAAACTGCAAAGGGTTGGAAGGGAACGGATGGGTGCAAGGCACAGGCTGTGCCCCTGTCTGCTCTGGAAAGCACTGCACTCAACTGTTGCTTCTTGCTAGCACAGAGAAATAACAAAAGGCTGAAGGGATAAGACAAATATCCTCCTTCAAGAGTTTCTAATAAAATGATAATGTTGAGCGAGCCTGCCAGTACATTCTGTGTCCAGATGCACTGTAGCAGAAGGGAAGAATTTAGCATGTTTTGAAAATGCCATTTGGCTGTTGCCAGAGATGCATTCGATCCCACCGCCAGCAGGGGAGGTGGCAGGGATTAAGATGTCAGAGGAGACGTCATTTTACCTGTGATTTTACTGAGGAAGACAATGCGAAAATATTACTATTTCTTGTAAGGAAGATTCCTTCCTTCCCTCTTTTTTTTTTTTTTTTTTTTTTAGTTAATTCTGGATTCTCCATGGTGGCAAAGCTGCTTTTACAGCAGCCCTGGAGTATCTTTATGGTGATAACAAGCAGGTTGTGGGATGTATTTATGTCCCACAGTGTTCTCAGTATTCGCCTGACTTGATCCTGCAAGCACTGGAGTTCACACATGAGTGGTGGAGCACAAGGTGTCCTCAGCTCAGGACTGTGGGGCTGTTGGCTGCCTGCAGACTCTTCCTGGGGAAGAGTCTTGGGATGATCCTGCTGCTGTTTCCTTCAGACTCCTTTTCTCCGTGTGAATCACCCTGACACATTTGCTAGAGCTCAGATGCAAGTTCAAATCCTGGCCATGATCTGTCCAGGCTCCATAGACCTTTTTGCAAACCCTGACCCAGGTCGGCGGTTTTAGTATGTGTCTAAATCCCTGCCTGATGGGGCCAGCATTAACCACACACTTAACATGCAGCATGTGATAAGGAGACATATTTCAGCTGGAGTTAAGCATATGCTTGAACTATGTTCTCTTCTAAATGGGATACTTTCTTGAACCGGAGCCTACATTTTTAGCGTGATCCATCTTTGCTGCTCCACATACCTTTATTGTAAATTAATGTGCAATACACACAGGGCTCAGTAAGTGCATGGCTCTGTGGCTTTTACACAAAAAGCCCAATTGATACATCACATACTTAACCTCTTGAACAAAGGAGTTAACTTTGCAGGATCATTTACATGCAGGGGCCAAAGCTTTTGGATAGAAACTAGCTGTCATGTGGTGTGCAGTTGAAAGAGCAAACAGCTTATTCATTATGATAGCACTGGATTCAGAAACAAAACACAGACGGCAGACAGAGCCTGCCCAGATTTCCAAACATATCTGCTGTCCCCGTAGTAAAGCATGTTTATTTAAACCCTCTCTCCATGCATGCACTCAGTCACTAGGCTTAACTCCCGATTTCCTCACATCAGGTAGCTTGAACGGGACCCCAGCGCGCGCACCGTCCCCTTGATCACATCTGGGCAGCTCCTGCGAAAGGGAGCAGGACTCCTGTGTCGGCAACACAGCCCTTAAACCAAGGCTATGAGGGAAACCAAACACCGGGAGTGCCCGGCAGCGCGACGTGTGTGCAAGCGCCACTGCCGCTCACTAGACCCGCAAACTCCTGAGCTCGGAGCATGAATCTCCGAATGACAGCCACATGTTCTTCATGTGGTTTACTCACTTTCCCTACTCGGTCGCTTGCTTTTATTTGTAATTTTTATTTCTTTTATTAAACCTCACCACTTGGGCAACCAGATGCGCGCATTTAACTTCCAGTATAACGGATGCGTAGGCTATTAAGATGATGACTTAAGTCTGTCAGTGCTTGGCCATGCTAACTTAACCCCTGTCGGCAAAAGCTTGGTCACAGAAGGGGCCTCAGTAATCCCTTATTGCTGTGCATCACTCTGTAAGGCTGCTGTGGACAAATCCCTCAGGACTTGATCCAAACTTACTGAAATTGGTGGGAGTTTTCCATCAATTTATTAGGCTTGACACCAGGGTTTTAAGAAAAAAAAAAAAGGCATTATAAGAATGAAGTGCTTTAGATGGAGGTTATTTGTAATATAACATGACATCATCGGTTGCCTCCAAATTTAATTCAGCAGAACACCTACATTTTACTGCATATCCACCTACAGTAGTGTAGGTGGAACTAAAAGGAACTAAAAAAAACAGGAATAAATTGACTTTCAAAGCTTACTTTCCCCATGTAAAAAAATGTGGATTTAGCTAGATCTCTACCTATTCCCTTTATCCTGTATCCCATTACTCTTGGTACCACTGCTCTGTGTTATGGACTGGTGTTCTGCAGGGGTGTGTTGGACCAAGTCCTGTGCTTGTGGCTGTGCTAAGGTGCTATCAGCAGGTGCTGTCCTGGGCAGACGGCAGGGAATGGGCTGTCACGTGTGGGTGAAACACACACAGCCTGGCAGGACAGCGAGGAAAATAAGGAAAACATGTCTTATATCAAACCCAGCCATCTGGGCTCACTGCCTGCCCAGTGGAAATGGGCCACGACTCGGACACAGTGCACAGTCTCCAGGCTCCCTTATGATCTCTGAGGGAATTCACATCCCGGTGGGAATTCCCGATTTGGACTCATCAGCTCAGCACAACCCACAGTTCTGAGAAAATTCAGCTTCGGATGTGACTCCCCAGCCAGACCTTTTAGCTACCCCTAAGCTAGTGAACTAAGCAGGGCCAGGGCCGAGGTCGAGACCACCCCATTCAGTCACTGGTTAGCACGTGCCCGTGGAGGGGATCACCAGGTCCACAGCAGGGCTCAGCACACGATGGGATCCCACCTCATCCTCAGCAGACAATGAGGATGGGGTTGTTCTGTTTTGGGGTGGGGGAGAGGGTTTATCTCAGTGGACAGGAGCTGCCTTATTTCACTAGCCCTTGGGAACATGCAAGTGCCGTGGCTTGTTTCATGGATCAATACAGGCTTTGCTTTTGCCTGAAGCATCAGTTTTTACACCAAGGCTGGGCGACAGTACAACTTCATACATGATAGAGGGTCTGGCTCCTGCATCTACACCCAAAGACCCTCCCAGAGCAAGGAGAGGCTTCGCTGGCCGAGAGAGAGGCACTGCTCCCTTTGGCCCAGCCACCTCCTGCTCTCCATCACCACGGCCTCCCTGCAGAGGTGATGCAGAGTCTCAGCTCTGAAGCTTCTCTGCTCATTACACAGACCGTTGCTCACACAGGTGATTTGCCTGGCAGTTCAGAGCCAGACCAGGAAGCAGACTTTCTGCTTAGGCATTTGAAGCATTATGCAATAGCGATGGATTAGCTGGCTGGGTTCTGTTTCCAGTAAAAATACTTGGGATCATCACTAACAGATGGGAACCAACTCTAGATTCATCTAGGCATTCCTCCCGAATGCCAACGGAATATTTATCCCTATCTGTAGCTTGTTCTGTTTTGGGATTTTCTTCCCACAGAACAAGAAAGAACAAGAATCTCCACAGCGATGTTGGCAGCAAGCCAGTGATGTAAGGGTGCTCATACAAGTCAAGTCATGGGGTTCTTGAGAGTGTCCATGCTGAGCAGCCTGTGCAGAGAGCCTCTCTTCTTACAAGTGGGCATCAACAAAGGAATTAGCCACCCCTTCTACCCGAAAGTCATGAGGATATAGAGGCACCTAAACCACTTACACACGTTTGAAAATCCCAAGCACGGTACTTCTAGCACCACTTGTCGCAGCATGAGTGGTGGTGAAGGGTCAAGCCTCCTGGCACCGGGAAATCCTGCAGAAATGATCAAAAGCGACAGTATAGATGTAGCTGTGCTGTATCGGTGGGCCCTATGGCACAGACAGTCTGCAGAGAGGCAGTGAGCCCTTGGCACCACACGTGGCCTTACTCAACCCGTCAAAATGTTGCAGAACACAGCCGGGAAGTAAATGAGGAAATCGCTTATCGGAGCAAATCGTTAGTGGCCAGGAAGGGATTGGAGAAGTGTTTTGGGCCTTGTGCATTTGGGGATTTGCTGCAGAGCTCTCATGTGGTTAATGTTTGTGCTTGTGGGTGCGAGCTGAAGGTCACACACCACCAGCAGGTCTTTGCATGCTCTGTGCATGCAGCAACTATGTGCAACACAGTCCCCTGGCTTCAGAAGTAGCTTTGCCTCCTCTCTGAGCTGAGAGGCCCAGGCCCTCCTCCTCTTGGCAGATGTAGCCTTCCAATTTGGTATTTCTGAAGCCAGCAGGTAGCAACTCAAATGCTGCCCTTCCTCCATGTTCCCTGTCCTCTGGTTTGTTCTGCTGGAGACGTCTTTATTTGGCAACATCGACTGCATGTCAGTGTACGGAAATAAATAAAGCCAGAGCAGCACACTGTAGTTTCTGATTTGCTTGCCTATATATTCAGAAATTATCAATGTTTTCTAAGAAGATCAATATGTCTTTAGTGGCTAGGAAGGAAAAGAAATGAACTCCAGCGATTAAGTGCTAAACGCACAATTACTATTTTATATAGGCAGGGCTGGCAATGAAATATCTGTCTTACTGCCTGCAAAGAAGTCATCAAAACCATTATTTCCTTTATTATTTTATTCTTTCCCAAACTAGACATTTGTTCAGCTTGTTTACTCATACCACAAGACTACAAGCTGTGTAGCTAGCAATAAATGAGGGAATACATTTATCTTTGGAAACTTAGGCCAAGCCAGACAGTTGATCACTTGTTTTTCTAGGTGAATAACACATGTGAGATTTGCTCAGATAAATCCCATTAGCAGTAATGGGATTGCTTATGTTAATTGCCCACTTAATAAATTCCAATAAGAACAGTTAGGATTTTACAATATACAGCAGGTTTCTGGCATGAAACAACAGATCATCGTGTCATTGCTGGGAAGCAGAAGGACGTTTCACCCCTCTAGCAGAGGTGAGTATGGGAGGTGGGTTATGCCCTTTGGATGCCAATAGCTAATCTAATCTCCTGTGTAGGCTGGCAGATGGGTCATGACCAGGTACAACTGCATTTCACTCCTAGTCCTGGCAGGTACCATCCCCTCTGAGGGGGAGCAAAAGGATGAATCTGTTCCCCATTCCCACTTCGTGTGGCAAGACCACCTGAGTCAAGTTTCACACTGGGCCATGAGAGCAGCTGCTTGCAGAGCAAGACGGATGATGGAGAGTTTCATGCTGAAGACCACCAGCCTTTGACACTCTCCTTTTTTTTTCTCCTTGCGTGTTTTGTGTTAATTCGGGGCACTAGGCGCACGCGACTCGTGATGGTTCCCACAGCCAA
The DNA here is from genome assembly GCF_059628265.1 of Tinamus guttatus. Lineage (NCBI taxonomy): Eukaryota > Metazoa > Chordata > Aves > Tinamiformes > Tinamidae > Tinamus > Tinamus guttatus. Next base: position 5,369,650 of record NW_028288572.1, on the reverse strand, counting down.
GTGTGTGGCATATTAATGCCCTGCGCCCATAGTGCTCTTGCTGCGCAGAGCCATGGAAGAATTTCAGCAATTCGGTATGCTCCTGCTGCGCCGCCGCATTTCTCCTGCACTCACAATAGCAGCTTCTAGGCCCCTTTTCCCCATCTTTTCCAGCTCAGCTTCCTTGTTTACTTCTCTGGCCCTGTCCCATTCAACAGAGGACCACATATGCACAAAGCAAAAGGAGTTCAATACAGGAAGAATAATGAAGCTTACATAGCAAACGCGTTATGCAATTTTCGCTGCCTAAGCTGCTTAGACATTGTGGGAACAACTCGTTCCAATAACTTTTTTTGGAATAAAGCCCCATGATTGAGAGCGTAGCAAGCAGGTTGCACACACAGACCCCATGTTATCTTCAAACTGGTTACCTTGCTGGACGATAGTTGAATTGACCCTCTTAGAGATTATGTGTAATTAGAGACACACATCTCTCCTTCTCTCCCTTTCCTGTAGTTTAGAGCAGCTAATTTTAATTCTAATTTCCCCAAAGTCACCATTCCCACAAACACGACCCGGGTGCCCGCTTCAAGATGAATCTTTTTATATCTCCAGCCTGAGTAAAATGAAGCCACTATTTTAAAATCTGTAAGGGTAAGTGGATCCAATACTCACGTGGACACGCTCCTTTTCTGCTGAGAAGCTCTTACACACAGAAACGTTAACAGGATTTACAAAATCCATCTGTTTGCAAAACCAGCGTCTCCAAGTGCATTCAGTGCATTCAGATGGGTAAGTCACAGCAGGTGCACAAACTGTGGCTGACTCACGCGGCATACAGATAGACTAGGGCTGCTCCCCGTTTCCTCTCACTGACAAAGAGCACATTTTCACCCCTCAGACCCTTCTGAAGAGCTGCTTCGGATTTGCCGAGTCAGATAATTCACTGCTCAGAATGCTTGAATCACCGGATTCAGCAGAGAAAATTTGAAAGTAGGAGCACAGCAACAAGAGGCGCACCATTTCCGCAGGCATTTCGAGAGCCCCTTATGGCTGAGGACCTCTAAGCTCCTTACAGATATTAATGAATTAAAGCTACAGCATTCCACAGTGCTGGGTAATTTTATTATCCCCTCGGCTAAGAGGAAAACGGAGACGCAGAGAAAGTGGCTGGTCTGTGGTTTGTCTGCTTAGCTGCTGTGGGAGGAGGCTTTGGGATTTCAGCACGCACCACGCAGCAGCAGCAGCGCTGGAAGAAAAGCCATCTGCATTTCGGGGAGAGGGAAGGTGTCTAGTGAGTGGTTTTCCTCACGGGAATAATTTCAACATATTCTTTCTTTCTAATGCTAACAGAGGTCTTCTCTCTACCCTCCTTGGGATTTCCGAAGGATCGCTGTTAGGGAGCAGTCAGTGCAAGCCTGCTCACTGAGGATGCCTCAAAGAGGGAGGAGGCAGAGGACGATTCCTTCTTCCCATTCTGGGCAGCTGGCATTTATTGGTAGCTTGGGTACGGCATAGAAAGAGCCCTTTGTCACATGTTCAGCCCCCTAGAACTGAATAGGGAATTTATCTTTGCAAACATAACTGTGAAAAGTGTGGGGCTGCTGAGGGGATTTCATTTTGTTGTTTTTTTTTGAACAGGCTTTTCTTCCCCCTTCATGCCTTTCAACTGATGCTTCTTTCATGCAGCTTGTTTTTGTGTCACATTTTGAACAGGTCTCCCATGCTGACACTTCGAGGAATAAAATGGAGAAGCAAAAACTTAAAGTGACAGAAAAATTAAGAAGTTACAAAATCAGACCAGATCAAAATGATTTGGCAACATATCTCAGTTCCCCTCAGTTCATTGGTGATTTTGATTTTTATGAAAAAGTGATGACAGGGAACCATCAACCCTGGGCCTCGTCACAGCTAGATGTATTGACAGCATGTAGGAATGGGAATTTGTCCCACCTCATGTTAGACATCAGCACCCAAACTTGTGGTGTAGCCTCCCTGCGTAGTCAGTCAGGAGAAAGGAGCCCTCTTAGCATGCCTAGATCAGCTGTATGTTTTAGGATAGAGTGAGTTTCTGGCTCCAAGTGCACAGGTTTCTTCTTTATCAGAGGAGTCTCAGCAATGAGCTCAGATGTACTTGTCTATGTTTTAGTTACCTTCATCTCTTTGAATGATCCCACCCTTAATTTCCAAACAAATGCTAGACTAACCTTGGGCCAAATTTTAATCTCCTATCCACAATACTACTGGCAAGATGTGGCTCCTCATTACCGCTGCTCACATCTGATGTGCAGGCACTGAGCTAGGCTCTGCAGAGGGATTGAGATTAGCTTTAACTTTGTTATCTGGGATACTGGCGGGCTATAAATTGCAGACACGTGATGCTCAGAAGCTCATTTACCCATCTTCTAGATGCAAAAAGCATCTTCTAGATGCTTTTTGTAGGTGCCTAAAATGTTTGCTGTGTGAATATGGCCTGACAGCTATTATATTAAAGACAATTTCCTGTATGTTGAGAGATTTGCTACCCTCATGCAAACACTAACTCATATCACACTGTGCTGTTGTCTGTATTTCTAAGGCATCTTCACAGTAATCTCATGTGACAATAATGTAATGAAGATTTGTAGAGGTGTCCGTAGCAAGCACAGTCTTTTCGCATCTTCCCTGCATGCTAGTTTTCTTGCTGTGCTTCTGAGGTTTTCTTATTGCTGCACTTCCTTTTTTTTTTTTTTTTTTTTCTTCTTATTCTGGGGAAGAGTTCTGTAAAGAAGGTGAGTCATGTGCCACGCGCGCGGAGAACGATCACGCTCACAGGCTCATTCTTCCTGTCAGGAGTTTTGCAGTCAAGAACGAGTATTTGACTGGAAATATTTGATTAGCTGCAGAGGTGGGTCAGTGAGTCACGGATGGAGAGACTGTTGAAGGAGCAGTGGATCCCTGAATTGTCAGATGAAAATGGCTTGGAAACAGCAGACCACTTGGGTAGGTGCAGTGGCCTAACGTGAAGGGTCTCCTGCCCACTGATAGCCAAGTGTTTGCTCTTTCTGCTTTTAATGTTCATGGTCCAGCAACTGGGATCCTCCAGCCCATTTTCCCTGGTGAATTTATACAGGCAAGCCTGTACACTTGACATCAGAGCTGCTACGGGACTTCCTATGGTCCTTCTGCTCTTCACGGCGGGGTGAGAGCTTCTTCAGGCCCTCTCAGGTCTCCTCTGAGGGGAACAGGGGTATGGAAGGAGAGGAAATCTGCAAATCCCTCGATCTGGGCGAGCGGTGCTCCACCATCTCAGGGCTTAGCGCCACATGCCTCAGTTTTCCTGTGGGCCACAGTCAGGCGGAGCAGCTGATGGAAACACCTCTGGGACCCATAGCATGGAGTTCTCCTGCTCTTTTCCTAACCCAGACGACATATTGAGCCAATTAGGGCAGAGCCCATTTCCTACGGCTGCTGCATGGTGGTGTGGGGTGAACCCACGTCCTGGCAGGCCTCAAGTCAGACATCTCGCACAGAGGAAGCAGCCCTGTCGGGTCTGGCCCCCAGCTGACGTGTCGGTGCTCGTTTTGCAGAAGCTGTTTTTCCTCTCGCCGCAGCTCTGTGGTGCTTTACAAGCGGCACTTATTTTTTTGGATTAAACAGGTGACATATGAAACCAAAACACGGAACTACCGAAAGCTTCCTTCATTTTCTATCGCTCTCTGCTTGATGCTCAATGCAGACTAGGTCCTTCTGGAGGCTCCTCACCACTGTCCACAGCAGCAGATTTTCCTGTGATGGGGAGGGGAGAGAGGCAAGTTGAACGTCTGCAGACCCTGTTCCCTGTCCAGTAGCATGACCTGGTGTGTTTCCTGAACAAAAATAGCCATACTTCTGTATCATCTCCTCGCCACAGTGCCTGGAAGTATCACAGACACATAGGGAGCTACATAGCATCTAAGGCCTTGCCAGCATCGCAAAGAAACTTGACCTAAATTTGCCATCAAAACACCTGCATTATGTCTCTTACCTAAGCAGCAGATCACAGACTGAGCAAAATCTTAACACTGAGGGCTGTTTTTTTTTTTCCTCACAGATTTAAATACAAAAAACCATGTGACTGACAAAGGAAGTCATACTTTAGTTTGATTTATTCTGAGCTGCCCTAAATATTCTGTTTTTCAATTCTGTTGAGTGAAATATATTGTACTGCAGGCTCATGGCTGCATCACAGATGGAAGGGACCTTCAGATCTAGGGGAGCTACACAGAGGATGACTGAGATTTCCGGATGCTCAAAGCTATGAGAAACAATTGGGTCATGTGGAATATGCCCACAATAATAATTTTAAAGAGGTTTCTATTATGTTAAACCACAGAATTGACATTTATGTTAGATTTCATACTGAAGAGACAAAATGTAATTTAAGGTTTGACTGAAGAGAAATTAGAGGAGGAGAGAATATCCCTTCTGAATATAGGACACAGTCCAACAAAAGAAGTTCACATGTGAAATTATTTTTCTCAACTATTTGGGCTAGGTATTTATTTTCTTTCAAAATGTGGTGTTTAGATCCTGGCATTTGAAGGCCAGGCCTACAAATTGCTGTGTTCTCTGATAACATCCCAGGTTACTGCTCTGCAGAGCATTTAAGGAGCCCCCATCTTGATGGGCTATTTTGCCCTGAATGTTATGCTGGACTTTATTTCAAGAAATGAAATGAAATAGTGTCTCACAAAGAGGGGCTGGGGAGAAACAGTCTGCACCTCCTTATGCAGAATAGATGTTCATCTCTGTCTCAGCAGGACTTCCAAAAGCACAGCATTCATCTCCTTTTCTTTTATGGCATATTAAAAGTGGTACAGACCTCATGATTTCACTGTTTTGTTCTGTCCAAACACACTCAAGTTAAAGCCTATCTCCATTACACCTCTGCTTGTATAGTCATGTAGGGCTGGGTATGGAAGGTCTGGCCTGCTCGCCACTGCTCTGCCAATCCCTGTTATAGGTGCTGTAATCTGGGCAATCTGCTACTCGGTCTTTAAGGGTAAAGGCTGTTTTCCTTAGTGAAGTGTTTTATTATATGAACATAAAGTGTGGCTTTGGCATGACAGCTGTTAACCAGGGAGCTCCTCCCTGGCAGAGCAGTCCTGGGTAGAGATAGCTCAGGCCTCTGCTGCTTCTATGGCAAAACCTGCTGTGGTGGCTGGGGGAGGAAGCAGGCAGATGTTGAATGTGGCTGTAGCACAGAGTATTGCTCAACCTTGGAGAACTTTTCCTCATGTTCAGCCTGGTTTATTTTGAATTTTGCTGTTGCCAGGGAGGGTTGCAGTAGGGTGGTAAAGTTTCTGAGGCTGATGTGGGAAAGTCTCCTACCAGCATTTTGCTTATCTCAGGCACCACCTGGTGTCAGATGTGGCTTCTGAGCACTACTTTTCTGGGTTCTGATTACACAAAACAACGTCAACAGTTGTTTTGTGAAAGTTATTTTGACTGATGAAAATTACGGCTGAGGCAAGGAATGATGAATGGTTTTCACTCCATGTGCATGCCACAGATCCACCCCAGGCTATCTGGCCACTCTTCATAGCAGTCAAGAGAGAACTTTCCTCTTGCTCACCAATTTATCCAGTTGTCCAAGTTCTTCCTGTACTGTCCCAAGCACAAATACTTCCCTTTTGTCTTCAAAGGCTTTGTCTTCTAAGTCAATTCCACTCGTGCATTAGGACACAGAAAGCACTATTTCATACTCCCATGAATTGTACTGTATTTAACAGCTGCAGAACTTTAGCAAAGAAAAAGACAGCCCAAAATATAACTCATTGTCCATAATAAAAGGAACACCAGTCTTGCCAGATGTGGTACATGTTTTTTTCTAATTGAACTAGGACAGTGTCCACAGCTGAGTATTATATGAGGATGTGCAATAACATCACATGTTTTTGCATGGTGGTGCATGGCAAGGCACAGACTGGTGTTTAGCAGAAGACACAAAGAGTTACTTGAAGAAAAGGGAGTCAGGGCTATTTGCTGTATTGTTGACTAGTGAAGCAGTAGTCAGCTCATGCAACAAGGCACGTTCCTCCCAGCAAAGAAAAGCAAGGCTGATGGTATCATTTGATGACTGCTTTCATGTTGCACTACTGAAATGATGTGACTAAAACATAGAGAACAAGCTGAAGGTGCAATATGTTGGCAGTTGCAGTTTAGAAGAGGATTGCTGTTCTGTTCTCCATGTAAAGATGAGCTGAGTGAGTGAAGAGTACACTGCAAACAAGTTTCTCAGAACATAAAAGCCCAGAAAGGCTAGGGCTGCTACCCCAGTACCAGGGAAGAGTCAAGAGATACCTGATTTGGGATTGGGTCTCCACCAGGCATAGCTTTTTTCATTAAGTGAAGAGAAAAATAGAGATGTTATGGTCTAGCAAGCTGTTGTCTTCTCTGGGACAACCTCATGTGTAGCTGCTTCAAGATAGTTCTGTACCTCACAGAGCAGCTGATGTTCTGGAAGAAGGAGCACATCTGGGGGGAATCCGGGTACTACTGTGTCATAAACAAACTTCCCTTTGAAAAAGAGTTGTTTTAGTGCTGACTCTGGATAAACATCATCATGTTTTAATCACTGATTCTTATGGCAGCAACGGTGCCTGCCACAGCCACTCCAGGTCTTGATCCTGACATCATAAAAATATAATAAAGATTTCCTCTCCTTCCTGGCACGGGGCTGCTGACTAAATAACTTCACAGCTTGGGAATGGAAGTACCTCACTCACATGTAGCATGGTTTATGATGTCAGTATGCTAATCTGGTTATTATTATTTTTATTAATATTATTATTTAAGCTAGCTGCCATAAGGGTAGCCCAGGCAGGCCTGGGCACAGTGATTTCAAAGGCAGAGGAGAGAACATCCCAGCTCACCGATGGCTTTCAGGCGGCTTGGCTGCAGCAGCCTGGCGAGCCCCTGGGTCCTAACTCCTCCAGCTCCTCTAGCTTTTCCCTGCAGAGCTGGATTGCTAGGATCAGCCACTGTATTTGGTGGATGTCTGTATATTCCATTTAGTGGATAGAAAGAAGTATTTCATTAAGCAAATACATGATTTTTTCCAAAAATGGACTTTTGGAGGGGCATTCTCCTCACCTAGGCAGAGGCATCCGTTGGATGTTCCTCCCAGGTCAGGGACAGGTGAGTCTCCAGGCTGGGAGTTTAGATTGTCAGGAGCAAGTGATTCTTCATTCACTGTTTAAATGCTGCTTTGTTTTGTGAGCTCCTTTTCAGGCTTCTGCCATCAGAGGCATAATTAGCAGTAATCAGATGAATCTCCTCCTCTGTTATGGTCCCCTGGGGAGCCTGGGTGGGTGTTTTCCCTTGCCATCACATCACAGAGTTATTCCTCACCAGGACAACTTCAAAGGAGATCACCAGGGAGTGGGAGTGTGGGCTCAGAGATGCTCCACAGCCCCCACACCCAGGCCTTTGCTCTGAATGCTCCTGTGCAGCGGCACTGTGGAAAAGCTACTGCCACCCAGCTTGTTGCCAGGCAGAAGGGACCTGGTCCTAGAGGGGAAAGAAAACTGGGCTATATGGAAGCTGCCAGTTCTCTCTGATGCTTCTGTCTATGGAGGTTTTATTTTTATTTTCCCTCCAAACAGTTCCAGTGTTTCCTCATCATGGCTTGGCAGCCCAGCCATCAGATTGGCTGTACTAATACCATGCCGAGAGATGTTTGAATTCCAGGATGAATGGCTCTGCCCTTCGTCCACCTCTGTTTTTATTCTGCAAACTGGTAGGTCAGTGCAAAAAGATTTGAATTTGTGCTCAGAACCCAGAGGCAGATTTTGAAATGAGTTTCATACACAATTTTCTCCATAGTAAATCATGCAGTGGCCAACACAGAGCAGCATTTAGCTTGAGGATGTGTATGTTCCTATTTCATGGCAATGAAAAAGGCAGCAATGATAAAAAGTAAATAGGAGTTCTTTAAAGCAAATGATTCTTGATTGTTGGCCAGTATAAAATAAAAGTTGCTAAAAATCCAGACTTCACAATTCATGTCTCAGAATTAGCAGTTACCAAATATTGAGGGTTAGTATCTCCTGCACAAGCAATGGGCTGGTATGATCGAATGATCATGTAAACACTAAATAGTGAGTATATTACTTTTGTTTAGCTGCAAGAATTGCCATGCAAGCTTTCTCTCTCTCTCTCTTTTTTTTTTCCACAGCATTTATTGCCATATTAGTCTATTATCTGGTTATATAACATCTGTTATGGAAAAATTTGGCCTGTTTTATCTCATAAGTGCTTTCCTAATCAAAGCATAGTCATATGTATTGTCACCCAGAAGACAACCCTTCCTTGCATCAGCTGTGGAATGGATCTGTGCACCTCAAGTGTATGTTATAATTTTTTGGAAAAAAAAAATCTTTTAACAAGCATTTAATGTGTGGAAACTCTGTAGACAAAAGTTCTATTGTGCTTTATGCCAGCCATGGAAGGGGGAAAAGGCAAACCTGAGAAACCGCCTATGTTCCAGATCAGCAAACAGGAATATCACTACTGTCCAGGCTAAATGCACACATACAGCAACCCAATCTTGAACAAGCATCACGACTGTTGATTCTTTAAACTCCTTTGCAGTAAGTGCAAAGAAGACTGTCAGTAAGTGAAGTCTGAGAAAATTTCCAAGTGAAAATATACAGTGGAATGCAGGGTAAAAAACAAACTAACTCCAGCAATGGAATTTCTACACATATATTGTTGGAGAAATAATGTGATAATGTGGCTAAAGACCAGGCCATCCCACTCACTGATAATAGGATGAAGTTAAGAATGTGCAGATAAGCTTTGTATTTAAGCATTAAAGCATTAAATTTACCCTCATGAGGGTAATTGTTTAGATTATTAGTTTCATTTTTAAAAAATGAATTGTAGTGTTTTCTAAGATATTCCTGATATGAGACTATCCACTCAAATCTCATTTTTACATAGCTTTTGAGATTTTTCTAGCAAAAATGTAATTACTATTACAACTCAGGACAGAGATCTTGGAGCCATCATTGACACTTCCTAAAACAAGTGGCTTAATGTTAAATGGAAACAAATGCAGTGTTAGGCATGACTGCGGAGGTACTGCAAGCATGACAGAAGGAATCTGTTGTGAGTTTTGCTGCTACAGCCTTGCTGCTCCCACACCCTGGGTATTATGTTTTATTCTGATTTCTGCATCTCATGGGCATAAAAGAGTTGGAGGAAGTACCAGAAAGTCAATAAAATAATCTAGAATTTGGAGCAGCAGCCTTAAGGGGAGAAACTGAAAAGGCAGGGATTTTAGTGTCTGAAGGGAAGGCTGAGGGCATATGATCAGGGCTTGCAGACTTGAGGAGGTCATGAAGAGCTGTTATTGATCAGCATCCACAATACTGAAACCACAAGGTGCTCACTGAAACCAGCAGAGAGGATTTCTAAAACTCACGAAAGAAAGAATTGTTTTCTATAGGGTGTAGTCAGCTTCTGGAATTGCTGCAGTGGGAGGCTGTGAAACAGGCCCCGAGCAGAAATGGGAGGGAATAGGAATGGATATATCCTTGAACATCCCAAAGCCAGTGATTGTAGATGCCAGGGGAGTAGGAGGGCAATAAACCATAGAAAGCACTTAGGCTTGTGAGTTCTCCCTAAATAGCATCTCCCACTGTCACTGTTGGAGTAGATGGATGATGGATCTGACGCGGTAGGGTTGTTCTAATAAATTTATGCTCTCATGCAGAAGGAACTGATTCATTTTGACTTCTGATGAAAACTAGGGAAAATCTGAGCTAAATCGAGGATTTTTCAGGGAGATATTGAAAAAAAAATTAGGAACTGTTTTAAAATGTGCTTTAAAAAGTTAGTTACATCTGCAATACATCATGCATAGCACATGGTTCATTCATATACATCATACAGCCACAGAATAACTGAGGTTGGCAGAGACGTCTGGAAATCCCCAGTCCAACTTCTTGCTCAAAGCAGGAACAACTTCAAAGTTGTACATTAAATACTGAAGATGTCCAGGGATGGGGATCCTACAGCCTCACTGCTCCAGTGCTTAACCACGGTCACAGTGGAAACTTCTTGTCTATATGTCCCATTAGAGCCTCCTTTGCTGCAGCTTGTGCTTTTTGCCTCTCGTCCATTCACTGTAACTCTCCTTTTAAGTATATAGTTATTCAGCCACTGTGTAAAACTGACTTTGTTTCCATGCGTATTTCCGTAATGGGCTGTGACCTTACATTAATATGTTTCCTGTCAATGATACATTTTCTATGAATATTCCCTTCCCATCTCTCTTACCCTCCCCCTGTCCAAGGGTTTCCCAGCACAAACGATGAGTGAATAATTCATTTCCCTGGAAAATCCACACCCCTGTTATAGGAAATTCCTATAGAAACATAAAGAGGATCTTCAGTTCTCAGCACTGTTTCCTCTTTTCTCCTAGACTTCTATTGTAAAGATGGTGAGAAAACAGAGAGTGATTCTGATGTGCTACGTACCCTCATCCTCTGTGCCATGGAAATGATGATGAATGTGAACACACTGGTTCATAGCACATGCAGGAAGGAAAACTGCCAGAGAGATTTTTTTTTAAATAGTGCCCTGACAAAGAAATGGAGTGGCGCCTTCCCGGGTTCTCTCCAGGATATCATTGCAATGGAACTTTGGTGTAGCTGGAGAAAGGGGAACAAGCAACCTGATGGCAGGTTGTGTCTCTGGAGTTTAGCATGTGATGACAGCTGCCTTCTGAGTAAAACAGGCAGAGAGAGAAAAGGCTTTTCTGTGTCTTTTTATATATTTTTTTTCTATAGAAACACTTTAATGTAATTCTGCAGACATGACAACATTCTTCCAAGGACGATGGAAAAGCAAGTGTCTTCAGCTCTATGGAGAAATCCCACTCCATGGAGCAGAGGGCAGGATGTCATTGTGAGCCTTTAGAGGAAGGTGGAAGTATATGCAGACGTGGAGAAAGCCGTCCCGAAGCGGCTGCTGGCGTTCGCCACAAACCTGTGCTGGCTGAAGTAATCACACTTAGCACTGCTGCAGTTCTTCATGTAAACATTAGGTATTTAATGTATGAAGCAGCAGGAGATGCTCTTTGCGACTGGCTCTGTAACCACAAGAAAATGACTTGCGTACGATTAAAAACCATGCTCTCATCCAAGTGGTCCCTTGGCAGCCAAAGTTTCCTCCAGAACTTACCATGTCCTGTTTGCTTTATTAGCCCTCTTTAATATTCAAATGAAGAGAAAGTTTTCCAGACCCAGGCCTCAGCCTGCCTGGCTTGCAGAAGCCTGGCAGACTTCAAAGGAGCTGCGCCAATTTATGGTGGTTCAGGATTTGGCTCCAGACGTTTGTAAGAACAAATATGTATTCTATCGGGGAAACATTTGTCTTGTAAAGATTACAGTATATCGCACTTAGTGGAGCACTGTAGATTGTCTGTTTTTATAGGTTTCTCTCCTTCCCTCCCTTTATCCTTTATAGTTTAAAACTCTGGGAACAAAATTGCTTTTGCTACTAAAATCATTTTCTAATTAGCAAGCAGTGACTATTTTTTTTCCTCCCCCAGTGAAGTTGCACAAGAGCAGCCGTGGGAGGAAGGAAGGATAGTTTTGTGGTTATGGCTCAGATCTGGAAGCTGGGTTAACAGAGTTCTGCTGCTGGTCCTAGTCTATGAGACTTTGAGTAAATCACATAACCCGCTTTCCAAAATGCTCCATAGTATCTAGGCAGAAAATAGCTGCAAAAATAGCTGCGCCAAATTGCTGAACCCCTGACTGGTATCAAAAAATGTTTACTTCTATTTTAATATAAATATCCCAAAATGACCACACCTATGTTTGGAAGGCAAAATGTGCATGCAGAATAATTATATACTCTAAGATGGAAATGCTGGATTTTCATTCTGGTGAGGGTCCTCGCTCAAGAATTGGAGGTTCAATTCCCAGATATATCATCCAGACATCTTTTGGTCCAGAGCCTCAGCGTCCATGGAACATGTGACTGTTCTCATACATTTAGAGCTGCATTCACAAAGGAGCGTAGTTGTTGCAGCCCTTAGTTTAGGTACGCCAGTCCCACTTGCCATGTGGGCAGGTGTAGAGAGTTGAGTCCTTGGGAAGAGGAGGCTCAGACAAGAGCACGATGTCCATCACAGAATCACAGAATGTCTGAGTTTGGAAGGGACCTCTAGAGATCATCTAGTCCAACCCCCCTGCTCCAGCAGGGACACCCAGAGCACGTGGCACAGGGTTGCGTCCAGGCGGGTTTGGAAGATCTCCAGAGAAGGAGACTCCACAACCTCTCTGGGCAGCCTGTTCCAGGGCTCTGTCACCCTCACAGGAAAGAAGTTCTTCCTCATATGGAGATTAAACTTCCTGTATTTCAACTTACACCCATTACCCCTTGCCCTGTCACCAGCCACCACAGAGAAGAGCCTGGCCCCATCCTCTCTCCATTCTCCCCTCAGGTACTTGAACATGTTAATCAAATCTCCTCTCAGTCTTCTCCAAACTGAACAGCTCCAGCTCGCTTAGTCTTTTCTCATAAGATAGATGCTCCAGTCCCTTAATCATCTTTGTTGCTCTACACTGAACCCTCTTTAGTCGCTCCATGTCCTTCTTGTCTTGGGGGACCCAGAACTGCACCCAATACTCCAGGTGCGGCCTCACCAGAGCTGAGGAGAGCGGCTGGATCCCTTCCCTTGACCTGCTGGCAACATCCTCCTGATGCAGCCAGGATCCCATTGGCCTTCTTGGCCACAAGGGCACATTGCTGACTCGTGGTTAACCTGTTGTCAACCAGGACTCACAAATCCCTCTCTGCAGAGCTGCTTTCCAGCAGGTCAACCCCTAATCTCTACTGATGTCTGGGGTTATTCCTCCCCAGGTGCAGGACCCTGCACTTGTTCTTGTTGTGCCTCATAAGATACCTCTCTGCCCAACTCTCCATCCTGTCTAGGTCTCTCTGAATGGCAGCACAGCCCTTGGGAGTGTCAGCCACTCCTCCCAGTTTGGTATCATCACTCCCAGTTTGGTATCATCAAATGTCCATGCTTAAGACTCAGCAGTCATCAGTGAGGATAAATCACAATGAGCAAGTCAGTCACTAAAGAAGTTTCGTCATGGCACAGATGCGAAGCACATTTCAGTCTCATAGCAATAGCAAAGGGGAAAATCTTTGCTGGGATAAACATGGATCTGGGATCATGCATTTGCATCCCTGAGTCAATGTGTCTAGTGAAGTATTTGAATAAGAGAGGGTAAGGTCATGCCAACCCCGAATGCTTTATAACCTCGCTGCTGTGCTCCTCTTCAGGATGGGGAGAGATGGCACCTCAAAATCACATGCTAAATGGTAATAAGGAAATGTGTCAACAGGAAAAATTCTGCTACTGACCATGGTGGCAACTCCGCAGTATACTGGCAGTCCAAGCAGAAAAGTTCATCTTCCAATTCTTTTTATTAATATAGTCCTAGGAAGTTTAGCCAGTTTTCAGGGTCTATCCTGAACACACATTTTCCTTCTGACTGTAATCTTAACAGCTTTGCAGACTTAGCAAAGTCTTTTCTGCATTCTTTCTTAAGAAGGATATTTAGAGCTTTCACTCTTAATTTGGTCCCTTTGCTTCTCAATTATAGCTCTGACATTGATATCTAACACATTTAATACCTAGCATAGCATCTTAGGAATGATTGTCCCCTTGCTCTGTCATCAAAAACAAAAGTGGCATGGTGCCAACCAAAGGATGTCCCAGTAAAATCAGAGGAGCAAGGCATGAGGTATTATACAAACCACTATAAGTGGCACAGGCATTATAATGACAGCTACTGAGGTGTCTAAAGAAGTGGTTGAGGTAATGTTGAGTTTCAAACAAAATGTTAGCTCTGGAGGACATGCAGCGAAAAGGAGAACATTGATGGTTAGTGGAAAAAGGGAGGAAAAAGAAGACTGGCTGGGATCACTGTGAAGATGCCAGTCTGGATGGACCTTTGAGCAGCTGTAGTTAAGCACAGGCAAATCTTTTTTTTTTTTTCTTTTCTTTTTGGTGGGAGTGAGTATAAATTCACTTTAGAAGCATATCCCACAGACTTGGCAAAGGATTGAGGAAGTGCTTAATCTGGAGAGGTGAGAAGATGCTGCTCTGGAGATGGCGAGAAAAGAAGAGGAGCAGATGCCTGCTGGGCTCCTGCTCTGGGTTCCTGCCGCAGCTGAGGTCTGTGGTGCTGCAGCCTGTTTCTGCAGAGCATTTGGGCCTATGGTGAACATCCGTTTCCTGCTGTTTTCCCTGATCCTGCTGCCCTCGGGGCATGAGCTGTGAGCCTGCTGGCGGGGTGTGTTTTGATAGGCTTCCTGATGGCCTTAAACCAGTTGATAATATCTAGTTAAACTTCTCGTTTTCTCTTACTCCCTGTTTCTTTAAGAAGAAAGCCGTCTCCGCCGTTGCCATGGAAAGCCCTGGATATCTCATGAGACTGAAACACAGACTGTAGAGCGCAGTCGCAGAAAATATCTGGGAATATGCTTGTCCTGAAAGCTGCGGTAGTCAGAAACTCATTAGCACCGTAGACAAAGATGCCCTGGCTGGGCAGAGCTCTTTTCCCCAGGCAGCTCATGGAGGCAGTGCCTGGAAATCCTCCTGCATCCTTGCCGGGGTGCTGGAGAGCTGGGGGAGGGCAGAGGAAAGCCAGGATGGCTTTGGCTGTGGAGCTGACGGAGCAGCAGCATCACACCCAGGCAGCGGCCAAGGCCTTGCCTGAAGTCACGGGCTGCTATTGAAGATGTAAAATTAAAGCAAGCTGACATCGAAGTTAGATTCAGGATAGATATTAGGAAAAATTTCTACATGGAAAGAATGGTGAAGCGTTGGAACAGGCTGCCCAGGGAAGTAGTGGAGTCATCGTCCCTGGCAGTGTTCAAGAAATGTGTAGATGAGGCAGTTAGGGACATGGTTTAGCAGGCATGGTGTTGAAGGGTTTACAGCTGGACTTGATGATCCTGAAGGTCTTTTCCAAACATAATGATTTATGATTCTATGAAGCAAATTCTGCCATGGTTGTAACTTCTTCAGCATCCAATCGCCCATCCTTGCTGGTGCGGTAAGCCAGGCCTGGCCATGGCTAGCGGTCTGATGCCTCGTGGGATCCCTCCCCATCCGAGTGAACTAGTGCTTTGCAGAGAAGAGACACCTCCTTCTCCCAGCAGCAGAGACAGGCTGGAAAGAACATCCTGCAAAGCACCTTGCAGTGCTTTGGAGGAGCTGTATTGGCTCTTGAGGTTCCCCGTGCCCATTTAGCACATCAGGATGGAGGATTTACTCTTCTCATCCTGGCATTGACCTATGCTGATTTTGATAAAGCAGGTAGCACTAGAATATAAGTGACTTGCTACCTTCAGACCAGCCTCCTAGTACCAGGTTCATGGGATGGGCTCTTGCAGCCTCTTTGCCTTGGAGTGACAACATCTAAACGCTCACAACAAAAATGCACGCCAGCAACATGCATGAGCCCCACTGATCAGACCACGAGCTAAAGAGCTCCTTCCCATACCTTTGTATAATCTAGAAACCACAGTTTCCCTTCGTTGCAGCTGCCAAAACCTACAAGTTCCTCCACAGCTTCCTTAACACAATGCTGCGCTTCATGAAGAAGTGAAACTTGGAAGCAGAAATCAATTGAGATGAATATTGAATTAAAGGTATTGCATTGACTGAGGTATCCATTTTCATGTATTTATTTATTTTTTAAAGCCATTAAAATACCTCAATCGATGATAAGAGTAGGTGGGGCCTGGAACAGAACTGAGGCTGAGCTCAGCTTTAAAATGGCCAAACTGTTCTCTCTCTGTGTCAACACCTTTTTATTTTTATTTTTTTCTTTTTTTAAATAACATTTCTGGCTTATTTTTTTAAACATGGAGAAGTTCAGAGGAGAAAAAAAAAGAAAGAAGAGAAATGCCAAATGTATACCTCTCAGCAGTCTCTTTCTCAGGATGGATCCCTCAAGTGTCTGGCATCCACGCTGAATGGCAAACAAAGCACCATTATAATGCACAGATTTAGATAAGAGCAGTTTAGGGACACTGAATCCCCTCCACAGTTTGTGGAGCACTCACAGGGGATGGGGCAGCTTTACAGCCTTTTCCTACCCTCTACAATGCAGCTGCTTCTGACTATGATGGGAATCAAGTTACCAAACATTCTATTATAAGACCCAGGCTTAAAACCCAGTCAATTGCTGTGCGGAGGGTCTATGGAAAACAGCATTTTTGAAAAATGCCAACCGCAGTAGTTCTGTTGTTCCCAGGAGTGATGCTTTGGGATGTATGGAGCACCTGAGGTGTCCTTCACAGCGCTTTTGGGGAACTCGAGCTTTTTGAAGATGCCTGATGTGCTCTCACAATGCAAAGCATGAACCAGAACCAAATGAGGGTCATCTTCACGGGTCTGAAAAGAACCAGTTTACTAAAAAATCAGAGCACTTTTGTGGATACTTTGCACTCACTGAAGAACCAAACCGATGTGCAAAAGAGCTACGCACAAATGACCCCTGTAGGATCATTAGAGTCATTTCAATTGAAATTAACTGTAAAAGCTGTTACTTTTCTCTTCTTATTTCCTATGTGAAGCCTACTGCCAAGCAGGGCCATGCCAGGCTTTTCACAGACACTGGAAGCCATGGTGGCATCTCCTCATCCTGCATCTTCTGCCCTAATTCATGTTCCTCTGCAGGAAGACAAGGTACCACAGCAAATGCTTTGGGCTAAATGCTTTACTCTTTCTAGACCCCTAATACACTCTAAAGGGCTTTCTCCCATCCTTTTGGGTGATTGCAACTAGACTTTCTTGCAGCAGTCATTAGTCCAGCCTCCATCCCAGATCTATTGAGCTCCAGGGCAAACACCTCTGCACATCTCTCCTCTGCTCTGTAGGGCTGTAAGTTCATTACTACTAGTATCATTCAGCTAAACTAGTAAGGACACAGAGTTTTTGTAGGCCTAGAGAGAAGGAGAGCATAACTCCTCAAAGTCTTGGTCCACTTTTTTCAAGATCCAACATTAAGCAATATCTAACTTCTGGCCTAAGTCTAGATTCTCCAGCAAGCAAGCACGTCTGGGGCTGAACACTGCTCCCCCTCAAAGGGTTGGCTTATGCTGCCACAAACCCATATACTACCATCACTTTTTAGAAAATCTGTGAAAAATGAGCACTTTAAGGTTGGCTAGTGGCAATTTACTTTTGGTTTCTCAAGAATTCACTTAGACGATAATTCTCGTTTGCCCTGATATTACAACATTATGAATAAGGCCTACCTTCAGAAGTATTTTAATGCTAGTTTAGGAAGGAACTAAAACAACCCAGACATTTTCAAAATAATAGTATGTTATCTGTAGGTGCTATGTGCTGAAAATCTGCTTTGCACCTTTGACCTGAGCTTTGCACCTTCGACCTGAGCTTTGCCATGGCAGCAAACACTTGGTAGCAGTAGACACACAGCACTGCCTCAGGCTGGAAAATTCTGCAAATTTAAATCAGTTGCAATTTCACATCTCAATAAAACATCTACCAGTCTCTGACTTTGAGGTTGGCCGTAGCCGTTGCATTTAGACCTGAACTTCCCCCTGCTAGACGCGTCTATCTGGCGGTTAATCCGTGGAGGCAGGAAAAGCCATTTTTGCTAACTCGCAAACAGTGGCTCGGTCACTCCGCGCTTCACTGGTGTGTAAATGCACTGCCGACACCTTGAGACCCCCAGCAGCGATTAGCAGCGTTGGACGGTCCCACCAGGAGGCTTTGACAACAGCGTTACCAGAAGCCCGTTGTCGGATGGAATTTAGTGGAAAGAGCTCCATATGTTGTATGCAAAAGAAAACATTAATTTTGGCATGAATTTTTGTGCCAGCAGCCAATTGCCAATAGAATACAGCTACAGAAACTGCCAGAACAAACCTAATTGCAGTGCTTGGGAGGTGTTTTATATTTTTCTTCCTAACTGTGTCCAGGTGTGTTGAATTGTTTGAAGCAAAAGTCGTGGTGTAGAGCAACAGAAAAAGGCTAACCGTTTAACTGGCGATGGGAGCAATAACTTCTGGAGTTTCTGCTGAACTGGTATTTTGTTTTATTGCTTCCATTTTAAGCAGTGTGAATCTAAATAAATAACATTACACATAGCAGCTATTTCTGAGACACTCACTGTTGCAATGCACAGATGCATTACTTATATTGCTTTTTGACTAAGGCAGCACTAGTAGAAATGGTGCTAATGTTCTTCCTGGAAAATTTCCTGTGTAGTGAGAAGATTATTTGAAAAAAACAGAGCTTTTTGTAGGGAAGAAATGAATTTAACACAGTTCTCCATTTTTGAATTAATCTTAAGTGCATTAATGGTTTTGCAGTACCTTCCCAAATAAAGAGTTTTATTCTCCTGCTCTTTTTATTTTTACTTTTGGAAATTAATGTCATGAATAGGAAAATAAAAAAGAAATATGAAATAAAGGAAGGAAAATAAATTCAAGATTGGAAAAAAGTATTTCCAAAAAATGTTCCAAATACTTAAAATAAGACTGTTGACCAAACCCAAACATTTTTAGGATTTTTGCTCCACAAAATATTTATTTTCATCATTTTCATTCACTGTACAGCTATTTTGCTGAGTTTTCAGAAATATTTGAGTGAAAGGATTTTTTTCTTATATAATTTCTAGCAGTTATTACAGGTTGGGTAACTGAGCACTGAACTGTCCTGCAGAGAGGACAAGGTTGCCTTCCAGTGTCCCCCTTTTGCAGTAGTTTGCTCAGTGGTGATATGGAGATAACCAGAGACTTTTTTCTTTGTCAAATACTTTGCAATTTGCCAGCACACAGCTCTACTTAAGACATCAAAAGTGCTGCTGTTACCAATAATGCTCGAAGAATAAGGAAAAGATAGATGCTATAGGACTGGGGGAAAGCAATTGCTAAGAGAAATGTAGAAGGTGGCTGTTTTCTTCATCCTCATGTTGATGCCCAGATTTCTTTTGCAGAGACCACATGCACATGTCCATTTTTCGCAAAGCCTATTGAATTATGGGAGTAATTCCTTCAGTTCAATGACCTATTTCAGATTCATTTTCTGCCCAAAATGCAGTTGTGCATCTTGCTCGAATGGCCTCTTCAAATAGCAGGAATATTTTAAAGTAGAGGGTTTTTTTTTTTTTTGGTTTTTGTTTGTTTGTTTTTTAACTCTAATATGTAGGTCTCATGATTTTTAAACCAACAGTTATCTTTATTTGCTTCTGGTATGCCCTATTTGCAGGTGGCACAGTAATGTTATATGCCCCTGCACTAACAAATCTGTTTTATCTCAGAGTTAACCCCCACAACAAGCAAGAGAAGAAGAAATCAGCAACCCCTGACACTTAAGACAGTTAATATAGAGGCCTGGATAGAGGAAAATATTTTGAAAGATAGCAAGGAGCTCCTTGCTATCCTCCCACATTACTGCAGGTTTTGCTCATATATTTCTGGCAGAGAAGCTGATTGCTAATAAAACCCTGGACTTCAGCAGAACAGTAGGTAATTGGCTTCTGAGTCTCAGATTATCCTGTTTCTCAGAGTGGGTTATGTTACTATGGGGTTGCAAAAGGGAGGAGAATTGCAGGCAAAAATGGTTAAAAAGCTTCTATGAGCAAAGAGATATCTTTTGCCCCTGCTCTGTCCATTAAGTTGCTGGCTGCATTTCCCTCATCGCCCAACTGCTATGTCAGATTAAGCAGGATGCCACAGAAGTGGATTTTGCTCCGTATCATGCCAGTGAGGTGGCATAATGCCAGCTGACACAACCCCAGGTTTTGTACGCGAATTTGCTAGGGGAAATCTGAATCGCTGAGATGCTGTAGCAACCTTGCTCATCACTGCAATACAGGCCCAAGTCAATGTCAGCTAGTATTTTAGTGATAATGGTTGCATGTTATTTCAGTGTTGACTCACTTTATCTTCCCAAAGCATTCCTTGGGAAAACATAGCACCTCTTCAAAACTGGATAAAGGTAGGAAAACTTGAAGATCAGAGTCCCACCGTTGTTCTGCCATTGCACTAATGTATTACCCTACAGCACTAATTTGTACTAGACCAAGCTTAGAAAAACAAGTATGAGAGCCACTTTTCCATTGAATTAGCTGGGCACCCACCATGAAGTTCAGGTTGGCTTTGTGCTTTCATGCTGGGTTGATGGCTGGCTTTGCGATGACAGAGGTTCGTCATCAAGTTAAGCAGTGGAAATGTAGGATAACTTGTTCCAGCCTCAAGCCTGTCAGGACAAAGTTAACCTGCCAACATTTTTTGAACAAATGTGAGACGGCAGAGCAAGTTTTTGTCAGACAGAAATGCTGTTTTGTCTTGTGAAGCTGCAGGAGTCTTTATCTGGTACCACGTATCCTGAAGGCGGATTTATTGTGCTGCCAGACATTGGCGTCAGTAATTTCCATGCCATTTGTAGCTTTTCCTTGTAGTTCTCAGAGGTTTCAGCTTTCTCTGGAAGTGCAATCAGACCTCTGGTCCAAACAAAGAATAATCCATTTCAGCTCGTTAGCTCTTACACTAATGGCTCTACCTGGTTGGGGAAATGGCTTTGCAAACTGATTAGTTCAGGAGTCGTGGTGTTGAGTAGATGCTGTGCTATCAGGATCAATATCCATGATAATCCTTCTAAATGGCTAAATGGAAGGTTTTCATTTGCAAGGCTGCCTCTGGTATGCTTCTGATCATGAAGTCACTTAAAAAGACAAACTCAGTATTGCTTCTAATTTTTCTTAAATACAGTTGGTACATTTATCACAACATTTTGCCTTTTCCTCTTGTTTGGTTTTGTTCCATGTCTCCCTCTATTGCGTGGGTTTCTGCATTTCTACGGGCTGTCCTTTGACTAGTGCTGTCACAAAAGCTGCGGCTCATTCCTCCTTTAAGAATAGCTTCAGATATTTATACCATAAAGCAAAGCGTAAGTTGTGTGTTTCAGTAACTGGTTCCATTTCTGCCTAATCTGCATGGTATTGAGTCAAAGAATGAAGAGATTCATGCTTTTAATTAGACATTCTGCACAATCTAAACCAGATGAAATGAGTAATAATATATGTATTTTTAACTTTCTATCATCTTCCTCAACCCAAAATTTCATTTTCATTTTCACAAAAAAAAATTCTCTAGAAGAACCTAGCTGTCTCCTGTGTTTCCTTGGAGGGCCTAAAAATACCATGGTATCTCAGCAGATGATGCCATGGTAACATCTAGCATGATGATAGGACCTAGATAGACTGAGGGAGACCACATTCTTGATTTGAATCAGCGTCTGGAGTTCTTTGCTTCCAAGCATTGATGAGGAAGCCTTGATAGTGGCTGATCATCATGTTATGAAGTTCAGAGGTCAAAGGTGATCTCCCACCACTGTACAAGCCCAAACATCCATGAAGACCAAAGTATTTCCCCACAGACATGTGTAAGCCAACCTGTAGACCCACACTGCTCCCCCAGAGCCGGCAGTGATATCCTCTCACCAGGAGCATGACCTTGGTGCATTATACAACGATGGCACCGAAGTTGTACTGCCCATGGGAACACACTGAGATCTTATTAAGGGTGTCAGAAAAAATACCATTATGGAGATGTGCACACATTTTTCAGACTGGCAGACGTTCCTCCGGACACATCTTCATATTGTGTTTTTCCTGTCCTCTGTCACTCAGTCTGGGTAGCACTATTTCAATCTTAGTGTTTTACATTTTTGCTGTCATGATGTTTGCCAAAATATTTGACCATGTTTTGAGGAGAGTGACTCTTCACAGCACTGCTCAGCTTTAGAGTTCAGGATATGAAGACAGGCAGGCTGGGTAATAGTTGCCTTTTAAAAAACAGACTGCAATAGCAATCTGAATATTTCATCTCTGGGCAAATCTCAGTCCAAGCTTCTGGTGGCCTCTCAAAGGATTGTTTTGAGCACAGGGAAAAGAACTGCTGAGTTTGGATGAGGTCTTTGTCTCAGTATATCTGACCGGTTCTCCCTAGTGACTTCTACCTAAGGAGTAAAAGGTGTAGCTCACTTCTGGAGATGTCCTCACTCTTTCTGTGGCCTATAAGCACCCTCCGTATATAATTAGTTGCTTAGAAACATTGTACTGGGCAGGCACTTATCACTCATAAGCAACATTGCCTCACATAGGGCACTGAAGGCAGGAGAATGAAATTCTCGTGACTAGCTCAGTATCTCATTGGACTAGATGATCTCCTAAGGTCCCTTCTAGCCTCAGTCCTTCTATGATTCTGTGATCTTTTAACACTTCAGCAGCAGCTGAGCAATAGCTACTACTATGCTGAAGTGTGTTACAGCCTAAGGCCGGGCCTGGGCTGATGAAATAGCTGCAGGTGAGACAAGAAGGACCACAGGGCACTTCAGTGACTGTCTGTAACCCCATTCACCACAGACTTCTGCTTACTCTGATGGCTGCAGGAAACGGGTTGCAAAACGACAAGGGAAATGACGAGGCTTCAAGAAACACAATCTGAGATAGCTTTGAGAATTTCAACAATGTTAAATGAGAATAAAACCAAATTGTTGACTAAACAGAAATATCAATTTGTCATCCTCCCTACAAGCGTTTCTGAAGAGCAGATTTCCTCTGCACAGAGGAGTGGGAAGCCAAATATCTTCTTGCTGGGCAAAACACAACAAAATATCCTTCAGATAAGTCCAGAGGGTTTTAGAGCTGTGTGCGTTTCAGAACGCACGGGTTCACGGGTCTTTCCTACGACTGATTGCTATTATGCAGTCAGCCCAGTGCCATTTGAATCAGCCTCAGCATAAGATTCCAGCCCTGCAGAGGCCAAAGCTCCTCTCATGGCCTGGCATTCACTGACCCTGCAGAAGGCCTAAGCACTTGTTAGCTGCTCATAAGTCCTGTTTTAAATGTCACCCTGCAAATCCAGCTGCTGGTTTGGTTGCACAGGGAGACAGCTGAGGCCTAGAGCCTGCTGGGGTGGCTGTGGGGCTGCATCTCACATGCTAGACTCAGCACAGGCCCAAAGCTGAAGTAGTCCCTAGTCCCAAAGAGCTTCTGAGATTATATGTGACTATGATGAGAAAGAGGATGCTGAGGATGAGATGAGAAGAGGATGATGAGAAAGGGTGTGAAAAATAAAGTCTTTGCAGTCATTCACAAGAGGAGTCCGCTTGTAGCTTTGACTACAAAAGCCTTGGAAAAGCAAGTAGTGAAAATAGTTACCTCAGGGTCAGAAACAATGCAGCCTAAATTCTTATTCTATTTTAAGACAGATTATTGACATTTATTTCTTCATGTTGTTTCAAATAGTAATGAGATGTCTCTCTCTTGCATCCAGCAAGGGCTGAACGTGCTTTGCAACCTCCTCCTTTATGGCGTTGTGTATCTCTAACCTGGCTAGTGATGCAATTGCTTTGGGAAGAATTGCCTGCTCCCGGGTTTGGCTGGAAGCACCGAGACACAGTTATAGATTGTGCAAGAAAATCTGGGTCTTTGGAAAACAAGATGATAGTTATTAAATAGAGTTGTCTATTAGAGCAATGCCAGAGCCCACTGGCTCAGTCAGGTTGCTCAGGTGTGCTAAGGGGAAAAAAGGTGGAATAAGACTATCTTGAATGTATGTATGGATGCAGGGATAATTCAAGATCAGGCAGTTACAAGAAGAAGATAGAGGCAGAGATGCAGGGTGTTAGCCCCTTTTATTGCTTGCACAGTCCAGGGTGACACCCACCCTGCTTCAGTCGTCATGTTTAGGTCTCCATGGCACATCCCACTTCCACCTCTGGCCTCCAATGGTCCCCAAAGGCTGATAAATGGGGATCTGAGAAAAAGATGGGTTATTGATAAAGTGAAACAAGCATACAAGCCTGAAGAGAGATTCTTTTTTTCTGTAGCTGCATTTATAGTTGTTATAGCTGTTTACTGGAAAAGTGGTGATCAAGTGCTCCTTCAGCTCAGTGGTTTGGAGAATGTGGGATGACCTTGCAATGTGGGAAATAACCCAGCAGAAAAATGACAGGGATGTGGACAGCACAGGGTCTGTGGCATCCTTTTATCCACTGCATGGAAATAAAACATGCAAGACAACCAAAATAACATCCTTAGGCATTATGTGACCTAGAAAGGTTGAAAATAAAGAGAGGGAAAGAGAATGGAAGCAAAAAAACCAACAACAAAAAGGAACAAACAAACAAACAACAACAAAAAAAAACAGTGTTTTTGAAGATATTCCTTAGTGGTGATTTTGGATAGTTTTGAGCTGCAGACGAGCCTGTTCTCCCATGGCTGGCAGTGGTGGCTGCTCTGTGGAGCACACACAGATGATGTCAGACCCATTTTCCAGTTCACGGTTCTCCTGTTTTGCCGCTAAACAAGAGTTTCCCAACAGTGCTCAGCGGCCTTGGACAACTGTTTGGGAGAGCAGGGCCACAGGCTGCAGAGAGTGTGGGGCTGAGAAGGGAGAACCAGCATCTGCCTCATCTGTTCCAGCTTGCAGACTGGTCCATCTTCCTTGGTGCCTCTTTCTGAGCATCCCCCCAGTGCAGTTTACAAAGGGCCAAGCACTTCTCAAGGAGCCCGTGTCCGTGGGCTGTGTCTCCTCTTTGGCTCAAGGTTATTGCTCTGTCCTGACTTGCTTCACTGCCCACCAGCCCTGCTGGGTCAGTCACTGACTCTTCTACATGCTCTAAGAGCAGAAGTTAAGTGGAAGGTTCTGCACCTGGGGAGGAATAACCCCAGACACCTGTACAGGCTGGGGACTGACCTTCTGGAGAGCAGCTCTGCAGAGAAAGACCTGGGTGTCATGGTGGATGACAAGTTGACCATGAGGCAGCAGTGTGCCCTCGTGGCCAAGAAGGCCAATGGGATCCTGGGGTGCGTTAAGAAGAGCATCTCCAGCAGGTCGAGGGAGGTGATCCTGCCCCTCTACTCAGCCCTGGTGAGGCCACATCTGGAGTATTGTGTCCAGTTCTGGGCTCCACAGTATAAGAGGGATGTGGAGCTGCTGGAGAGAGTCCAGCGCAGGGCCACAAGGATGATCAGGGGCCTGGAACATCTGCCCTATGAGGAGAGACTGAGGGAGCTGGGCCTGTTCAGCCTGGAGAAGAGAAGGCTGAGAGGGGATCTGATCAGTGTCTGTAAGTACCTCAAGGGAGGCAGTGAGGAGGATGGTGCTGGCCTCTTTTCAGTGGTGGCCACCAACAGAACTAGAGGTAATGGCCACAAACTGAAGCATCAAAAGTTCCACAGGAACTTAAGGAAAAATTTCTTAACAGTGAGGGTGACAGAGCACTGGAACAGGCTGCCCAGAGAGGTTGTGGAGTCTCCTTCTCTGGAGATCTTCAAAACCCACTTGGACGCAGTCCTGTGCCACGTGCTCTAGGTGACCCTGCGTGTGCAGGGGGGTTGGACTAGATGACCTCTAGAGGTGCCTTCAAGCCTTAAGCATTCTGTGATTCTATGATTCTATAATTCTACTCCACGAGTGACTGCAGCGATTCCAAAAGGTTGGAAGTGGCAGGATCTGGCCTGTGGGAGTAAGAGGAGCTACTCTATTTTCTCTCCCTTAAATCAGTCGTGTGCTTGGCAGCATCTAAAGGAATCTCCCAAGGCCATTCTTATAGTGATTTAACACATTATAGAGCGCTCGCTGTTGTGCCTTGTGAGATTCTTCTTTTGCAATCGATCATTGCAGTAGTAAAGCAGTGTGATCCCCTCACTCCTACTGCTCTTCATGGCTTTCTGTGCCATCAGGAGTGCATGAGCGAGTGGAAATATTTGTCGGAGAGCTGCAGCGTGTGCAGAGGGGCAGTCCTTGTATAAAACAATAAGAGTTTTTTTCATAAGATTTTCACTATTTTTTTTTCTTAAGGACATCTTATTCTTGACAGAGCGCGGCTGCTTTCTGCTGTGCAAACCCAAACTCCTCCCGTGCCCCAGCCCTATCATCTTGCAGAGCCAGATGCCACATCTGGCTACCTCCTCCTCCCCTCTACTGGGCCTAGAATGAGAAACCCGGTCTGCTCAGAAACAGGTGTAGGAAGTGCCAGCTTCAGTACAGATTGTTCTACCTTACTGGAAATCTTTAAGAAACAACGGTGGTTTCACTGGTAAGGACGATGACTCTCCATGCGTGTCCTCGTGAGACAGCGGGTGTCCTGCGTGGGCAGCCTGACCGCTGACCCTCCCTGTGCCAACTGCACAGGACGGCTGCAGAAACCAGAGAAAATCCAGAGTTAGTCACAGCAGGAAAATAAGAAGCAACATCAGACTAAGCTGCTGTATCCAAGTGGTTGGTGACTATTACAGGCTTGACAGTCTTCCAGAGCAAAAAGCTAAACACAGCAGCAGTGCAAACCCAAGACAAGGAAAGCAGATGTTCCTGACTCCTCTTCCTTCCTTGTTCTCCTATACTGGCTAAGTGTGTTTTGTAAAACACAATGTGCCATAAATCAGATCTGGGCAGAGTTCACTGGTTGGGTTAAATGTGCCTCTTTGGGTGCAAAACCGTGCTGCTGGCATAATAGCTTCTAAAGTAATAGCACAGCTTTAAACTTCCCCTGTGTGAGAGCACTTGGATCAATACACTTCAGAGTAGTCCTTACCCTTTCAGGACTATATTTTTATGTTATCTATATATACCTGAGGTTGCCTCCATGCTTGTTGTGCATGGGAACTCACTTGGGGGTCTACTGAGCAAGAAGTGTGTTAGATCTGCTAGATCTTGATCTTGGTCTTTGTGGCCAGCAAGTCCATGGCTCATAGGGGTGTTTTTGCAGGAACAAATGTGTCTCATCTCTCCCCTTTAACCCCAAATTGAGCATGATGCTGTGATTTTGGGAAAGACAAATTACAAATCAGTATTTGAACAAGGATTTACTGTCAAGGCGCGTGTATTTGTCTCTCTCAAGAGAGAGAAACAAGGTGTTTTGCAGAAGTTTGAGCTTTGGTTATCTAAAGATTTTGGAACAACAAAAGATACATCTAGACAGCCTAAAGTTACTGTTAAAAATGCTTTTTAATTCATTGATTTAGTGTCTAGGAAGTTTTATCCTCTTATCTACCGATTGAAGTCTTTAGGCTCCTGGTGAGCTGTCCTATTATCTGTCCTATCATTTTGGGACTTCTTTGAATAGTCTCTGGGTGTAGAACTCCATCCCTGGTGAGAGCGACAGGACAGGGAAAACATTGATAAAGATGATGCAGCAAGCAGCCCTCAAAGGCAGCTCCTGGCTTCAAGTGAGGCTCTCCTAAAGCCTGGAGACACATGTCCACCGCAGTCCTGGTTGGGGATGAAACTGGAAACCTGCAGTCTAGGCTCTGCTCTGCTTTCTGTTCTGCTATTCCCCCAAGATCTGTATCTCATTGTTGGGCAGTTTCATTTTCTTTCCTTTTCCTCTGTCTATGTTTCCACCCCGTCTTGCCTATTTAGCAAGCTCTCCAGGGAGGACCATGTCCTCCTATGTGTATGTGCAACACCTAGCACAACAGAGCTGAGTGGTGGGCCTGAATAAGGAAACTATATCCTACTATGATCAACAGATCACACAGAAACACAGACCCT
Source organism: Tinamus guttatus (assembly GCF_059628265.1). NCBI lineage: Eukaryota > Metazoa > Chordata > Aves > Tinamiformes > Tinamidae > Tinamus > Tinamus guttatus. The sequence continues at coordinate 5,342,068 of NW_028288572.1, read as the reverse complement.
TCAGGCAACTATCCCTGAAAAACATGTATGTGAAAGGGCTTCTTCCTTCCAATACATTAGGTTCAAGTACTTTACTACATTTTATAGTCCAGTAATGAATCTATAATTAGCAGTTTCAAGATAACTTCATAAAATCAATGCAGTCTAATGTATTTCATGTATTATATAGCCTTTTAGCTATATATGGATTTTCTTTCTTATGAATATTTTATCCTTTGTGTTTCCCTTTTGTACAGTTTAATTAAAAAGATGGAAAATTCAGAAATTAAGGTTGAAGAAATGAAAAAAAATGGGCTGGGAATATTCCAGTATAATTTTTATTTTCTTATAGCTTAAATAAAAAGAAAGCTGCTTTTTTAAAAAAGGAAACCATCCCTTCTATCCCATTCAACAAAATATCAGGTGTGAAAAATTTAAGGAGAAACCTACTGAGAGTGAATGGTTTAGTAATAATGACTATTTTATTTTCAAATAATACATTATCATAAAAAATTAAGAAGTATCAAATTTTATATGAAATAGTTAAAAGTGACTGCCATCAGAAAGAACAAAGATCACCAAAATATTTGCATTTTAGTGGTAATTTTTGAAGTTTTTGTTTTTTTCTTACAATACACTGTGGGGATATGTTTGACATGCTGCTGATTCTTGTGAAATGAGAAATTAATTTCTTCTGCCAAATTAGCTTAAACATTTTTTTTTGCTTACTTACAATAGACCTATAGATTTTTTTACTTACCATGGACATTTTCTTAAGCTTAATATAAATTAGCATATATTTTCATTTCAGACACATATCAGTGATATCCTAAATGCTGAACAGTTATTCTCTACAGTCTTAACATCCCTCTAATCATCGCTTTAGACCAATACACTAGAAACTGAGTGAAACTTTTACTCTTAAACTAGATGTGAAGAATAGTGAAAAGATCATTTATATTGAAAATATCAAGGCACAACCAAAAAAAGTCTACTCCATTTTGAATAAACAATAATTTTAGGTTTCTTCCAGGCCTAAAACCAATTCACACCTGAGACTCTCAGTTGCATGCTAGTCCCTGATTTATGCACCACCGATGTACAAATGTTCAGAATCAAGTGCTTTGGTCTAGACCTTACCACAGGACTTTGGCATCTGGATGGCTTGTGTTGCCAGGCCTGAAGGCTGGGTGCAAATTCATGAGGCTGTAGGAGAGAGATGCTCCTGGATGAGGCTCCACAGGAGGTGGCGCAGGACAATTGGGTCCTCAAGCCAGAAGTAGGAATTGGTCAATCTTGGGCTGTGTAGCACTGAAAATATCAGTAACCTGTGGCTGAACTTGGCTCAGCACCTTTGTCTTTTTGGGGCTTAGGGTCCACGTCACAGTTTCCATCTGAAAAAAAGTAATTGCTGGTGAGCTTGGGTGAGGTTGGGAGGAGAAACATGCTTTTCCTCTACTGTGGGCATCTTTGGAGGAGTCCAGGTCTCCTCGTGCTGGGATTCTTCCCTGTTTCTCCTTTCTGCTCCCTTGCATGAAGCTGTCTAAATCCTATCCTGAGCCCCAGGGTTGGAGAACTGTTATTTTAAACCTGATCATGGTCCTCATGACATGCTGAGAGAAAAAAAGAACAGCCATTTCTGATAATGAATCTTGTTATTTTCCTAAACTCAGAGGAAATCTGCAGCACAGCTGGTGGTCCTGGAGGAAAGTGAAGGAATACTGCTTAATGAGAACCCGGTGGGTTAATTAGTCAGTTGTATGATGTGGTTAGTCAATAGGAAAGAAACACTCGGAAATTTTAAACAGCATAATCATGATTGACCTTAAGGTAGCAGCAGCCTAATAAGCAGTTAAATGTGCTTGAGCAATAGGGGATGTTTGAGCAAGACAGGATTAGGAGGAACTGGGCTGATGTCCCTCTGCACAGTTTGAATCAGAAGAGCTACAAAATGAACATATTAGTGAGGTTTTTAGGAACAGAAGAGAGCCAGCAGTATGTCCAGCATGATTTTCAATATCCTTCTCTGTGTATTGGCACACAGAATTTGTGGGTGCAGGTGTAAGGGTGGTAGTACATACTGAAAAAGATAGAAAGAAATGCACATATTTCTGTATATACATATATATATATATGTGTACATAAATTTTCATCCAAGCTTAAGCTTGTTTCCTTCTGGCCTCAGCTCTCAAGGGGTTTTATCTTTCTCAGCACCCCACCATACACACCCAGTCTGAGTGTCTTAGTGCTTCCTCTAAAATTCAAGTTTTGCAACCTGTACTCTCCCTTCCAGTTTTATGAGGGTTGCTTTCTAAACGCTAACTGCTATGGTGTTTTCTGAACAAGCTTTGCTGAGGTGTGGGTTACAGGTGTCTGGTAATTCATTTTACAGTCATTTTGTTGTGATGTGCAAAGGTGCCTAGTCCTTCTCACAAGCTGATCTCTATGTGCCATTGCCTTGAGGCATCTTGGTGTGACCCTCCTTGTGATCTGCTCATCTCATCGCTCTCATTTCCGGTGACTCAGCTGATTGCTGAGTGTCTTGCAATGCTTTCCTGGCCTTGGCCTTGGTTGTACACAGGCTCTAGCTCTTTGCCCCTACTCTGTTACTGGATTCCTCTCATCTGCTGTCCCAAGCCTGTTGCTATTTCATATAAGCCTGCCAGATTTGCCTGTGCTGTTCTTCTTTTGTGCAGATGGATATTTAGCTTAGCCCATGTAGTGCTGATCTGGTTTTCCTATTGCTTTGTGCATACTCAGGGGAAGAGGTTTTGTGTTAAATCCTTCTGCAGTGCTGAGTCACTTGAACTCTGCTACTGTGTCATGTGCTCGACTTTGTATGGGATTGGTTGCATCATATCTTGCAAAATATGTTTTCTGTTTCCTCCTTGGAGCTACTGCCTGAACGTCTTCCAAATTATCCACCTACAAAAACTGGGAAAGTTCTCTCTCATGATGTAATTCCCCTCTTGAAAGTCTCCTTTGAGCTTTTCCAAGAACCTGGTTGGGATTTGACAGCTAGGATACACTTTGCTTTATTCTTTCTGAGTATTTTTGGGCCTCCAAAAGGATTTACTCCTTGTAATTTGGCCAGACATGTAAGTCCAAAATGCTAAACTGTTTCTGCTACAGTGTTTACCCCATTGGGTTATAACCATGCTCAGAGACAATCTCCTAATCCATCAAACTCTTGGTTGTGCCCTGGAAGGGAATGTACATATTGCTGGCTATGCTTTGTCTGCTGACTGAGTCAGTGATCACCAGATCCTCCCTGGGACTAACTGAGGCTATGCTTAAGCCTCCCTCTACAAATTAATTATACATGGCACCTCCCCAAAAGATTCGCCCTGCTACCATGTTCATTAGGCAGTTTTGCTTTGAACAAATCAGAGGCTCTCTCTTCACTTGTTGGTAATCAGTAGTGTCATTTTCTTTCTTGTTCAGTGCTTTTGCGTCCATATGCATCCCAAAGTATCTGCAATGCTTTCGCTGCTGTTAGACTAGGGGTCAGCCTGTGCTAGTTTCCAAAGGTGTAATGATCCATTTTCTTTGCAGCCTTGCAACTTCCTTGCTTGCTGACTGCACTCTGCATTTCTAATTTCTCACTGGCTGCATATAGGGCTATTTATAGCCTCACTTCCTTGACTTATGTCCTTGTCCTAGTACTTGACATATAGTTACTCCTGTCTCACCCTGAGGATATTTTGTGCCTGTGCTTTACCAAATCAGGGTTCATACTGTTCTGGCTCCTGCCAGGTCTTACTCTTGCTGCTCTAAAATCCAGGCAATACATGTTGTAAGAATCTCTTATTGACAGTTTGCATTCAACTGCTGGCTTTAGAATGGATTTTTGTATATCACCAACATGAAGTCACATTTCTGCAGCCTTATGCTGATGTTTATTGCAGTCTGGGATCAAACTGCAGCTGACTCCACAATTCACATGGAAATGAATCAGTTGTTGATCCTGCAGCCTCGCTGTGGGTGGACTGGTTGAGCATCTGGCAGACCTCTTTTCCAGACAGCATGAGGTCGTATTAGGCAATTGAATTGACCCTGGTCTCTGTTCTGTTGCTTAAATAGCTTCAGCTTTAACCTGTCCTTACTGACCTCTGGATTGCTACTGCTTGATTGACTCCCTTGAATAGATCAGCAGCCCTCAGGATTTTCTAGGAATGTCCCCAGGTTTAAATTTGTTTCTCCAAGTTTTCGTTTCTTTTGGGTGATGTTCAGTTCAAGGTTAAAATACTTTAATGTAGAGGGTATATATGAGTTATCTAGGCTTACGTAAGGCCAGTGAAGATCCAGGCCATAGTATCAGCGGAGCTGAAGGAAGGCCAAATGTGAGTGGCTACTTTGGGACAGAACAGCTGAGTTGCTCCAGAGAGTTATCTCCATTGACCATAGTGACAACAGTGGTAATGCTGTTGCTTAAAAGTAGTCTAGCACCATCTGAGGTACTCTAAGGTATCTATGACATCTATATCAGCGAGAGGTAGTGGGAAATCTGCCTCAGTCTGTACTGCTAAGCCAGTCCCAATGTACTGAGCCCAGAGACAAGAGAGAGAACCAAGAGAGAGGAGGACTTTCCAGTGGTTGAGGAGGATTGTGTTAGGGATTATTTAGGCAAACTGGACACCCATAAATCTGTGGGCCAGGATGGGATACAACCAAGAGTGCTGAGGGAACTGGCAGGGGTCATAGCTCCACCATCTTTGAGAGGTCATGGAGGGTGGGGCAGGTGCCGGAGGAAGAAACCAACATCACTCCAGTCTTCAAAAAAGGCAAGAGGGAGAAGACAGGAAACTACAGACTGGTCAGCCTCACCTCCATCCCTGGAAAGGTGATGGAGCATCTCATCCTAGCGACTATCTCTAGGTATGTGAAGGAAAAGAAGGTGATCAGGAGTAGTCAGCATGGATTCACCAAGGGGAAGTCATGCCTGACAAACCTGATAGCCTTCTATGATGAGGTGACCGGCTGGATGGACAATGGGAGAGCCATGGATGTTGTCTACCTTGACTTCAGCAAAGCTTTCGACACAGTCTCCCATAACATGCTCATACGAAAGCTTAGGAAGTGTGGACTGGATGAGTGGACAGTGAAGTGTATTGAGGACTGGCTGGGTGGCAGAGCTCAGAGGGTGGTGATAAATAGGCCTGAGTCTGGTTGAAGACCTGTGGCCAGTGGTGCCCCGCAGGGGTCAGAACAGACCTACAAAGGATGGAGAGTTGGACAGAGAGGAACCTTATGAGGTTCAGCAACGACAAACGCAGGGTTCTGCATCTGGGGAGAAATAACTCTGGGCAGCAGTAGCGATTAGAGGTTGACCTGCTGGAAAGCAGCTCCGCAGAGAGGGATTGGGAGTCCTGGTTGACAATAGGTTAACCATGAGGCAGCAATGTGCCCTTGTGGCCAAGAAGGCCAATGGGATCCTGGCTGCATCAGGAGGATGTTGCCAGCAGGTGGAGGGAGGGGATCCTGCCCTTCTACTCAGCCCCAACCTTACGCATTCTGTGATTCTGTGATATAGGTCAGTCAATATGGCAGCGAGCAGAGGATAGAGACCAGGCCAAACAGTGCGCAGAACAACACTGGACACACTGGACATATCTGTTCAGGCAGCAGAATCTTATTCTCAGTCTCCACTGAAGAGTTAGGCACCTAGTGAGCGTGTAGACACCTACGTTCAGACACCTAAATATGGGTTCCTCACTGTTCAAGGAGTGTCAGTGGCTACATAACATGCCCTTGGATGCTTTGTATGGCCTCCAACTGCTGGTCCTGGGAAAGGCAAGGAAATGTGAATATCCCATAGGTCCTGTCATATCCTAGGATATCTTGAAGGGCACCTGTTTTGGGGAGCTGAATCTATCCCTTCATGTCTGTAAAGCTGCACAGTATTGTCTCTGATGGTGAATTCTGTATGCCACATGCCTCCACAAACACTTTTACCTGTTTCTGTGGTGCTGTTGCTCTTTCCCTTCTCCCCAGTCAGATGATAAGGGCTCCTCCAACATTTTCTCATCAGTTTTCAATGGCCAGCTCTGAACACAGAGCCATTACCAAAACTTTCATGCTTAAGTTGTGCTTCTTTCCTGTGTCTTTGAATTCTCTTCCCTGAAGTCATGCCTGTCACTATATTTTCCTGCTGCTGTATTGTATTGTTTTGAAGCTAAGAGTATTAAAGGTTCCCATACTTGCAAACTGCTCTTGGTAACAGAGCTACTTATGAATGCAATTCATACTCTACCATATGTCTTTAGAGGGGCTTAGGATATCTCTTGCAGCCTTTTTATTCTTCTGATCTGTACTTCGTCTTCTAAGATTCATGAACATTTGTGAAGGGTTACACTAGAAATATTTTCTTTATATTAAAGAAGAGAGAATGCTGGCAAATATTCCTATAGCCATATTCATGAGCATTATTTCTCACTGTTGATACTGTGGTTCCAGAGACCACGAATATAAATATTTCCTAATGACAACACATTGAAAACACAAGGTAAGCATTTATGTATATCTAAATGTTTAACATTAGACGTATCTTACTTCGTTTTCAGTATTCTTAACTGGAACACTTAATTACGCTAGTCAGTAGCTTCAGTCTTTGACCTATACTTATTTCAAGATTGCATTAAAAACACACAAAAGTGGAAGCTGAGAATGGTTTTAGATATCTTTTTCCAGGTTTAATTTGATGCAGACTGTAATAGGCAGAGACAATCATCTCACCCAACCCCAATCTCTAGGAGGTGTAAATGTGACTCACAAAAAAAGGGGCTGAAAGACTTCAGGTAAAAGAACCCCCCACCCAACACACACATGTTAATTTAAGAAAGGCAAAACATTTGCAAGACAAAGCCATCCAGTAAGAAATGCTAAGAACATGTGTTTTCCGTGCTGTTGCACAGCCAAAAGAGACAAAATTCCATTTACACAGTATCACATTTTGCCAAATTAACAATAAAAGTACTATTAATATTTAATATTTATATTACACTGTCATCAGCAGACCAGTTGGGTCTGATCCCTGCTGTGTGAGCTGTGCCGACACTGAAAATTATTATGATATTTTATTTATATTGAGGAACCATTGTAATGTGCCGTGACCGCTTTGTGCCTGCCAAGATGTGGGCCCCAGCTCCGAAAGGCTTAGGTGCATTTTTAGGGCAATCTGCTTTTGTAACTGTAAGAGTTGAAAATAAAGTTCTTTCTTTGTGGATTAGCGCTTGTTTTTGACATAGCATCAAAAGCTAATGTGTGTATATGTGAATTAGAAATTTATGTGTCCATGTCTACTAATATCTTCGAAGGGTGTTACTGAATTGAGGAAAAGAGCCCATGATAGAGCTGCAAAGAAAAGGTGACTAAATGTCTGTGTATAAATACAGAAAACTTAACATTTTTTAAAAAAATGTGTATGGGTATCAGAATGAGCATTCTCCAGTGAAGCTAAGCAGATATTTTCATTTATCAAAACTATGTAAGTTTGTTCCAATGACTAAATAAACACCTAAAATGAGGTTCTGTAGATGATTATTGTCCTAGTTCCTTGGATGCTCCATTTCTCTCTGCTTTAAGCATTCCAGGGCAGGAATTGCTTCTCAGCACATGAACTGGGTCCTTTAGCACAACCACCTTTAGCACATGATGATTGAAGTACTAACAGTAGTCATAATTTGCTGTCAGCTTGTTGGCATGTCCTTAGCTTACCGAAAATCCCATTATCTAGGATCAGAAATATTAAGGTTGGATACTTCAGGGGATGCCAGGACAACCTATATACAAAACTAGTCACCCCTTTTGCTTTCTAGGGTGCTTTTTTGGCTTGTTACATTTCAATATATTTTTATCCAACCTATTCAGTCTTGGTTGGAGGTCTGAGCAGTCTCAGAGTGCAGGTAGCATAAAGGAAGCTAAGAAACTAAGTTTGTGCCGAGGAATTAGATTCCTCGGCACAAAATGTTTTGCTCTACAGATAATCTGCTCCTATTCATAGAATCATAGAATCATAGAATGCTTAAGGTTGGAAGGCACCTCTAGAGGTCATCTAGTCCAACCCCCCTGCACACGCAGGGTCACCTGGAGCATGTGGCACAGGACTGAGTCCAAGCAGATTTTGAAGATCTCCAGAGAAGGAGACTCCACAACCTCTCTGGGCAGCCTGTTACAGTGCTCCATCACATCTCATTGTTAAGAAATTTTTCCTTAAGTTTTCCTTTTGATGCTGCAGTTTCTGTCTGTTTCCCCTAGTTCTATCAGTGGCCATCACTGAAAAGAGGCCAGCACCATCCTCCTCACTGCCTCCCTTGAGGTACTTATAGACCCTGATCAGATCCCCTCTCAGCCTTCTCTTCTCCAGGCTGAACAGGCCCAGCTCCCTCAGTCTCTCTTCATAGGGCAGATGTTCCAGGTCCCTGATCATCCTTGTGGCCCTGCGCTGGACTCTCTCCAGCAGCTCCACATCCCTCTTGTACTGTGGAGCCCAGAACTGGACACAATACTCCAGATGTGGCCTCACCAGGGCTGAGTAGAGGGGCAGGATCACCTCCCTCGACCTGCTGGAGACGTTCCTCTTAATGCAGCCCAGGATCCCCTTGGCCTTCTTGGCCACAAGAGCACACTGCTGCCTCATGGTCAACTTGTCATCCACCATGACACCCAGGTCTTTCTCTGCAGAGCTGCTCTCCAGAAGGTCAGTCCCCAGCCTGTACTGGTGTTGGGGTTTTTCCTCCCTAAATGCAGGACCTTGCACTTGGCCTTGTTGAATTTCATGAGGTTTCTCATCTGTCAGTTATCCAGTCTGTCCAAGTCCTTTTGGATGGCAGTGCAGCCCTCTGGGCTATCGGATAATCCTCCCAATCTGGTATCATCAGCAAACTTGCTGAGGCAGCACTCCGTCCCTTTATCCAGGTCATTGGTGAATAAATTGAACAGGACTGGACCAAGGACTGACCCCTGGGGACACCGCTAACCATAGCCTGAGTTTGTGTACTTCTGTCAGGAGGACACACATACTTGTAAACTCATTGCCTCTACTTTTCAGCCCATCTCCCTGAACATCAATGTATCCTCTGATGCTGAGGAACCTTGTTATTATTATTTGGTGAATAAATTGCAGTAGGAAGATGTGTATGAAATCTATATTATCTATTATCTCAATGAACTCTCCTGTGGCAATTGCATTGAAGAAAACTAGGTGAATATATCTAGAATGTGTGTCTCAGAGCTATGTACAGTGACTGCATTTATATCATTCCTTGCAGAGTTATTTTACTTGCATTACTTCCAGGATGCTTGTTACAGTACAAATTCAGGCAAAATAAATAACATAAATAATATAATCTCACACAGAGATTTTCCAAACATTATTTTTCTTAGCCAGCTAAGGAGATACTATCTGCTCTGAAGACAGCAGAAGTAGTTTTGTCTTAATTTAAGTATGCCTGTCATTTGGGAACCATCGGAGCTAAAAGCAGCTTTTTGAACATCCAAAGGCTTGACTAAGTCACCAGCTGTTCCAGTTTTTATCACACCCCCAAATTATGGTGTATAGCCATAAAAGCAAACCTCATACCCAAAGCAAATGCTTGGCCTAAGTTCTGCTCTCCTAGGCTGGCTAATTTTAGGCAGGAAAGGAGCATCATATTCTACACAACATGTGAAGAAACCTCATGCTTTGGCTCTAATGTGACCTCATACATTATTCAGGAAGCCTAGGTCACCTCAGCAGTTTTTTATTTTTAAGACAGAAATGTGGTAACTGGCATAAGTAGTAACTTTCAACTTCAGGGCTATGATCTTGTACCAGAGAAATTGGAATATTTATTATTATTATTATTTTTCAGGAATGCCAATTCTAAAATATCTATGTCTGCTTCAACTAACATGAATTTTGGTACTTTTTTTTTCAAAAAGTTGGTGCACTGTTTTCCTTCCCTCCAATCCATCCTGTTTTCCTTCCCTCTAGCCAATCCATCTACTTCTCCACCAAATCAGGGATTTCTGTTCCCAAATGTGAATGCTGACCTAGTGGAGATCCTTTCTCTGCCCTTTCTTCTATCGTTGTTTACAAACCTGATCTGCAACACATAGTCAGAGAAGGGGTGAGAAACTGTCCAGGTCTTAGAAGCTGTGGAATGAAGTAGAAACATGATTTGTGGTGTGTTAGACCTGAACCAAAAACTGTATAAAACATATAAAAAAACCCACCAATTGTGCTTAGGTTTCAGTAAGTTTTGGCTGCAAATTCTTCTCCCTCAAAATGGCATTTCAGTGGAGCCAGAACTAATTCACAGGTCAGGCTATATTTGTCATTTTTGAGAGGGGAGAGGGAGACAAGAGAAAGGGAGAGGTAATGATGAACTATTTGATTTAAAAGCCACCTGTCTCCTTTCTTTCAGTAGCTCATTTGCCAAGGGTCTCATTGAAAATGCAGGAAATGGGGCTTCAGTTTCCTCATCTGAGCCCACCCTAATTGCCCAGGAAGCCCCTCGGGTCGCCAGATTTTAGCTATCTCCTAGTAGGAGAGGAAGAGATAGGAAAACTTACTATTTTTTTCAAAACCTCCAATAGAGTATGTTCTACTTTGTTTACAATATTTAAATATTCATTAGAGCAATGCCCTCCCTCTCTGCTGCATAGGCTAAACACAGTGATATAGAGCTGTTCTTTCTGGCTTAATGAATATTTCAACATCCTATATACAGTGGAACAGCATCAACACAAAAAAAAAACATGAAAGCATTTCCCAGCAGATTATTCCCTTGTGCAATAGCTGGAATTTCTTTCTATAGGTTCAGGCCTTTTTGTAAAAAGTGGGAACTGAACCCCAACCTTCTGCCTCCTGGCTGGACTCTGTAACCACTGAGGAAAAAGCTGGCAGTGCCCAGTTGTGACATACTCTGAAAATCTTATTTCCATTCACTTCTTTTTCTTTAAAAGAGACCAAAATAGAAATATATTGCTTTTTTCTTTTTTTCATTTAGTCAAGAAGATCTGTAAATGCTTCATATTAGCTCACTGGGCCTCCAAGGCTGATTCCCAAACTCAAAAAGTTAGTAATTTGCACCCATCCTCACTTACTATTGCTAGAAGAACGTCCGGGAAAGATAAGCTGAATTTGCAACTGTCTCATGTGAAGCTCAAAAAGCCCTGTTTGGAAAGATGATGTTAATAATTCTGGAGTTGCCTTCTGATTGTCTCCTGATAATATAAGATCAAACATATTCCATTTGCAAATTATTTTTTCCCCACTGTACTCCTAGGTATAGAGATTCCACATGAAGGTTGCTGGGTTCATGAGCACAGGGAGCAGACCTTTCAAATAAGAACTACTTCTGAACCCATGCTTCACGGATTGATGCTGTTTTAGAAATGACTTGTTGGATTTAGTTCAAACCTAAGCAGAAAAATCTGTCTCCTGGCTATGCACCAAAGCACCTGAATTTTCAGGCCGTCAAGGGGTATAGTGCCTCTCTTTTTTGATCAAAGCTGGACTAAGAGGTTCACAATCAGGTTTATTTTGAACATTGTCTTGCAGCACAAAATGTAACCCCTCTTTTTTTTTATTATTTAACTGCTCTACCTTTTTGTTTAGGATGAGCTGCAATTTGTGCCAAAAAATGCCCTGCCAACATTAAGGCTCCTGTTTCACTGCTTTATTAGGTCTTGAGCTGCATGATTAGCCTGAGGGATAGATTCACAAATAACAGCTGCTCAGCTGGGGTGTTTCCTTAATCCAGGCCTCTCACTTTCAGAATCAAAGGCAGACCGAGGTAGGGGGAAATTATCTCTGCCCTACAGAGCTGTGTGGAGCAGGCAGGAAGGCCAGTGAGCGGGCAAGTCTCTACTGCAAAGCTCGTGGAGCCCAAGATGAGGTATTTCAGTGATGGAGCTGCTCTCTGTTGCCACATTTAATTGAATTTATTTTTTTCTGCTTTGCCTTAATGAAGCCAACTAAGATCCGAACTAAGTGGATCGCCAGAGCAAGTGAACCCAGAAAGTTACTGATAACCATGGTGCAGCGCGGAGAATGTTTTCAGGGCTAATTGCTGCACTTAATAAAGAGTGTTTATCTTCCTGCTTATGAAGTCTTGTGATGTTTTGTATTCTTCCCTTCCTCCCTCTCTGGTGCTTTACTTTATATGTATTTAGTAAATTTTTCATAAGGAAATTAAAACAAAAAATAGGGAACCTGAATGTTCTCTTGTTTGCACTAGGGTAAATCAGCAGCAGTTCTGCTGAGATAAATTGACCAAAACCTGAACTGATGAAATCACTCTGGAGACTAGTTTCAATAGGATCCTATTTGTATTAATTGAAAAACTGGTTAACTGAAGCTAAACTGGTATGAAATTAAAGTAAATGAAAAGAGAATCAGGCTCATTTGTTTATTGTTTTAATGCCTACTGTGTTTTTCTGATAGGCTCTCATGTGAAATAGGTGAACGAATTCTATACAGCCAGCTAAGTAGAATCGGATGGCAATAAAAATAATCTATTTTCTGTCTTTAATGAACCAAAGCCCTTTAATACTAAGACCATTCATCTTTGCCGGAAGGCTTTAGAATGTGTTTGAGATATATTTTGAGATGATAGGAATTATTGTGCTGTTTGCAAAAAGATTTTCTGTGGCTTTATTAGTCTGAGTTTTTGAAGCCATCGGGTAAGTAGAACTACATTAGCACAAGTACAAAATTAAAGGGAAGAAATACATGTCTCTGATTCCTTGGGCTATTGGACTCATGTGGATAGGTTTTCTCCATGAGTGTGCGTGTGCTTATGCATAAGTGAAGTCTGAGAGAAAGTTGAGGAGCATGTGCAAGATTAATGGCTCCTGTAAGAACCACATGCCCAATATTTTTTGTAATTTTAAAACTCCTCTCCCCTCTGAAGCAATTATTATAGATATTGGCACCGCTTTACTCCAGAGGTCTGTTTCCTGCAAGCATTCAGAATAAAATATGCTGCTGCTAGTAACATAACCAGTGTTTTATTTCTGCTAGCCAGGCAGAAGAGCACTTCAGGGAGAGGGGAGCAGGATTTTGCTTTTTCTTTGGCCTCATGGAGAGAATATCTGACAAGTTTCCAATCAATACTTCATTCTGTACAGTTATAAGAGCAATGGGATTACAAAAGTGCACTTCAAAGAATGATCTGGAAGTTTACACAGGCCTAAGTTAGGCCATACTTTCTGACAGCTAGAAGGGGCAGGACTTGGATAGGGATCAGCAGAAATTTCAAAACCTAGAAAGCTTGTAGAGTCCATGAAGAATAAAACCTGTAGAAGCTCACAGACCTGAGTGAAGTCTGTGTGACACCAACCTGCCTCCTTTTTATGATTATGCTAATTGGTTTAATGAAGGAATAGCTTCTGCCTATGAAACTCTCAATATCACTGTTCTAGAGGTCAAATTCTTCTCCCCTAGCAGGTGCTGCAATTTTAGCAGCTGCCTATAATTTTAATTTTTTTTTCTCTTTTTTTTTCCTGCTGTCCTTAGGAGCTATGTTTTGTTGTTGTTGTTTTGTTTGTTTTGTTTTGTTTTATAGAGCAAATGTAGTGCCTGCCTATTTCTCTTCTGGTGCCCCACTGCTTGGGTTGTCACAACTTGATACTTAATGGTAGGTATGTGCATGACTGCATGTGTGCTACTCATGGTGCTAATTGCCTCCTCCTTGCAAGAAAGAAGAGCTTTAGGTAACTAAATGGTGCCTTGGAGATGCAGACATTAAAAAGAGTTGAGGTTATTCTATTTTTAAAATTTCATAGCTCTACATTTATGTGCTGAAATAGAAGAGTGTGAAGCTGATGTTCTGGGCTCCTTATTAGCAGTGGGAATTTTGCCATCAGTATTAACAAGGTCCAAGACCTCTTGAGATCTCCAAATATTCCTTGCTGAATGTAAGGTATATATCCAGGCATGCCTAGTTTAAAGACACGACTTTAAATAAACACAGGGATTCAAAAAAGGAATCAATCAGCTTAAGGGATGTTTAAACACTTTTTGTGACAGCCCAACAATAACGACAGAGATGCAATGTACACAACACACATCTCCTTCTGCCTTGCAGCCCCTGTGCTGATAGAGCCCTGGGTCTGTCTGAGCAGATGGGCAGGGATTGCCTTCTTCAGGGAGGCTCATGCACCTAAACCTTATGCTAAATAACACCACACAGAGCAGGCTTCTCTAAGCAGCGTATTTGTCTTTTCATTTACAGCTTACAGTTACAGCAGAGCATATGGTAATGCAGATGAGCAATCGAGGTCCAGGCTCCTGGGATGAGCATGTCTGTAGTCCTACCTCCGTGAAATCAAGTGACTCACGCCCGGCAGGACTCCAGTCCTGGGAGCCATCTGCCTCTGTGCTGGGGAAAACTGTGTTGGCTGAATGGAGCCAGCGCATCGCTGGAGCAAAGCACAACGGTGAGCTCAGATGTGCAGCCAAGGCCATAGTTGTGCAGAGTAACTATGTTCACAACAGCACCATACCTGCTTTCGGGTTGTAGTTTAACCTGGCAGTTATTTGTGGCAGTATCTTAGGTGCAGGGGAACTCAGGAAGACAAACATGTTCCCAGGACATTCATGTTTCTCAGTGCTTCTACCAGGTGATTAAGAGTAGAGAAAGGTTGGAAGCCATCTCTGCTTGGCCTGTTACTCCAATAGGCTGCTATCCTGCTCAGCCAAGGAGCAACGTGACAATAAATCTCAGGTCTATGATGCTACGCTCACGTAGACAATTTGCATCTTAAAAAGATGCTTGCTCTGATGCTTACCTTTCAAAGAAACATCTGCCTTTGAAAAACGATGTACTATAAATTTCCTATCAAGTGAAAAAACCTGGCACGAGCTGTCTGGAGGCTTTCACTGCCTGTAACTGTTCATCTGTTAACTCAGTTTCTGAGGAGAACATCTAAGTCTGTCATGGTTTTGATCCCCCACTGCTGTTTCTCTGTCATCTGTTTAGTCCTACTACCACATCACTTTCCCGGCATTTTTTACCTTGATGTTTAATTCCCATGCAATCTGTGGACCTTATTTGCCTGACACTTAATGCCAGTGTTTAACGAGCCCAACACAGGTTAGACCAACGTACCAGATCCTCTGTTATCCAGGGTAACTTTGTCAACTTTCATTTGAGGGCTTGATTTCCCCCACAGCGTGTGTAAGAGGAAGAAAGGATCCTCAGGTCATTTCTAGAGTTGTGGAAATGTGGCTGGTAAGGCCAGTACATGTCAGTGTGGCTAAATACAACTCTTTTGAGAAAGGCCAGTGAAATATGGATTTTTTCATGTGCTTATGTCTATGGTAGCAACTGCCCAATGTTGCTAAAGGACAGAGAATGGCATTTTCAAAGCAGAATGGTGGTATGACTATAAATCCTATAGAATAATGGGATTTGTATGGGAGAATTTTCTAATCCCTGTCATAATAAACAGATTTATGAATGACAGATGTGGATAAATAATGCATGCTTCCGATTCAAGATCAAGGACTAAATGAGAGCAAGAAAATACAGAAGCAGACACAGCTCTGGCTGAATTTTAAACACTACTTAAAATCTGTGAGTTCAGCAATGGAAAAGACCTATTGAGTCATTTGCTTCTGCCTTTCCTCTTTACTTTGTTAATATTAAATACTTGTAGTTCTGCTTACACAAATAAAAGCTGAGGTGGGTTTAGAACAAAGAGGCACAAATAACTAATAAGGTTTCAGGCTTCCTCCAGAGTGTTTTTAAAGTGGTTTTACTATGAAGACTCAAGCATAGACAGTAAGTGTTAATGGAATTGAGTGATGCACACATCAGGCTCATCAGCTGTAATAAGACTAAGGAAATAACAGTAAGGAATATTATATCCAAAGAAAGAAATAATGCAAGAGGAACTCCGGATTGAACAAAGTGTGCTTGGGATTTGAGCACACATGGTAAACTCTTAATACAGAAATTAGAAAAGGCAGTTACTTTTTAATATTAGGTCACCTACTCATTCTTCTTGTCAATGTAGGATCCTTCTCTGAGGTATTCATTTCTAGGGTTAACTTTCTAGTGCTTTATTAATTCTAATTTTGAGATTTTGTCCCTACTGACATAGTGTATAATTAACTCAGGGAACTCCTTGCTGCAGGTAAGTGTTGGAGCAAATTGCTTAGATGGTTTTTAGAAAGTCTGAGATGGGTTTGTTAATAGCATCTGCACCCGCACTATTGGCAGATGAAGCAGAGACTATCAATTTGGCAGTATCTGCTCTCAAGACAATTTCCTTAATGGTAGGCTAGAGTTGGATTATAAGGCATTTGTATCAGTGTCTGAAGCACCTCTCTGTTCACTCAGAAATGGGAAATCGGATTTTCTAACTGAGCTAATGCATGAAGTTTTCCACGGCATCCATCAGCAATGTATCTAAACCTCCTATGTCAGTACAGCAATAAATATGAATGCAATCATGTTAAAGGGTGCACAGTGTGATTAAACTAGATGCTCGCTCAGCACAAAAGATGGCCTCAGACCATATCTGTCATGCTACTGCAGCAAGAATTATAAACAGGGACATTGACTTTGGGTAAACTCCTCCTGGATTTGTGTTTGTGAGTGTCTAGTTGTACCTAGTGCAAGGTGAAGGGCTATATTCCTACTAGTGTATTAAATGGTGCCAGGGGACATTTCTAGGAATTAGAACATGGCCCTTTGAGCTGTTAAGCTGTCAGCACAGTCCAAGGAACAGTTTGGCTTGGAACAGTCTTCTAATCTCTCCTGGACATGGTTTGAGAGAAAGGGGAAGGATCGTTGCCACCTTTGCACCCAGGGTCGCATATGATGGGTCTCTTTCTACCTTGTTGTCTTGTCTCAGAGCTTTCTGCACTTATTTGCATGCCTCATCCAAGCACCATAAGCTCCTCTCTTCATCACCCTCTGATGTGAGGGCTTCAGAAGTCTTAAGCCTTGTGTCCGTATGATTCCTCATAGGAGAAAATTGTTGCTGTTCCTTCTTGCTGCCCTGCATGGCCTTCTCTGAACTGCATCCTTCCCAAAAAGGCCTAAAATTGCCAGTCCTCATAAAGAAAGACTGTAACCTAATAGCCAGCTATCCCAAAACAAATCATTAAGAAATATAAGGATGCATCTGCATCTTACACTAATGCATATGCATGCAGATGTGTGTATATGTCTACATACACATACATGCATACATTTATGTAGGTGGGAAGGTAAATGTAAGCCAAAAGTACAGAACTAACAAAAGTTTAGGTGCTTCCATGACCCCCTTTACCGGAGCAACTGAAGTCCCGATACATTTTGTGCTATTATCCTAACAACGCCTCTGTAACAAAGGGAGAGGAAACCAGCAGGGAGAAAGATGAGTTGGTGGAAGAACCGGGAAGAGATCCAGACTGCTTGAAGCTGATCCTGGGCCTATTTACTAGCCCACTGTGCATGGCGTATTCTTGACCCACATACTCTTGGGTGCTGTAAAGGAATGAGCAGTATTAATAAAAAAAGAGCCATGCATCCAAAAGATAATCTTTCACAGTTCATTCTGGAGGGTTATATCTGAGATTTCTATTTAATAAAAAGCCTCAAACCTAATGTCATGTAGACTGATGTGTAGGACCAGGAAAAACAGTTACTGCTGAAGTGATTTAGGGTTAGTAACCCAGACCACCTACACATTATTGGACTGAAAAATGTCCAAGTTCAGTTTTCAAAATGCTCCTCTAAGTGTAGCCTGCATGCCATATGTCTGCAAATGTTGCCTTCTACAGTACGTACGAGGAAATCCAACAGCCTTGGAAAGCTCATATTTCATTTGATGCTGCTGCTGTGTTTATAAGAAACAGAAGAAAAATAATGATCTGACGGCAGAATATGATTTATAGTATTGTGCGTAGGAGTGGGATGAAATCCCTGTCTCCTGGCAGGCAGCCTCTTGTCCTGCATCTTTCCATTTGATTTCAACTCGGCGACAAACATCTAAAAGGAACAGGAACAGCTGACTGACTTTTCCTTTTAGGAAAGGCTAGGAACCGGCCAGACATATATGCATGATTTTTGACCAGGTAATCTACAAGCAGGCAGAAGCATTTCCATTAGCCCTTTACATTGCATTTTACTTCTAACTGCATTTCAGTTTTGGTTCAGGATGTAGTTGCTGAATTTCTGCAGACCTGGCAGAGAGGCAAAGCAAACCAACGTCCTGGATTGGAGGCTTCACATGTGATGGTGCCCCAGTCACCTCCAGAAAATATGGGGAATTTGCATGGCAAACAGTGCTTTATGAATCCCTCAAACACTAATACATACTAAGAGGTCCACACTTGAAGTTGTGTACAGGAGACTGAGGCCAGATTATACTAGCTGTGATACAGAAACTTGAAACCCCCCAGCAGACAGGTTAAGCATCCTTACTAGAGAGATCAGAATCATAGTTTTATCTGAGATTTTCCTATGGGAGAGGTGTGGGGAAAATAATGTTTATATTCATAACCCAAATCTTGCTGACAATAGGATAATATTGGTTAAATTATTCCACTCAAAAGAAGAAATCACTTAAAAGTCTGTTTTCTTTTTGACCTTAAGATATAAGGTCTAGAGAATACTCCAGCACCTTTGATGTCCAGAGGGTCTAACTATCTAAGGCAACTGGAACCCTTCAAGTCACTTCCATGGGAGTTAAATATGTAATATTTTATTTTATTTTATTTTATTTTGTTTTGTTTTGTTTTGTTTTGTTTCATATTTTACATCTGGCTGAAATGATATATGAAAATAAGGCATCGGTTCTGAAACTTTTCAGCTTCAAAATTGTTAATTTTTTTTTTTTTCCGGAACTGAATAGCGTGTAAGTGTGTTTTGGCAAAACTTTGTTATAAAACTAAACCCAAGGATAACTCTGGGTTTGATTTTTTTTTCAGACTTTCCAGCAGTGAGGTAGCTCTGGAAAGTGAATAGGGTTTGGCCCTGTTTCTAAATCTATCACAGGACAGAGGGCACTTGATGCACATGTGAAATATTTTTAGGGAACATAAAAGAAATTACCTAGACAAATGGCTGCTGTGCAGCGGCGTGTGCTGAAGGATCTTTTACAAGAATTTGCCAAGTCAGGAGGAGGCTGACATATTTTCACGACTTGGAATCCCAGTTACTGACAGGTGAGCATCTCTGTGAACTTCTTATTCAAGCCCTAAATAAGTGGCTCATGTGACCAAACGCCAGCCAATGAATAAGACAAATCTGGAGCCTTAGCTGAATGATCTTTCTCTGTGAGTTACGGCAGAGTTACACGTCTCAAAATCTAACTATGAGCAATTCGCTTTTGCAAACAGCTCTCCAAACATGCCCAGGATTCATGAAACCCTGCACAGCATCATCCAAATAAATAAATAAATAAAGATCAAAGCTAAATGATATTTATCTTTGAAATTGGCATAGCAACCCTAAACCCAAATATATATAAGATACAAAGCATGAGGCCCTCCTTTATGCTCCTAAAACATGATAAATAAACACTTCTGGGCCAGAAATACCTCCATTCTCAGTTAAACTGGAGGTCCATCTAATGTCTCACCCAGGCCTCAGCTGTCAGCTCCACGGGCGCCCAGGTGTGTCCCGTCTCGGAGAGTCATCCTACAGGCACATCTCATCCTGGTCCCTGCTGCGAGAGCCCAGCTTGTAGAGCAGGAGGCTCTACAACAACTTCTCACTTCCTAACTGTAACTCAAACCCAGAGAAAATGGACAGTGATACCAGTGTCTATTTGTAATGGTCTCTGTTGGCCGACCTCTAGTAGACAGCTCTCTAATTCACAGATGCTGTTGCATTCAGTGGTATGAGCCGTATGACTGAAGATGCAAATGTCTTGAAGGCTGAATTACTCTTTTCCTGCGCAGAACTGTTCCCTTCAGGTCAGAGCGAGGACATGTCAGCTCGGGCAGGATGGCTCAACCTGAAGTACCCCAAGAAGCAGTTACTCCAGAGAAAAAATCTTGTGCAGGACTGACTGGTGCAAAACATCACAAGTATTTTTGCTTCCGCCCATCCAATAACTGTATGAATGGAAATGCTCACACATGCAAACAAGCAAAATGGGCAAAATAAAAATAACAAATGAATGTTTAAGATTTTTTAAAAAATTATTTGCATATGGAAACCATTGCAGCAACATTGCAAATAGTCTGTGATTTTTTTTTGCTTGCATGGTTTTGTATTTTGTTTCCAAAAGAACATGACCTTTAATTGACAACCATGAGAAACCCGCTCCGAGTACAAACACTGATGGAGAGCGCAAGCTCACAGCTCCCTATGCGTCTGTGGCCCAGTTTTCCTCCTCAGTGTTTATACCTACGTTTTGGTGCATTGGAGGAGTCCTTAATTACCAGCAGAGTCTCATGTTTAAACAGTCACACGACCAGGAATTGCTGCTAGTCTGAAGTTTCACAGGTTTGTTATCTAACATTTAGAAGGGAGCTGGAGTAAACATGGAAACGGATTTTTAAGAAGCAATTTTCATGCTTGTGGATGAGCTGTAATTGATATCTACTGGCCTTGGCTTGCTGAACTTTTCTAGGGGGGACCTTCAATAATTGAAAAAGAACACTGGCCAAAAGCATAGCTCAAAAAATGATGTCACCAGTAAAATGACAGGCTCTGATTATCTGATTCAGTGGTAAAGCAGACAGGTTTTTTAATGAACTCAGATAATGACCAAGAACAGCCTGAAAGTAGAAAAAAAATAAAGAAAAAAAACTAAAAAGGACTTAAAGAAAATTTCCTGCTGCTGTTTGAAGGCCTCTCATCTTTTTAGTTTAATGTCAGACCTTGCTGCCCTTGGAACATTCCTACATCACCCATCAGCATTGCCGGAGCTAAGGTCATGCCTGCATTTCCATTTTAAATCCCTTGCTCTTCCTCTCTTTTCTCTCTCCGATTCTCTTTTGCTTGCTCTTTTTTTTTTCTTCCCTTTTTTTTTTTTTTTCCCCTCCAGAGTTTTGTAAGTCAGCTGTAAAAAATTGCTTCTGGCTGAAACTTGGCAGCAAAAGGCTGAATTCAGGCCAGGAATGATCTCCCCCTGCTCCAGATTTTCAGAACCTTTTCTTTTGGTCAGATTTAAACCACAAAAGTGCAGCGCGGATGGGGAGGCGATGCCAGGCGTTTGGCACACACACAGCCTGGCTCCACCTTTCCCAGTGCTTCAGTGGCGCTTTATTTTTCCAGCCGAAATAAGGGTGATTTCTGCATAATGTGGCAGGGATATTTTAGTGTGTGTGTTTGTGTTTAAGAGGAAAATGACTGAGTCACTTCTGCTTGAAAACGAATTTGCTGTGTGAGCTGCTTACTTGCTTTCTGTTTTTCCTTCATTTTCCTTTGTACTAACTTTTAAAAGGAAAGTCCAAAATAACACTATTCTTTTGGGGTCAGCAAAAGCGCCCTCATAAATATGTGTGCTTTCAGCATGCTTCTGCCACGTAGGAGCAGAATAGAAAAAAAAAAGTTATGATATTGATACTACCAGAATTCCCAGTATAGAACTGGGAATATTTGAGATGTTCCCTGTGTTATGGGAAATCCACACCAGCAGCAGGGAAGAAGGGGGCATTTGCTGGTGGTGCTCAGAAAAGGAGACGTAATGTCAATGGTGAAGATGAGATAGGAACCCCTTGAGTACTACGGAAATCAATGTTTCCACCACGTTCTGCCTTGCTGCAGTTGGAGCTTTGCTTTCCCCAACATGGGAGCGTCTTCATGTCACTTGCAAAGCTCTGCCCTATTCATGCTGCTGGAGATGATAGCCCTGCATCCCACACTGTGTTCCTGCTCTGCCACAAACAGTCCCCATGGTAAAAAATAGTATGTGGTCAACTAATTAAAGACTCTATCGTAAAGTACAGACACAATGGGACCAATTATGGTTGCCCTGGCAACTTTAATTCTGGTGTTTCCAAACACCAGAGTTTGGAAAGTCTTCAACTTTCGGGCATTTGTTTATTTGTGTCTGCGCATCATCATGCCACCATCCTTCTCTAAGCATCCCCTTGGCTTCTGTAGCCTCTTTGCCTCTCCTTTTCACTCTCAGATTCTTGCAGTGCTTGTGGCTATGCTGCTATCTTCTCTTCCGCGGCAGTGGACATGGGGCATTGCGTGGTTCCCCTTTTCAGTATTTGGAACCACAAAAATTTGGGGTGGAACTAGAGAGAATAGTTTGGTCAGCATCTGCAGGCCAGAGCACGGCCTATGAGGAGGGAACCGTTGTTGAGCTCAGCTCTCTGACCCAGCAAGTCTGAAAGGAAGGTATGCCAAAGGACATGTTTTTTTCAGATTCTTCGAATTTCTTGAATTTCTTTTTTCTTTCTTTTTTCTTTTTTTTTTTTTTTCAGAGAGCAGCAGGTGGCACATTCTTACTATCCTACGGAGCTCTGAGTCACATTTAAAGTCTACACTTCTTGTTGTGAGAGATGCCGTGTTTCTTCTGGTCACCGTGGTTTGAAATAGCCCACTAAAGAAGGCCTTTTTAGAAGTTGCCTCTGTGTTCAGTCCTGAATGAAAAATTCTCATGTTTTTCTTAATGTACCTCTGAAGGAAGTTAGCCCCTTTTTCACATACCACTATCATGTCCTGCTGGTTCAAGGGGTGAATGTAGCGGATCTTTCAATTCATATAACTCAGTTTGAAATTGAGATGTCAGTTTATGTACCACTGTCCTGTGCTGTAAGCTCAGGGAAAAAAATCCACATCTGAGTGCTACCTCCTACTTGTAGAATCATTCCATGATCCCAGTAAAGATCTCATCAGCTGCCATATAACTTTTTCAAAAAGCAGCTGTTGAAGACATGAGGATTCGTCCACTCGAAATCTATGCACTTAAGTAATATACCTGTGGTAGGGTCATGACCATCTAAAGAGCTTCCTCTACAGATGATAGATGTATTTCCAGAAAGAGGTTTGATTTACCTCCAAAAGAGCTCTGTTGTCCTTTTTATTGATTATAGTGAGTAGACTCAGGTGCATGTGCTAAATGTTTACAGACCCTTTCTGCCCAGCTCATGTCTTTGGACACAGAAGGGGAAGGCAACCTGAGAACAAGCTGTAAACAAGCTGGCTCTTCAAAGCTTGTAAGGAGTCATCCCTACAGACAGAAGTTGTGCAAAGCTCACGGATGGGGTTGCATTAATTTTGCCCCCCACTCCACATTTTGAGAAGCAGGACTCTGTCTTGAGAAGCAGGGCTACCAGCCTCAGGTCCTCAAAAATCATGAGTCAGATATCCAAAAAAAAAAAGTTATGGACAAAAAAGCAAGGAGATGGTGAAAAAAAAAAAGGAAGAGAAAGTCATGAGAGAGAGAGAGCTGGATTCATTTTGGTTTCTGAGGTTTTGGATTTGACTAAGATTCATGTTTTCCTAACCTTGTCCTGTAGCAAGGAAGCCTGGAAACTTACTTTGCTTCAAGAGCAAGCTAGGATTCTTGTGCAATGCGTTTGTCCAGGAGCTGGATCTTTAAGAAGAAGATGAAATAATACGAGATGTATTAAAAAACATTGAATTTGGCAGTACTGCAGAAGGTAGATGGTAGGCTTTGGATCCATGAGAGCAGCAGTGATTAGTGTAGGAGACAGTATCAGGCTGAGCTTGAGCGATCCTGCTTATATCAAGCCGAGCTGTGTGTGTTGTGCCAAACTGTGTCTGTAGAAATGTTAATTTCCCTCCTTTTAGATGTATTTAAAACACTGATTTTTTTCATAACCCTTCCAGAAATCCCAGCACTTTGTTTTTGATTATTTAAAGACTCAAATTTGTCACTAGATCAGTGCTCCCCTAGGTACAGAAGCCAGAACTATTCCCTCTCCCTGACTAATTGACATTGGCAGCATATTTATTGTATGTGTTTTTAAAATCCCGTGAACCTTTCTTTTTCCAATAAGAGTAGCCAAATCAGTTAGCCTCACTCAGCTCATGTGTCCTTTGTGGGTGGAAATTTACAGCTCCTGAAGCAGAGCGGAGAGGAGAAACGGAGAGGGACGGAATGGGGATGCAGCAGGGAGATCACATCTCAGCAGGACCTGCTCCGAGCGGTGATCCTGTTCCTGGTGACGCAGAACCAGAGAACTGGCCACTGTCCCCAGACATGACTTGCCTGTCCTTGATCCCTACACCACTGGGACAGATTTCCTGGGAAAAAGAGAATAAAACAAACTAAAGAGTAGTAGTTTAAGATGATTTAATCTTCCCATCATGGCTGAGTCTGGCAGGGCAGGTAGTGTCGCTCGCTGCATAGATCTCGGTGGCTGCATCCACGTCTTCAGAGCAATCCATCTATATAAACACCCCTTCCTTGGCTCCTCTCAAGCAGGATTTGGTACAGAGCACTCTAAACCTGCTCCATCTGGCGCCAAGATCCTATTTTTTTTACTGGATAAGGCAGCTTTTATGTCTATTTATTTTGAACAATCCTGCATGGGCAATTGGTGATGCCTTTGGGAAAAGGAAATTGCATTGTGCCAAAGCCCCAGAGAAATCTCTTCATGAACATTAGGATTTAATTGTAGGAGGCAGAGGGGGGAAAAAGGCAAAGACAGCAAGTAATGTATCATTATGACTCCTAATGTCTCAGAGGGTTATTTTTTTTCAGATGGTGCTATGCGTATGGTTATTAAGTTATCAGTTTGTTATTAAATTTGGACTGATTTTTATGGTAAAGCTTTCTAGCCTAGTACTAATGAAAAGTGTGTAAAAGGTGTGAAATACATTTATTGAGAAGGGTAGAAGGGTTAAACTAACATAGAAGTAAACTTTCAGACATTCAGTAAACCTAAAAATAGACGAAACCCTGGGGAATTATCTAAAAAAAAAAAAAAAAGAAGAAGAAAACGCATCTCATTACCAAAAATGCAAAAGGTCCTTCCTGGAAAAAAATTAAAAAGATAAAAGAAAAAAAAATTTTCCATCTACAGAGGAAAAAAAAAAGTGCCCTCTGAAAATTAAGAGTAATGAAATCTGGAGATTTTATTTTGGCCTAGATCTTCACAAAGCACTTTGCAGTCTCACCACTGTTTGCCATGTCTGCCTTGCTGTTGATTTGCTGATTTTAAAGCAAAGTTTTGTCTCTCTCATTTTGTGTTCCAGACTGTTACTGCCCAGCATGTATTTCCCAGTCTTTGGCCTCTGCTCTGATGTTTAGGCTGTAAATAAACTGAGGAATGGGACTGTCTTTCATTATGTGTTTTACAGACTCTAGCACCACGTATCTCTGAAGGACCTACTGGCCAGAAAATGATGCTGCCAAATTCCTTGCTGGTGGCCCAGTTCGGAGTTCAGTTTTCATCTTGGGACTCTGTTTCTTGTTGCAAATCCAACTTCTGAGACTATCTTACAGCTTCCCAGGAGTTCTGCAACCCCAGTGATGAGTGTTACAGGAAAATGGGCATGGGAGAAGGGAAACAAAGCTATGGTAGAGCCTGGAAAAGCTGTACAAAATGGGTGGGAGGGGGTGGACATATGATAAATTTTCCTCCTGGGACAAGATATTCATCTCCATCCTGCTCCCTGTGCAGGAGAGCTACCACCTGAGCATTTCCCAGCTCTTTCTTGCATGCTGTCAGCCTGGCTTTTTGCACATCCCCACACTGCCCAAGGCTCAAGGTGGTCCCACCACTTCTGTAATTAAGCCGCAGTCTTCTGTTGGGAACCACTGCTATAGAAACAAGTAATAACAGTAATATGGTATTAGCAGTAATAGCAGTGGTTGTACGACTCCTAATAATTGCCATAGTAATAACAATAATTTATCTCTGTTTCCCCAGAGAATAGCCATCATCTGGTGAACGTGAATGGATTCTCACTATGCTGCCTGCTGGGCTCCTTCTGTATAGCGCCTTCCTAGTAAATCTGCGTGCCCAGCCTTATCTGTCATGCTGTCAAGCAAAGACGGCACCAGTGTTAATATCAAGGTTAAAAGTAAAGAAAGGCCCATTACCACAATTATCATTCTGGGCACGTGGTGTAATTGTGTTGCTGGCTGCCGGCCACAGGGCTCTTGTGGCAACATACACTGCTTTCCTCCAGCAGTCCCCATAGCACTGTTTTCCTGTGGGCTGGGAAGGTCAGAAAAATCAATTAGCAATATGGGATGCTAATGAAAGCCCAGTCCAAATGGGACTTCAGAAACATTTTTTTTTTCAAAGATTAGTGTATCTTTAAAAAACAAATGGACAACTGCATCATTTTTCAGAACTGCTTGTGTTTGCAGCTCCCACAAGAAAAAAGCCAGTGTTCTGGCTCTGTAAAGCAACATTGTTCTGCAGCTCACATACAATAGCACTTTGGGACCACTGAACTTGGCCTTCCCCAGACAAAATCTCCAAATTCCAGCCTAGCTCCATTCTAATGGTGTTGAGGAAGCCAACACACCAGCCACGTCAGCTGAAGCTAAAGGCAGAAATAAGGGGTGATTGCAGCAATCATCCATGCCATGTGCTGTGATAGGAAGGTCTAACAACACTGCCAAACCCCAGGATGGCCTACTAAGCAAGCCTACTTGGTTCAGATTCTATAGTTAAATCAGGATAAATCCAGATTGCAGAGATTTATTGCCTACGTAGTCTTACTTTGAGCAAGTCACCTGTCTCTTAGCAAGCTCGATCAGCAATCTCTGGCAGGGACATAGCAAAGGTTAATGCAGCACTTCACCGTCCTACAGTTAGAGATGTCAGACCTGGTAAAGTGTCATTATAAACACTGCCCTCTGGCACATCAGTCTTCACATGGTTTAATTGAAATCACATCTCCAAATGCCTTCTAAAATAAATATTTTATTTCTCTCACACAGAAATGCACAAAGTAAAATGTAATCCTGCTGCCCACTTGTTCTATTTAAATCATATATATTTGCTAGATATTTATACTCACTTTTTCTCACTGTTTCATTTTCTCACTCTAAGGGAAATCATTTAGAACTGTGAAAGCTACTCAAATTGTCCCCTGGGCTCATCGCTGAGTTTTGCTACCTAACCTAACCACTTGATTAGGATTTTGGTCTTCATTAGGTGTTTTATATTTTAATGCAATGAACAGTAACAAAACTACATGACAAAAGTGACAAGGACTGACAGACTGTTCAAGAGACCAGTGCTACATTTTAGAGACTAGCAACACGGCAGATAGGCAAATCACACCAGGGGCGTTCACTGCACTTGAAGAACATGTTCTGTAAATCAGGCTGGAAAAGCTGCCATCCAACTGATGGACTTCTTTTGTCTGATCCTCTACAAAGACAATGGTAAAAAATCAGACCAATTGTTTCTGTGATTTGTTGAAAGAGGTGGGAATATGATCAACCTTGGACCACAAGGTCTCTACCGCAACCTTTGAGAGACACCACCCTGCACTGGGTGGTGACTGAAGACACTCACGTAAGAAGAAGCCTGGGATTCAAATACAGAATCACAAGCCACACTAGGATTAAGACTTCCCCACTGGAAAAGAATAAACAGTATCAGAAGCATGTGCTCTGGTTTGGAGTTTAACTTCATCATTGTTCCTTCAGTCTGGGATCTGGGGTGTGGAGAGTGTCAACGAGAAGGATATTCATGGCTAGGGAGCATCTGTCTTTGGATGAATCCTCTCTTCCTCCCCCACACTGCTGCAGGGGAAGGGTTTATTAAGCAGCTTGGCTAAAGCCAGCTAGAAGGGTAATTCTGCAATCTCAAATGGGAGGAGAGTGCCCTTGAGTATTCGGCCTTTAAATGTTATTCCAAGTGAAAATAAATTCACTGAAAACTTGGCAAGGCCCAGAAGAAGCTTGGTTTGGGAAACGTTTTTCAAGAATATCATTCACAGTTACTGAATAACAGCTACTTCATAACATTATGCAGTGGCTGAAAGTATGGTCTCTCCTTGGGATGTTTATTTTTCATACGCATTCTTTGTCCTTTATTATTCATTATTATTTATCATTTATTATTATTATTTTTACCAGCAGGAAAAGAAAAAAAAAAGGAAATAGTTGCACACATCTTTGAACCACTTGGTTCTCATTGTTCAAATAGATCAATTCAAAAATCTCAAAGATTCCTAGATTCCATGTGTCTCAAAGAGTGGAGTAGATCACTAGGAATGTAAGATATTTTTGTGATGTAGGCCAACTCTGATGAACTTGTTATAAATGCCTTTTTTTTCTGGCTGAGGAGAAATGAAGATCTGTGTGTGATAGATAATTATCTTAGCAGTATTTGAAGTCAAACTTTTTATCTTTGCCAGTCCTATGTGGACTAGGGAAAGAAATGCAGCCAAAAATGAACAAATGAAAGAATTATCCTGTTTGTTTTCACCTCCTAGGGTACCTGTCTTCTCTATTCTCTGGCTTCAGTAGTGTAATTTAGTTTTGGTCAGTCCAGTAAAACAATCATTCCTTCAACTATAGCAGAGAGCAATTTGCAGATTATCTGTTTCCTAGATGCATTGAATACTGTGTATCCTGTTCCATTTCCTGACAGATATTCACATGCAATTAGATACAGTGGGAATGCAATGTGAAATGGGGATTTTGTTCTGAAACATGGCATCGTGCCCATGCTCTTCCACATCTCCTTGAGCAAAGAGCAAGTGCCAAAATGAAAGGCATGTTTAATGGCAAAGGTGATTTAAGTTCAGGCCAAAAATAATTCCATACAACTCAATTCTGATTTTTTTTCTTTCTAACCATTTTTGGGGGTAATGGAAACATTTTTTTTTTCAGTTCTTTAGGCTGGAGTTCTAACGGCAAAACCTCCTGAAAACTATTGAAATGTCAGCTACTGTTGTGTACAAAATCCTCTATATAACAGTGGAATTTGGAAAAGGAAGCCAACAAAGCAGTTGGATTTACTGTGTATTGGAGGAGTTTTCCAGAAACTTTAATTTTCTCTTCAAAATAAAAATGCTGTGAGAAAATTCTCTTTCCAAAACACTTTTGTCCTGCTTCCAGAATACGGAATGAACACATAAGATGTATTTACTAATAATTGATTTTGATTTTGTAAAATTGCACTTCAAAGAAGATAGTTAGCTTAAAGTTAAGAAAATGTGTATTAAGTGTTGGGTGTGGAATGGGATACACAGAAAAATCTGATTTTGTATATCTGAAGAATCTTTCATAATATCATTCTTGTAAACTATTAGGAGACACCCTAAGACCTTGTCTTTTCTCTCTTTTCTTGCTATGTAGAATCTAAGCCCAGTTTTCATAAGTCGCTTCTGAAACAAAGCCATGATTCCTTGCTCATAATTATACTTTTTTCTTAAAAAAAAAATAGAAAATGAAACCTGAAGCTAAGTACAGTTCTTCTTCTTTTTTTTTTTTTTTTTTTGGGCTATATTTCAAAGAATCGTTTTGGAGACAAAGATGTGATGTGTGATATAGGCTGGCCCTGGTCCATGGAGGGCCTTCGAAATTATGTGCAAGTTTTTGAATTAGATTAGGCATTACGGAGTTGGATTCACAAAACAGGCTAACCAGTTTTGTTGTCTCAAGAGAGGTCCTACTGCAGGTATGGGGCCTTGATTTCCCTGCAATGGAATACTCAAGCCCAGCAGTTAAAAAAAAAGAAAGAAAAAAAAAAAAATTACCAGGTTCTTCTTTCTTCTTTGGAAGGGAAAGCTGAAGCCTTCTGTCTACCTGAAGAGATTTTAATTGCTATTGAATTTCACTGAGATATAAGAAAAGAAAGAACAGCAGTACCATCTTTGCACCATCTTGATTGCAGAAAAGTAAGGAGCAAAGCCATTCAGAACCATAATGGGGTCTCTGGTCA
Source organism: Tinamus guttatus (assembly GCF_059628265.1). Classification (NCBI taxonomy): domain Eukaryota; kingdom Metazoa; phylum Chordata; class Aves; order Tinamiformes; family Tinamidae; genus Tinamus; species Tinamus guttatus. Next base: position 5,312,310 of record NW_028288572.1, on the reverse strand, counting down.
GGAAGCAGCTCCTTCTGAGGACTTTGAAGCCAAATACCCTCTAGCAGACTTCTGGGGAAAGAACCGACCAAAGACCTGATGGACAACCAAGAAGAAATACTAACCAAACTAGGCCTGAACAGAGGGCATAAAGGCAATGAAAATACCTCGTTTGTATGATGGAACTGCTTATTTTGGGCCAGCTCTGTCTGGGGCAGAGCTAGTGCTCATCTTTCTGCTTCTCTATGAGGCACACTGTCAAAATGTCTCAGCAGGGAGACCTATGAGAAAGCTTTATAAATAAGAATACATGAAAGAAAGATAGAAATCTATTCACAAAATGGAATAGCGAGCATGAAACAAAAATTCATTAAAAATGTATGACCAGAGTAATAAGACTAGCTTTGTTTTGGCAGTGGCAGCCTGCAGGAAAAAAAAAAAAAAAAAAAAAAAAAGGGAGGGAGAGAATCATATTACAGAGATGAAAAAGAAGGGAGGCAGAAAAGTGGATTAAATAGAAAACTATACACTTTAGTTTTAAGGATTATCATCAAGAGCCATATAAATTGAGAATGTTAAAGATCAGGAATGGCAAAAAGGGCAGCTGGGTGATGCAGATTTAATTAGGGAGAGAGAGATACACAGGCACAGAAACTGCACATCACAGAATACAGAGCAAGGAAGGCAACACAAAGCGTGCAAAATCTGCTGACTCCTGAGGAATCAGAGGCTGGATCTCCTTGCCAAGAGGAGGGAGCCCAGCGAGGAGAGATGTGAGCAGCTATTTGGAAACTCTACATTGCAGTGTTAATCGCACGCTCTCCTGTACAAGCCGGCAGAGAAGCGTTTCCCCATCCTCCAAGGGCTGAGGTCCCCTTCAGGGGGAAGCAGCCACCCACATCCCCATCATGGTGCTGCCAGGTGTTGTGCCAGATGTTTTCCCGTTGGCACCGGCCTTTAACTAGCCTTTCCTTCCCGCTGGAAAGAGAGCTGGTGATTTCCAGATGTGATATTTATTTATTTATTTTTTATTTTTTATTAAAAAAAAACCCTAATCTTTAAGGAACAATAAAAAAAAGTCATTACATTTCCTAGGTGGGAAGGTCCTTAAGACTGTCTAGCCTGATGTCGGGCATACTACAGGCCATAAACTCAAGTCATTTTTGCACTAAGCACATCATGTTTCTAACTTTATTTCCCCTTAGCTGCACTCTCAGGCTTTCTGGCTCACTCCTGTTTGCTTCTGCCTATCAGCATGGTATATCAGGCAGATCAGTTTAACATGGCACAAAATCAACTCAGAAGGAAGTGGCCATTAAGCATGGATTATAGCTACTGTGGGAAAAAAAGTGCCAGCTGTTGGTTTTTGGAGAGTTTCTTCAGCTGAATTCACCATTGGTTTGTCATGCTCTTGAGTTTTAAGAAAGCAGGAGACCAGCATATAGCTTCTCTGTAGGATTCAAAGCTTCCTGGTGGGTTGCTCTTGCTTCTGTAGGATTCAAAGCTTCCTGGTGGGTTGCTCTTGCTTCTGTTTCCTTCCTTAAGGAGCACAGAGCACAGCAGATTCTGGGATACCTTCCTTGTTCCCAAGCATGGTGCATCCCAGGGCGGGTTAACCACAGCGACATGAAAGGCTTGAGTATCGAAGAACTCTTGGTGATGGACAAAACCTCCACTCACTTGAGTGAGCCTGAGATGAGGCCAAGGAGGCCAAAGCCCTGCCTGCCACTGCCTGTACCAGTAGGTCTGATTTGTGACCCCCATGGTACTAAATGGTCCAGGAAAAAAATGTTATCTGTCTTCCTCTTCCTTGCTTCCATGGACAGCAGTGCCCTTTTCACTGCATTCTGCTTCATGTTCCCTGCCTTGCTGGATTTTGTCAGGGTGGAAGAGGAATATTTTCTGAATTAAGCTGTAGCCAAAATCCAACTTTGTTCACACGGCCTGAGAAGATTAAACCAGAAGAATCAAGGTTAATAACACATTACCTCAGTGTGAACTTCAGAAATAAGTTAGCTTGTCTCCAAAATGCCACTGTAATTCTCTGAATGGCTTACGGCTTCTTTTTAGGAGGGAAAACAATCCCAAATCCTCCTTGGCTGGGTTTCACTCTGGGTGTTGAATTCTGCAACCTCTTACTGAGCTGAAAACTCAGGGTTTGCAGTGGTCATATTATACAAACCACCTCATATTTGGAGCTGCGAGATGTAGCATTGAGTGAGTCTGAGTCGGCATTAGACTGCCTAGGTAACTAAAGACTGGGGATGGGAAAAGAGAGGCAAGGCATATTTTAAAAATTGCAGCAGATGTGAATTATGAATCCAAGGATAACAGTGCCTGTCCTCAGATCTCTTCTTGCTGATGCTTGTCCTGCTGTATTTTAGGCCAAAGTTAGTAGCACCATCTGCCAAAGTATTCTCAATGAAAGCTCTTGGGCCTGACATGAACTGTGTTTGGAGGTCAAAAAAGAAATACTGTACAAGCTTATACTGCAAAGATATAAAGTCTTGGGGTTTATACCATAACATGGTTTAGAAGCCCTAATCCAAATTTGTCTCTTGTTTTGCTTTATATACAACAATACATAATCTTTTTATTCTAGAAATTTTCCTGTCTAAATAGTCAAGGTAGGCAAATATTGGGGGACCTAAGCTCAGTTTTTTTGCACCCTTTAGGATGGCCTAAACCTACTTGCTATCATCACTATTCAAAGCCTTTGCCACAAAGATATGGTCTCAGAACATTGTAGAAATTGCTTTTATTCCAGTTGTCCCCAGAAATTCAATATTAAGTCCTGAAAGCCTTTTTATCGGTAGTCTTGTGTGTTAAGTTTCTGTTCTGATGAACTGGTGTTTTCTGCATACAATAAGAGAAAAAAGCAGAAGAGCTTCTCAGTCAGTACTGGCTACAACTTATTCTCCCCTATGAGTTTGATTTGGAAATGCTTCCTGAATCCTTTCCATTTCTGCTCTGCTCTCCATTGCAAGATCTCCTGTGAGATGCGTATTTGTTTTCCAGGAAATTTAAGCTAAGGCAGAATAGGCATTCTTGAGAAAAAAAAAGAGATGTTCTCGTTATTTTCTGGATCTTGATGGATGCAGGGGAAAAAAGAAGGAATTAAAATTCTGTGTCTCAGTAGCCTAAACTAAAAAAAAATTCACGATTACTTCATTCCTGGTTAGAATCTTTGACTGTTTCCTCAGGAGGCTGGCTGATTCATTTTGATGCAATCTGCTGCAAATATTTGGATCTCTGAGAACTTTTGGAAAACCCAGTAGTATTTAAAAACTTTTTCATAGTTCATGACTTGTGGAGTTTGTAATTACTACTGGGATCTCTAGTGGAATTTTTTATATTCTGCCAAATAAACTGCTTTGAAGCTCCAATTTCCTTAACGCTTGCTAAGATAAAAATCCAGTGAAGCAGATCTAAGGCCTAGTAGTAATGTCGCCTATGTAATTTTTATGCCAGTTTTGACAAAGGAATGAATTGCTGTTTTACCCTCATACCTGTAGAAATAATAGCCAGGAAATTATCTGTATAACCTTTGCAGCAATTAAGTTTTTCATCAGTTCTTGCTATAATCAAGAAGGAAGTTGGAAGAAAGGACTGTGTTGCACTTTCTAATTCTGTTATGCTTACAAATGCAGCAATTAGTTGAGACAGAGACTTATTAATAAGTAAAATTTTGCTGATGGTCTCTCATCTATACTTATTTAAGACCCTTTTATCATTTGAAAGAAGTAATTGATTAAAATCAAGTAAGAGTCTGCATTATGGCTGCCTTTGAACTGCCTGCAATGAGCCTCTAGCTCCACTCAGGAATGTGCAAAGTGATTAACTACATTTTACAGGTTATATTGCCTTTATTCTAAACATTTGGCTGCATCTCAGTAACTTCATCAGAGTAAACATTTTTTCTTCTGTATTGTAACTTCTCAGGGCAAACGAATGTGAACCCATCTGGAGAAATTCCCAAGCTGCAACTTTTTGAGGAGATATGGAGGAATTCAGTTGACTCAAGAACAACCATTGATGGAGAATGATAACTTCAATGACCACAATCTGCAGCTGCTTCTGCTTTTGGTGAGTTGTAAAGAAAGCTCCCAATCCCAGGTGAGATCCTGTGGCTCCATATATGGCACAATTTGGTGGTAGACAGATGAAAATGCTTGTCCTTGCGTGTTGTGTCCATGCCAGATGTCAAAGGGAAGCACAGGATAGGCATGGGGTGGCAAGAAAGAGTGAGTTGGAGTGACTGACTTTATCATCACACTAGCTCCTTGACTAATGAAGGACTTGAGGACATGTTTAACTCTTAGCTATTAAAAGGAGACCATGGGTATGTTTGTAGGTGCTTTGTTGAATAGCATTTGTATTTTGTTGCATGTTTTGCTAAACAGGGCCCTAAAATAATTTCATTGTCAGTGATAAGACATTGATTTATAAGCCATGTTGCAGACACTTAGTCCTTTGAGGTTTGTGTTATGCTCATTCCCACATGGATAAAGCGAGTAACAAGCTTCCAGATTTTTCCAGGACTACTGGGTTTTTAATTTTTCTCTTTGTCTAGATGCATGCAAACCTGTTTAAATGTGGAAAAGCACAGGAATATGACTAACATAATGACTGAAAACATAAGTGTTTAAGATGTTTGTACTGTGCAAGTCATTCGTCATGGAGGTGGAATAGCAGTCAATTTTTAATTCAGTACAGACCATCTAGAAACTGAGGACATGTTGAGTGTAGATATTCATCTTACATCCCAAGGATTGCCCAAAACCAAAGCCTCAGAAAGAGCTATTTGCTAGATAAATCTTCTGTGTCTTCTGCTTGTTTTGAAGATGTTACTCGTTTCACGCTCAAAACTTCATCTATTTGTTCTCTATTAAGTTCATCTATTTGTCTTCTATAAAGTTCACCTGTGGGAAAGAATTGACAACCTATTACTCTTGCGATGACCCTGTTGTTGCACTGCAAAGGCTATATGCTCCCAGGAGTATGTATGGGGATGAATGAGGGCAAGGATTTGAAAATTCAAAGCAGGTGCCAGCACAGTGTCACTCACACCATATGTGCAAACTACTTCCAGCCTTCAAGGAAAGAGCAGCACACTGGTGGCACTGTGTAAGGATTAATGTCAGTGCTAACCACCAGTGCCTAGTTTTGCCTATATCTTCCTGAAGGGTAATCACTGACTAAATGCTCAAAAGTGCTTAGGAGGACCTTGCAATGGGACAGTATCCAGATGGAGGAGCCCTCTGATATTGCAGAAAACCCAGGCTCTGAAGCTTAGAGATAACCAGGTCTGTAGCTGAGAGCCAGAGCAGAAGAGTTCCCAGCGCTGACAAAACGAGTGGGAATTCTCCCAATGCTCTCCATGGCAGGTTTTCTCTAAATTACTTCCTCCCACAGTGCGTGGTGGTGGTTTTTTTCTTGTTCCCATTTACTCCAACTGCTTCTTCTGCCACTTTTTTTTGTTTCCATCTGCGCATTGACTATCTGGCTCTGCGAGCTATTGCCTTTATGTGCAAGGTCATGGCAGCATCTTCAGCAGCTGCCAGTAAAGGAAGTGTAGAAATCTTCTCAAAAAGGCTTTCCCTTTAGTTGTCTTCTGTCCCTATTTCACCTTTATCAGTGCACTTTTCTCCCACATCTTCCTTTTTGACTAAGCTAGCCCCAGAGCTCTGCTCACATCTCCGACTTTTTCAAGCAGAGGCAGCCCCTGTGTTGCATGACTTGCTGCCTTGTCCCATGCTTGCGAGTGAATGGCAAATAGGGTAATTGGAAGTTAGACTAGAGAAAGAACTGTTGTAGTCTTCACACTTCCTCTTATCCCCCACTTAACCTACTCTTTCTGATTCAGAAATAGAAAAAAAATCCACAGAACTGAATATATAATTTTTCTTCTTGACTCAGTTCAGCACACTGGAAAATGGGATAGAAAATAAAACCATCTTTTTTTACCATAAGGTCTGTGTACCCATTCCTACATAAGGCATAGCATCGAGTCTATAGATGAAAAAAGAACCTGTTAGGATGATGATAAAAAATATGTTTATTCTGCTGTTTGCTACTGTTCCTAAGAGAACCATGATGGGTTATGTACTTGCAAATAATATTTACTCCATGGAAAATACATAGAAAATTCTCACTGATTATTATCCACAGTTGGGTTACTTCATTAGTTCTGGGTATAATGGAAGGAAAGGAAGGAAAGGAAGGAAAGGAAGGAAAGGGAGGAGGGAGGGAGGGAGGGAAGGAAGGAAGGAAGGAAGGAAGGAAGGAAGGAAGGAAGGAAGGAAGGAAGGAAGGAAGGAAGGAAGGAAGGAAGGAAGGAAGGAAGGAAGGAAGGAAGGAAGGAAGGAAGGAAGGAAGGAAGGAAGGAAGGAAGGAAGGAAGGAAGGAAGGAAGGAAGGAAGGAAGGAAGGAAGGAAGGAAGGAAGGAAGGAAGGAAGGAAGGAAGGAAGGAAGGAAAATCTGTCTGCTCAGTTGACAGTATGGACACAAAACTGTGGAATTTTACCACCAATAGAAGTCAGAAATTCACTGGGCACAGCTGGAAACATCAGAGATGTGCCAAAACCAGAAGCTGATATCCAACACCCCTCACTGAATTAAAATAAATAAGACTTCTAATTTCATCTAATTCATTTAAGGATGTGAACGCAAACACTCCTTACAGGCATCTTTCTCTGTCCTCAACATCTTTAAAACCCACTGAGGTCAACGTCTGTGTTTACAGTGTTTGTTGGAAGTGGCCTCATCTTGCCCTCCAGACCAGAGTCACCCCTGTCCTTCATTGTGACCCTACCTGCTTGACTTTAGATGTAAGTATGACGCACCCTCTTACATGCCACCCCGATGTGCCATGAGGATAGGTCATCCCGGTGGGATGTGCATGTGGGCCCATGCAAGCAACCAACCACATGATTTACAGTTTGCTAGGCAACTTTATTCCTTCAACTTGGAAGCCATGGCTATTTGCAAAAGTGCAGCCTAGAAGGAAAAGTGGACATGGCTATGAATATGGACACCACATTTCAGTGTTGCGTAGACACTTGATGGCACACACTAGGGATAGGAGAGGAGAGCTATTCCCCCCAGTAACTTAATTTCTAATGAATAAGTAATATTTGAGCTGGGAAGGAGAAAGAGCTTGGCTGAGTCTCAAGCCTTGCTTGTACTAAAGTTAAAATTCCTTCACCAATAGTTATTTAGAAAAAGTGGAATAATTCTGCCAAGAGATGCTGAAATACATTTAGTTCAGAACAGCAAATAGTCTGCTAAGGTAGTCGGCCAGGTAACTTAGCAGCCATGTTCAAGGCTGTGGTGTGGGAATGGCTTTAGAGCTGGATGTCTTAACCTCAGCAGGTTCTTTAGCAATAGCAGATAGGCTTTGCTAGAGGAGGGAGAAGTGTGTCTCTTTCTCTTTGGCATTTTGACCAGAAATTCTATCCTACCATAGAAACCTTTCTTATGAAAATTTCATCAAACCTGGCATATTGCCATGAAAAGACTCCATTTGAGCAAACTAGCATACTCCAATGATAAACTAAGTTTCTGGAAAACTCCCAAATAACTCTACTGCTTGGCACTTGCTTATGTTGCTAAATATTGAAGGGTAGACCATAGCATTTTCATTATGTGATGCTTGGAAAAAAAAAAAAAAGGCCACAATATCAGAGAGGAATTTTTGCTGGGAGCCTCCTTTGTACACTGCAAAAAAATTCTGAAATTCTGTGAGTATGGTGAAACCACAGAGATAATTAAACCGCTAAACATGAGAGATTCCCACTGTATGATCAAAACCCTCAGGCTGTGGTTGCCCAAGATGAAGTCTTGGCAGCAATACCAGCCTGAGGTATTTCTGTCCCTTTTTTTTTTTTTTTCTCTCTGTTTCCCACTTAGCCTTTCACACATGTTTCTGCACCCACCCTAGTACTAAGGAATTTAAATTGGTTTTAAAAACAGAAGTCCTACGTGTTTCTTTAAAAATGGAAAATGGATCTGATGTATCACAGCTTCACAGGCAGCTCTGCATGCATGGCTGAAAAAGTCCAGCAACAGGTTAGGAACAAATGCAGGTATAAAAAGAGGCAAAACTTACGTATGAAATCCTGGCTAGAGATAATGGACAAGTCTTTGGGTCTGAAGACACAAAGTGTGGCACTGCACCTACCTCATGTAGGTGGTTGATGAGAAAAATCTCTTGCAGCTTCTGCTTATAGGCTTCATTCCAAACTCAACGACGTCAATAGAAGCATCTCTTATTGACTCCAGGGCTTCTGGTCCATGGAGTTACTCTGTTTTCTAGTTTGTCAGTAAGAGGCAATCCAAGTTTCATTTTTCTGTGAACAGAAATAGCTAACTCGAGAATATTTTCCTGATTTTTTCAGCAATCATGAAGATTTCTTACTCAAATATAGACCTTGAGAGTCATCGCTCTAATTTTAGATGTCTCTCATGTTTACAAGCTTAATGATCATACATTTTAGCTCTCTGACATGTCTATGTTAGGGCTAGATGAAGTGAGACCAAGGAACACTATTTATTATCTCCCCTCTGACTATAATCAGATGAATCCTGCTCTAAGTTTTGGAAGTAGAACCCAACACCTCCTCACAGTGCTGTTAATATTTGTGCCAAGGATCTCTTAACTAGTTTCTTGATGACTCAGATGGCAGAACTTCAAAGGGGTGAGGCATGGGTAATCTGAAATACTGTTTTTCTCTCTGTTTATACAAACACATGCACATGCATTAACTTAAAACACATAAATGCAAAAAGTCCTTTCTCTTCTTGTAGATTCACCATTACAAAGGTCCTCTTGTCTCAGACCCTGTAAGGCTGTTTACATGACTTCAAAGCAGATGCTTACCCTAGTTGTGACGGAGTGGTACATCTGCTTGGCACAGCTGTGAAACAGCACATTTTGTACACGGTGGCGGAAAACTGGGTCCTCATGAATTTTATTCTCTTTGACTGAAGATTTCATCTTCCGTCAGTGCAAAACTGCAGTAAGGACTTTCCAACAATCAATCAAAACCTGTTCTTTACCCAGTGAAAATATGAGAATGGAAAAAAACCTCAAAAGCAAAATACATGACTAACATACATAGGGCAGGCCTGACAAACACACCAAGGAAGCAGGTGAACTTCCTTCTCCCTGATCCTAATTTAGACAACCACTAAGTACATGAAAATGGTCATTATTTCTTTCAAAATCATGTGTGACATTTATTGACTGCAGGACAGTTGGAGGCTTTCTTTTTTTTTTTTTTGTACTGAACAGCATATGGAAGATAAGCAGTGGTGCAGCAGGATTCAGTGCTGTGGAAAGACCCCCTGCCATTTCCAGCTGGTACTCCGGATCAATGTAAATTCATTGACCTCTCTGCTATGGCTGTTAATGTGACTTCTTGTGATGTGGGTTCCTATTCACTGGGAATGGAACTCTTCCATTCAGAATAGCGTAATGTACCCATCTCAGTAACATTAGGATTTCCCACTGAGTAAGAAATAAATGAACAATTTTTCCAGGGTTTGTTCTCTCTTTCCCTGCTGTTGGGATAATTATAGTTTTGAATTGCTGTCATTACCTTAATGACCTGTTGCAGGGTGAGGAGAATAATGTGAGGAGATTTAAACTGAGACTGGTGAACAGCAGGTGTTCAGTCCACCTTAGGCCTTGGGGATGGCAGGCATGTGGTTTGGCCATTGAGAAAGTCATGATTCTGGTGGACTTTCATGGTGAGTAGGCTTCTTGTCTTCAGGGGCATCACAAAATGCAGAAGCTGAGAGGGTCTTGTAGATACTATAAGCCTTTTCTATGGCAAAATGATAAATACTGAGCAGCTCAGTGAGTATCTCAATTCCTATTTATGGACTTTACCACAGAAAGTGGCAAAATTTAGAGGCACTTTTTTTTTTCCAAAGCTTTGCCTGTATGTTTAAATTGAACAATAAGCCAATAAAGTGAACCTAAAGTAGTGCGTTTGCAAAGAGTTGTGAGGCTGAAGTGATCCTTGTGCCCTTCCGTATTAAGGAAAAGTCCAGGGAAGGTACCAAGAGCGTTGCAAAAGGTGGTGCAAGGAAGAGATGACATGGTTGGGGTTCATGTCACCTAAATTTGAATATGGCAGTTCTTTTATGCCGTGTAAATGTTAACGCCTGGGTTGCTCCCTATGTCTAGACAGGTTTGCTTACAAGATTCAACATCAGTTTCCGTATGTGATGAACTGCACCCTAGAAGTGCCCATTTCTCTACACTGACTACAGAGAGAGGCTAAACAGCTCAGATGCGGACCTCTACACTCCAGATCTGCTGTTAAACAAGCGAATATCGCTCTAAACATCCAGAATTAAGGTTCATGCAGGAACCTTTAATATGAAAGCAAACTAACAGAAAGAGGAGTTTACTGAGAAAGGGACAGGATCTACACTTGGTAGCACTGTTCACACCAGTTCCTAAGCAAGATGGCACTGCACTGCTCTGAAGCAAACATTACATTTCACTGCAAGAACCGATGCAGAAAATTGCACCATCTTTATAGTTGACATCTCGCAATAGCTCCCTGCAACGTTATGTGGATAATACATCAAATGCAGGAAAGCCTGGAGTCTGTGGGGCTCCAGAGGCAATGGCAAAGAAACTTTCTGCCATTGCTTTCTGCATAGCACCCAAACCAGGTTAATATGGAGTAAGAAGTTGGCTTATTTCCAGATAGGAATTTTTAGCAGTTTGAGTCATTACTGCCAGGGCTAAGTCCCAACCTGAGAAAAAGCTTTTTCTGAAGGATGTTATTGCTAGTAATATTAAGAGAAAAAACTCAGTTTCGCAAAAAATCTATTTTCTTTTTTGGGGGGGAGAGCAAGCATCCCTGTCAATACTTTTTGTCATACTGCTTTCTTCATGACTCTGCAGTTCTTCCTGCCCTGTCCCCTTGGGAAAGACTAGATGCATTTTCCTTGGAAGTCAAGACAGAAAGGTTAAATTAGATGATCATAGAATCAAAGGCTCTTCAGTCAAAGGATTAGTTCACTGAAAGAGTGAATGGAGAACATACTAAACATATAAATATCAATGAATGCTCTGTAATATGCCTTGATATGCAGTTGTACGGTATCTATCAAAGGTGTTAAAAAGACAGCTAAAGTGAGAAGAAAAATCTTTAAGTGAAAAAAAGTAAGAGTCATAGATCAAACCTTATTAATGCCTGTCACTTACAACACCCACGTCAAAGGAAGAAATTAGCACCTCCTGACACAAATCCCACATGCACAAAATGCGAATAATGCACGTGAAATGCAACAAAAAAGGGAAGAATATTAAAGCAATCGGTCAAAGAAAGGATTCATCTCCTCATCCTAACTATGCATGAAGCAACAAATAAAATGTCTATAGAGAAATTTTATAGAAAAGTAGCTGGGTACACCAGGGACTGCAGTCAAAGCGTGGAAGCTGTGAAGAGCAGATGAAGAAGAACTAAGCTTGATCAAACACGGATCAAAAAATACCAGTGAACTGAGAAATAATGCGTATGTAGATGAGGCATGGGGCTAAACACTGATATAAAACTAAGTGCTTGTTTAGAAAGAAAACCAGTCCTTGCTGGATATCACCAAAAAACAAGATGCTGAAGCCAGAACAGCAGCAAATGTTTCTGTGACAGAAAGCCCCTACAGTACTCAGGTTGGCTAAAGATAAGACAGGCAAGTAACTTGATATCATGAATTTAAGAGCTACGCACGATTGATCTTGTCTCCTGTAGTAGAGGTCAAAAGACCAGACTTTGCAATTATGTTATGGAAATGAAAAGATCATATGAGAGGTTGGAAAAAAGAGACCTGTTCTGTGTCTAACTTACAGAGAGGTGAGGGACAACATAGTGATGAGCTATGTAGTTTTATGTCCTGGATTTGTCACTCTATACAGCTGTGCTGGCAATGGTGATGTCTGGTCAACTGTTAACTTTGCTGTCCATTAATATATCACTGCCCCTTGCTGGTAGCAGTGATCAAGCCTCGCTGAAATACTCCTACTCTTTAAAAAGACTAGTCCAGCAGCTTCCCCAACTCTGCTTTTCATCCTATTTCAGCTGGCTTTAAAACCCCCAAAGTAAGCACAGATGAGGACTTTGGGGACCCAACAGCCATTGGAAACCTGTGATTTTCTAGCTTATTATGATTGTTTTTGCGGGCATTCCTCCTCAGTCAAACGAGGGCTGCCCCCTGCCACGTGAGACTGATAAGCAGTGTGTGTTGCAAGTATGGGTGTATATAAATGGAAGGCTGAGGCCTTGTTTTTACTGAAGGGAATTACAGATAATGCTGCCTACTCTCTCTCCCCCACTCTTACACTCCTACCCCATCAGGAGCTAGAAATACCCCAGAGACTGCAACAACCCTACGCCAGCTGGGAACGGTGCCAAAGTGACGGCTGTCTGAGAGCTGCTGGAGTCGGCTCCAGCCTGGCCTTTCATACCCGCTGCATGACCTTCCTAAACCCTGGGGGATTAGTACCCTCTGAGCCCCATTACACCATCTGTTAAAGAGCTTCCTACATGAGGGAAGCTCTCGGCTGCCTGAAGAGAGCTAGAGCTGAGGCTGCACAAAGATCTTCCTTCACTCCACAGTAAAGGCTCTTAATTTTCCAACTAACTGAGTGCATGTATGCCATGTGAAATGCTCACAGGGACTACTTCCTGGGATTAGGAATTCAAACAAACAAGTAAACAGAGAAGCAATATTAGCCTGCTCTTGCCTTACTATTAAAAAGGGTTTTATGACCTGAAAATTATATGCAAACTGATTTTGGCAGTGCTTTCTCAACTAATCTACTCTGCACATACATGTGTCTGTCTTCTTACTTACAGCATTAGCTGTCACCATGGGGCTCTGCCTTTATTTTCTTCAACAGATTTTTAGTGGGTTCTTTGGCCCTAAAAATAAACAATCTCTCCTGGGGATATGTTTGTCTCCTCAGCCCCCGTGTGCAGGTTGCTGCGTGATTCCTACCAACTGTACTGAGCTTTCTATCCTGCAGCCCCATACAGACCTGCCATGTGGCAGCATGGGAGTGGAAGTTAGCAGATGAGTTATGGAAGCTGGTGGATATTTGCAGTAAAGGAAACACTTTCTTTTATGAAACAAACAAACAAACAAAAAACTCAAAACAACAACAAGAAAAAGAACCACAAGAGGCACTAGGAGTAGTCTTGCTCATCCTTTGTGTTTCATACTGAGATGGTCAGTCCTTTGTAGGGAAGGGTGCCTACTATTCTGTCGTTTCTCTAATAGGCTGGGCTCCACGATCAGCTGAATTATAAAATATTATAAAAAATGAACTGACCTGAGTCACTTTGTTGGCACCTCTCCCAGTTTCAGTTCCATCAGATCATCAAGCTCTGTGGTCCTGGAGAACTCAGAGCATTTGGGAGCAGGCTATGAACTTTTCCCCTCTAGATGAAACTCAGTTTATGGATTATGAGGCTAATTTAGTAACTGGAGTTAGAGTGCTGGCCTATGGGAAGAGGTCTGCGTCACAGAATCACATGAAAGTCTGTGTTGGAAGAGACCTCTGAAGATCATCTGATCCAACCTTCTGTTAAAAGCAGGGCCTTAGATTAGATGATTCAGGACACGGTCTTGAATATTTCCAGCAAGAGAGATTACGCTACTTCTCTTGGCAACCTATTCCACTGTGTAATTGTTAGAATGATGAATCATTTACTTTTTTTAAAGCCACGTGGAATTTTCCTTGAAACCAGTTGTGCCCATTTCCTCTTGTCCTGTCACAGTGCATCATTGAGAGGTAAGTGCCTTCTCTATAACTACCTCTTAAGTATTGGAAGACTGTGATTAGATTGACCTTAAGCCTTGCCTTCTTAAGGCTGAGCAAACCCAATTCCTTCAGCCTTTTTTTCATCTGTCAAGTTTTCCAATCCTTGGATCGTTCTAGTGGCCTGGAATCTCTTCAATTTCTGAGGCCAGACTAGCGTACAGCTCATGTTCTAAGGATACTTGAAGACACACATGCACATATAAAGTTCCTCTCAGAAAGCTAATTTAACTGGTCTTTTTGGAATGCCTAGGCCATATGGTCCTGATTACTTATATAGATAAGTATGTGTATTTTTCTCTGCCTAAAAATAACCAAACTTAGAGGAGAGAGATGCTTTTGTGTAAATTATTTAAAAATGGGTAAGCTGCTAATCCCTTGAGAAGATGCTCACTAGTGTTGGACACAGTGCCAGGAAACCCCTGAGAATACAAAGTTGGGCCTGGCCACTCTACTGTGCTTCAGCCAGGTCCTTTTACACTCTCATCATGACTACCCTGCCTGCTCCCTCTTGAATTAGTGCACATTCCTGTAGAACACTTGATGAAATGACGCTGCAGGGCAAATATAACTGATGTCCTTCATTGGTGTGGTTTCTTTCCTCCCTCTACGCTCCTACTTTTCAATAACTGTCTTTAAATTTTCACAGACTCTAATGAGACTTGGAAGGCTGAATCACAGAATGCTTAGGATAGGAAGAGATCTCTAGAGATCATCTAGTCCAACCCCCTGCTCCAGCAGGGACACCTACAGCACGGGGCACAGGGTGGCATCCAGGCAGGTTTTGAAGCTCGCCAGAGAAGAAGACTCCATCACCTCTCTGAGCCTCCTGTTCCAGGGCTCCATCACCCTCACCGGAGAGAAGCGCTAACATCGGTGTCTATTCATGGCCAGAGTTACCTTGATGAAGATTGTTCTAAGTTACTTTAGCAGCTTAGGGCAGAGGGAGCGATAGAGGGAGAACTGTGAGAGACAGTGCATGAAAACACTCAGGTCTAAGATGGGTGGATGTGGGTTGGATGAGGGCCCCTTAGACACACTTGAACAACATGCACCATGCTCTTCTGTTCCTCCTTCTTCATCTGCTTTGAGGCTAGTTGTTTAATCAGGGCAATGTGTTGCCCATGACTCCTTGCAGCTACCACATTCTCCCTGTAGCCATCCTTGGCTGACTGTGCTATAGTTTGGGATATTGCAAGAAGGCAACCAGGGCAAGGCTGTCTTTTAACTGGGGCTAGTTGTTGTTCTTGGCAATCTGCCATCTTGGAAACTATCTCCTCTGTCTGCACCTATGCCTATATTGAAGGATTTCCTGAGGTTAAACACACTAACACTTGACAAGGTCTCAGATATAAGTGTGAGCATGAAGGAAAATGTGCATATTTGTTGTTCATTTTTGGACAAATAAACAATTAAACATTGAATTTCTCCTCAGTTACAGCATCGTTCCTTGTGACATTCTTCACAAAACAGTGTTTTTTTTTTTTTTTATGGATGCTGAGCAAAAAGTCCTGTTTCTAAGATTCACACAGGACCTTCTCAAATAAGGATTTTATATGGCACAGTTCATAACCTGCCTTCACCTGCTTCTATCCCCAATCTCATTCTCTAAGAAAGTTGATCCTGAGGGTGAAACTACAAGGGGACCAGCTATTTCTGTCTCCCTGACATTTCTCATTACAGCCTTCCTCATTCCCCTAAACATTTTGTTTCTGACTGTCAGCATTGCATAATCTCTTTCATGACAGTGGAGGAGATCTGACATTTAGCTGAGCTTTGCATTGGCTATCTGGGCGTAACAATGCGGTGGGTTTTTACTATTAATGCTATTATAATTTTCTGGAGTTGCTGTGAGAATGTGAGAATCATGCTTCTGAGTCCCAGCTCCCCTCCTGCACTGACTTGCTCCGGTTCCCCCCTATTTCACAGCAGATCCAGATTTGTGTTTTATTCAGGGTTCCAGACCCTATACGTTTCTGTGGCTGTCGTCGTAGTGGCACCTCCCATCTGACCCTGCCAACATTTCTGTTAAGCAGGGAAATACATTTATGCCCGTATTGTAGATAGGTCCTTAAAACATAAGCAAACCATGTAATTTGCCTTCAGTTCTACACTGGAAGTCTGTGGGAGGTCAAGAGTTTTGATCAAGTTCCCTCAGCCTTGGAAGCAGGCGGTCTCACCGCTGGATGACCCCTTCATCTCTACAGCTACCTCCTTCAAGCCTGTTGGGGCTTCTTTTGCTTCTGTTTCTCAAAATCAGTATTTCCACATCAGAGCTGGGCTGCATTGCCGAGTACTGAACTAGCACTCGGGAGAGAAGACAACGGCCAAGCTGGGGTCCAGAGTCTCCCAGCACCCCAGTGGATACCAGCCAACCCTGACCCTCCCTGACAAGACAACTTCTTCCCCACTTCAGGAGCAGGCAGAGAGCCTTAGACTTTCCACCTCACCTTCATCTCACCAGAAATAAGGAAATGATTTAATTCAAGTTTGATCAGTCACTGAGTCGCAAGGGACCAGATTTCCTCGTGCATCCCATCAGAGCTCACAGGGTTTGAGTCCAGTTGAGGAACAGCCCTGCCATGCCACTGGGACACATATACTGTATGTGTGCCTATATATGTGTATAACAAAGATTAAACGGTGTGCAGAAGTTTAGGGGTAACCAGATAAAAATCTCAGACTACGACTGGTCTATATCATAAGAAACCATGAAGTGATGAGTAAGTTCTCCTATTCTTGGAAAACAAGGAGGCAGGCCAAAATTTCCCATTTGCCACCCTCTCTCCCTTTGGGACACCCCGTGATTAATTATTGATAGACTATAGATGGTCAGAAAAAGAATTCTTTCCTTCATCAAATGACAGTTAGACGCTGTTTTCATGGTAGCTGGCAGAACTGGTGATATTGTTTTTCACATCCTCCAAAGGTTGTATATCAAATAATAGCAAAAGTGAGTTCCAGAGATCCAGCACCAGCAGTTGAGTTGAAATATGTTCAGTGTCACAGAGGACAAATATTATTTCTGCCATGTTCTACCTGAGAGTAATTTTGGAGCAGAGTGAGTACAAAAATGCTTAATTTGAGATGACTTCCTAGTTACCTTCCTCCACAACAGACAACTGCTAATCATCAGAAAGGATCCTTTTTGTTGTTGTTATAATTGATTTCAAGGGCTAAGAAGAATAAAGAATTTTACAGGCTAATAAGGTTTATTGTGAGGGTGACAAAGCCCTGGAACAGGCTGCCCAGAGAGGTTGTGGAGTCTCCTTCACTGGATGCCACCCTGTGCCACGTGCTCTAGGTGTCCCTCCTGGAGCAGGGGGATTGGACTAGATGATCTCTAGAGGTCCCTTCCAACCTTCACCTGTGATTCTGTGAAGGACAGCTGGAGATCTATGCATATTTTCAGTGGAAGAACACTAAATCCATACACATTTGGAAGCATAGTCCACTGTTTTTGGAAATGAAAATAATGAAGTTAAGCTTTCAGTTTTACAAAAAAAAAAAAAAAAGTCTAGTGGAAAGAAATCAGGCCACAGAGCCATTTTTTTATTTACTCCTGCTCTGTATTTAAATAAGGTAAGTTAATTCCAGCCCAAAGCAGATGAGGACCTGAAAAATTCATATTCCACTTCCTACCTAACTACCATTAAACAAGGCCTTGTTTCAGGTTCATTCTAAATATATTTCCCAACTTCTTGTTTTTTCATATCAATTGCGATATTTTTTCTTTCATTTATTTTGTTGTAAGAGGTTTAGAGCCAAACATTGTCTTCAAAGTACCACAGTAACCTGCTGTTCACAGACAAGTCTGAGTAATTTTGCTTTAAAAAATCTGGTTAAGGATTAGCCAACTGCAAGGTCTACAGTCTGGGAAGAATATATGAACAGGAAGTATTCAGAAGCATATCAATAAGTCAGGCTAGAGCTGAAATTAAGTTCTGCAAAATGAAGATTCAAGCCATTAGAAATGTTCCCATATTCAATCATTCCAATGAAAACAATTTTGATTGGAATTTTTCCCTTGATGTGTTTGTAAGCCAAACTCTGCATCATTTTGTTAGGAAAGAAGAGCCAGATTCATCAGCTTCCTGTGAGTTTCACAGTCTATTTTCATTCTTTATGTGAAGTGTAGAAAGTAAGGAATGACAAAAGTTGAAATGCAAATTCAGTTTTTGAAATTGCTTGCATTGAGCTACACAGAAATGTAAATGTGCCAAAAAACAAGGGCTTGGGTTTTAACATTCCCCCATGCTTAACTTCAAATCAGGGAGGAATTTCTGTAATTTCAAATTGAATCTTATGGCTGCTGCTTGCAAAGTGCTCCCAGGTGCATAATACAATGGAGTGTTAATTATTGAGTGATGTGTACAAGCATTTGGCAGGAATGGGGAGAGTGGGAAATAAGCAAGATGAGCTGAAAGGAATTGAGAGCTCAAAGGAAACTTGTAGAGATCTGTCCTAAAAAACTTCAAGGTTACCATAGCAACAGAAGACAGGAGCATGCAATGGGCGGCATCTCTTTCCCTTGCAAAGACAACCACTGCTGAGGGAAAGTGAGCTTCCCAGAAGAGCTTTGCAGAGAAAAAAAAGGGTGATCCTTTGGAAAAATGCATAGTCCCTCTGGCAATCACTCCTGTTCTTTGGCAGAGTTTGGACCCTTCGCAACCAGTGACTGCTTCCTGGAAGGAAACTGTCTATGCCAGTCCTGAGGAATGATCTTTCATATCTACTCCAGGCTTAAAGCCCCCAAACCCATCATAGCATGTAACATCACAGCATACAGTTTCTATACTCAGGCCATAAGTATCATCCTAGCACTCTCTCTCATACACCAAGCTATAGCTAGGCCAAAGTTTAGTAGATCGAACCGAAGAGGACATAAGAAAGTAAGGTTCTAGCAATGCTACAAGACCATTCAGTGGTAGAAACAGGTTTAAAGAGGTGAACCAGGATGTTATTTGTATTTCTATTTCTATATGGGCCTTGAAAGACAATTCCGTAGATAACATCACAAGTCATCATAGTAATGAAATAATTTATATGTAAACAGCCCCACAGGTTACGTCTGCTTTCACTGAAATTGCTGGGTGCTTGATGTTGTCTTCTGTGGGAGCAGGTCAGGATCTTTATTGATCCATAACATGTCTTCATACATGCTACAGCACTGGAGAATTAAATAATTCATATACCAAGTTGAAATAATAAATAATCAGTGAGGGAGCTTAAAATTCACAGTACATAAGAAAAGATGGATTGTTACAGCTTATTATAAAGCTACCCCTATAGTCAGGCCTTGGGGTTCAGTGCATAATAAAGCCTATGAAACTGTAATTAAGCTCTGCTTCCTCAGGCCCTTGAAATTCAGATGGGAAAAATGCAGGAAGGAGATATGATTCAAAGGGTGATGGGAGGGATTGCTAATAACACAGAGTCAAAGAGAGGTCAGTCTGAAACATACCTTGTGGACAGCAGGTGTGGTAATAAATTAACCGTGTATACTTCAAGGCTGGGCAAGAGATACCCTGAGGAATTCCAAGGAAGAGTAAACTGTGCATGGCAGAGCTTGCCAAGGAATAATCTGCTGATTTGGGATCTGCTCTCGGAGGTGCTCCACACTTAAAATATCTACAGACAACTGAAAACAGGGCCAGATGTGTTCTTGTTCTGTGGCCCCTTTCTTAGTCTGGGTCTTTTCCAGCACAATGAATCTTATCTACCATTGGCTGAGACAGTTCTGCACCTGCATCCTGACAGCCTGACATGCAAGGACTGCTGCTTCAAGGGAGACATGTGGTTGACAAAAAAGGGCAGATACATCAGAATGAACCTTGTTGCCTGCCCTGACTGATATAAGCCATTAAAACATAAGGTGGTCTTGGAGGAGCTCTAGATCCATCACTCCTTCCATTCATATATTAAACTATCTAACCTAGCTATCTGATCTATCCTAGTGACCCATGGGTGGGAACCTGCCTTCCCATTCTAGCAAATAGCTCTTGGAGAACTGCAACAGCCTGCCTTCCCCAGTAAACCCAGTCCAGAAGGTTGTGTGTATCTGAGTAGAAGGTCACTCAAGGATGCCAGATCAAGATTTTGAGATATGGCAAAAGGCCTTCCTGCATGCAATCATCCTGACAAAGAAGAGCAGAAACCCGGTGACACAGATGTTTGAAAACAGTTAGGACTGCAATAGTCTGATGTTTTCAGAGAAGACGGTGGGTAGTGAAGATAAGGCAATGAGGCACACAGATTGGCTTATTACTGTTCATCGGTCTTCAGTGTTTTATAAACTAGCTATTGAAAATCAATGTGTAAATTGCACTGCTTTGAAAACCGAATGGAGAACCCCAGTCCTATGTTATTAGTGGCTGAAAAGACAATTTTATAGCTACAGCCTCAAGACTTTGGAACAAAAGAAAAGATTTTACTGGAGGCAGTTGCTGCAGTCAAATCTGTTAATCACTCCAGACTATGAAGTTTTGTTGACATTTGCAGGCTCTGAAATTACATGACCCAGATTCTGCATCTTTTTCTCATTTCAGAAATCCAAATATGAGAAGCAGCTCTGTTTGTGACATTTTAATGATCTGCAGTTTACACAAAGGGAATAAGAGACTCACCAGACAGCTTTTGACGTTACATTTTTGGTAGAAAGTTTTCATGTACTCCCACTTTTTGATCTTTTATCCATATGCTGAAAAGGTGTTAAATTCTGTGTACTCAAGGATGGTAGGATTGAACCTTTACCGGCAATCATTTAAAATGCCTTTGCATCTTTTGTCCCCTACTGTACACTGTTCATACAAAGGCCAGGATACACTCTAATATTTGGTGCTGTTTGAATATAAAGACATCTCGTTGCCAACATTTACTAAACACAGCTCAGCTGAACAGAGGAAAACTGTGGGTGATTTTCCTGCCTGTATTCCATCAACTAATGAATTTTACAGTGAAACAAACTCAGCACATGAATGGATAACCTTCTCCATGAGATATATCTCACTTTAAGTCTTAAACAGCAATATTTTGCTTCAGTTTTCTTTAAGAGAGAGAGAACATGGATTGTTTTTTTGGCTGGACTCTTGCACTGAGGAGTGTAAGGAGCTGCAAAATACAGGATAGCTCTTTAGTTAATGGATTTTTACATAGGAATTAGTGGGAGAAAGCTAGGTAACCTTGATTTTTAGGTGCATTTTTAATTCATTAGTAAGGATTGGTAGAGAATCAACAGTCATAACCTGCCTTAGATACTGCTGTCTGAAGAGGAAGAGTCTTCATCTAAAAGGTGGAGAATAATCACGTTCTTGAGGGATAGCTGATCATATTGGAATGGGTTAGGAGAAGTGAGGACTTTACTGACACCCAAGAATAACACCTGTGAAACGTAAATGTTTACCAAATGTGAAGAATAGGAAAGAAATGGAAGTTACGATTTTTTAAATGTGAGTGGTTGACAAAGAAAACTAAACAATTAGATGAACAACAACACTTAACAGAATTATAGACAACAAGAAAAAGCACCTTCGGGAAGAAAAAAAAAAAAAGCTAAGGGCAAGTATGAGTCATTTACTGGCTAGAGATGGCAAAATCATAAATAGTAATGCAGAAATGTTTAGCAGATTTTTCAATCCTGTATCTGAAGAAACAAAACAAATAAAAAAACAAACAAACCAAAAACTCAGTCCAAGTGATGTTGTGTTTGGAGAAGAATTTTTACTAGCTGAGGCAAAAGAAGCTATGAAGCGGCATTTGTTAAAAATGGATGTTTTCAAACAAGAAAATGTTTTTTTTTTAATCTAAAATGACTTAGATAAGAATTCCTCTTAACTCTGTCGTTATTTATTAACACACCTTGGTAAATACCTTGGTAAATAAGGAAGCACCAGATCATCAGGGAATGATTCCCAAACTTGGACAAAGTGAAAAGATAAACCAGAGAGAATCAATCACCCTGATGTTCATTAAGGTCTAAACAGTGGGACAGTGAGTTAAGGACTTTGTCCAGAAGCGTTAGAACCTAAGAATGTAGTTAATTCCAGGCAAAATGGCTTTAATGGAAGGTACATCTTGTTAAACAAGTCTTTTATGTCTTTTTGATAAGATTATAGGTATGGTTGATTAAGATTGCTGTGCTGAGGTGGTACATTTGGATTTCTCCAAGACATTTCACTTAATCCCAACTGACATTCTGATTAAAATCTTGCATTAAAAGGAATCAACAGGGCACAGATGGATGGAAACCTGGCTCACTGACAGACCTTCAAATGGAGCTCTTAATATAGCTTTTCCTGAGTGAGGCCATTGCTACAGAGATCATGTAAATATCTTGTCTTGGTCCAATACCATGTGATGTCTTCATCATTTATGTATCTGGTGACAATATATATATATGATTGATTGACATGCATTGTGGGAGAATGTTTATAAATGTCTGATTTTGTAGCCACCTTTTAGAAAAATAATTCTTATAGGACCTAATGCAAGAAGGAAAGAAAACAGATATCGCCACTTGCTGAGAGATTGAAATTGAAATCAATGACTCACCGAAAGATTTGGGAAGTCCTGCAGGCACAGATGGGTTCTGATATAACACAGTCACAAAGGAGGTAATGTGGTCTTTGAACATATGAAAAAAAGAATATCCAGTGTTTGTAGAGCAGTAGTATTTTCTTTGGACACAACATTGGGTAATTAGTTAAAAAAGTAGTGTCCAAATGAGTTAACTGTTCTTCAAGACAACTATGGAAATAGCAGAAAAAGTTTGCAGGAGTTAAATCATTAACTGAGAACTAGGAAATGAGCCTTTTTAAAAGAATTAAAGAGTGTGGCCTATTCAGGTTGTTCAAGAGAAAGTTTAAATGTGGGGTTTGATCCACTGTGGATTGCTGCGGGTTAATAAGAACAGATATCAAATGCATCTCCTCTCTCTTTCCTCCCTGATTATTTTATTAAAGGAATACCTGGACAGCTCACTATCTTCTATGAATTTCTGTTCACAGAACTGAAGGAGAGTGTCTTCATGGGGCCTCTTAAATATACAACACCAACTTCAAAAAGGTATTTTTGAAACTATAAAGCTTGACTCTTTTGGTGGCTGAAGGGAGTCTAAGGTCATTCTGAAAGACCTGACAAGAGTGGCACAATATTCAGCTGTCTCTTCTGGCTTATCTGTGTATTCCCTGAAGTCTCAGTCTCAGCACATCCCAACTTCTTCCCTGAGTCACTTTTAATACACATTCACATAGCACATAGCACATATGCTTGGGAACTTCTCATAAGGTAGTATTATGGATGTCATCTACAATGTTTGTGCCAGGGAAACCCATCTACCAGTAGATAATGCAAAGTATTTTTGACCTGGGACAGCTGAGTATTTTTGACCAGGGGTTAGCTGAGACCTTATGGGTCAGAATCTGCAGGTAGATCAGCATAGGTGACATTGTAGTGGGTGTCTGCTATAGACTTCCTGATCAGGAAGAAGTAGACTTGTCCAGATAAGCGAAACTTGTTTTTGTGTTCCCAGGCCTTGATCCTTGTCAAGAGATCTTATCAATGTGAAATGTCACATCTTGTGTTGTCAGGTATCGGACTGGAGAGCAAAAAGTGGACGGGCTCAGATTTAGTGGTGTCTAATGACAGGACAAGAGGCAATGTGAACAAAAGCCCTTACTCTGAGGGTGGGCAAACACTGGGACAGGACACCCAGATAGGTTGTAGAATCTCTATACTTGGAGAAATTAGAAACCCAACTGGACCCAACCCAGGCAACTTGTAAATGACTCTCCTTGAACTGGAGGAGTTGGACTAGATGATTTCCAGAGGTGTCTTCCAACCTCAACCCTTCTGTGATTCTGCGATTCATATAAAAAATAAGAATATAATATTAGAATTCAATCCTGTTTTATACTACTGGAAGGTGAATAGGCTTAACAGACACTGCCAATGTCAAAGCTCTGAAGCCATTTGGGTCCAGATCCAGCTCTCAGCTCTATGTGATGGGAAGGAGCTGCACCCAGAACTACCTACCAGAACATCTTCTCTGATGCTGGCAATCATGAAGAAACCTTTCCAGTTTTAATTCCTTCCTCCTCTGGGTTTGTTTCCCATTTCTCATGCCTATTTCTTCAGTAAGGACTTATCTCTACTTGTGATATAAAGAAAAACCAGCCATCCCTGGAAAAACTCCAAGAAAGTGTGTTCTGGAAGAGAGTTAATATGCTTCTGCTTCTGAGCAGTCATGCAATTATTATAATATAACCTTGTTTCACAGTTATAGTTTACTACATTATTTAACATTTATGAAGCAGAGTGGAAGTAAAATGCAAACTTCCATTAGCCTTCAGAGCTGAAAGATTAGAAGTATTCTTACAGTCTAGTTCCAAGAAATAATTAGTTAATTTTGATTTACTTGGAAATAACTCAATCCTAAGCTATTGTTATTTTTACATCAACATTTTTCTGCTCAGGATGGCACAGCAATATGGCAAGGCTAGACTGAAAAATAGATGTATGAAAGGTCTGTATACTGTCATGGACTGTGCTGTGGAGAGTACTTGATCCACAAGATTCACCTGCTCTGTAAAGATTGTTTTGCAAGGTTTCCACGTAAAGACTGTTGAGATCAAAAGAATTATTGTGGGTATCAATATTTACTTAGCACACTAGCAGATTAGAAAGGGCCATTTTCTTTTCATCAGTTCTGCTTAACCCTTCTAACTCAATGAGGAAAGTTAGCATTACTGCATTATCGCCAGCATTTTGCTTTACTTTCTTCTGTCTTTGCATCAACACTTTTCTCCTTAGCAAACAGAAGTTACAACACAAGGCCGATCAATTAGCCAAGCTTTTCTAAAAAAAATGGATGCTGTCAAATCAGTGTGCATGCTCATTTTGTTTTCTGAATTCATTACTGGCTCTCTAAAGGCAGCTTCTGATTAATTATTCTAGGAATAATTATTAGGACTATTGAGGCTCATGGTATCTGCTTTCCTGCTGATAATGTTTCTACTGCAAACATCTTTAAGAAAAGTTGATAACCTAGTTTATTGTATGCTACAAAACCTCAGTCCCACTGATTTCAGTGGGAGCAGGGTAGCATCATTTGATTCCCACTGATTTCAACAGAGCTGACTAAATAGGAATTAGAAATCTAAATACTTTGTTATAGTAGGGGCTTAGAAAGTAATAAGATGGATTTCAGCTATAAGCTGGGAAATCATCAGTGGGAAATAACATAAGAGAAGAAAGACTTGCATGTAGCAGTCAAAGCCAAGCATGAGCCATGGAAACGATGCAGTTGTGAAGGCAAATACAGTCCTGGAGTATATCAAGGAAGGTATTTCCATCGGGAAAGTGTTAAGCTGATGCATGCACCACACAGTTCTCATCACTCATTTGAGAAGACAGATGAGTTCCTAGTGCAGCAGTCACAGAGAGGCCACTGGATTGACCAGAGGATGGAAAGATCACTGCTGGCAAAGAGCCTAAGAGATCTTGGGACTTGTCAGGCCTAGCAAAGGGAAGGGTGAGAAGGGACGAGGCTGTTGGCTATAAATACAGTAGCGGGTGAACATCAGGGGAAGATCAAAATGAACTAAGGGATAGCTCTGGAAATGCAATTAGATACCAGCTGTTTGTGGATAAGCCCAGGCTGGAAGTTAGGTTCTGCATGAGCCCCTGCTGTAGCAGCAATGAGGACAAAAGTCCCTCCAGCTATTTTCTAAGAGGAAATGTTAGATGTGTTTATGGAGTGAGCTCTGTGATGTGTGGTAGCTGGAGATAAGACATGGTCCTGTTTTCATGACATGTTCAGGACTTTTTAAACACAGGGCTCCCCTTGAAGTCCTGAGCAGGTAGGCATGTGCAGCAGGACAGATGATGTGTGTATGATGAGGAGAGCCTGCATCTCAACAGAGCCTGCCACCTTCCCCTGTGTGCCCAGACCCACGTGATCTGATACTTTTATGGGGTACAGAGCAGGAAAGCTTAGGAAGGCAAACAGAGGTCACCGCCTTTTCTGAAAGCCTCTGCCAATATGCTGCTGCAAGAAGTAGGGCAAACGTACAAAAAATAAGGATGATGCCAATTCTTTCATAGAGGATGAGGGAAAAAAATAACTCTGTCCTGAGTGTCCCTTAGGGTTTATTTATATTGTAGAAACCTGGTGTTTTCTCTCATTATTTATTATTGCTAGTTCCTGAAATGAGAAAAACTGAATTTGGTGTCCAAGGTGATAAAGAACTTTTTGTGCATTGACACTGTCTCATGACTACCATCCTGTCCTCCTGGGTTTTGTTCTGTGATTTTGGGCACATCTTGCACAGTGTCAGGCCAGCCTTGGGCAAGCTTGCTCAGCTTGAGAGATCTGTGTGTGCCCTGGGGATGCTGTTTATATATTGAGGAGTTGAATATAGCTTTTGTAGTCTCAACATTTGCATTGAGCCACAGAGTGCTTTGACTTTTGCAGCTTAGGTGCCTCTAAAGTCTGGCATCAGTCAGATTTGATAACGACCTTGAGAGATGGACGTAAAAATAACAGAGCAGCACTGTATGAATGGTGTCTTTCATTTCAGCCTGCAGAGCACAACCTGGTCTGATCACTGGTTTTTAGAAGAGGGGGATTGATACACAGTAACAGGTTGAAAGATGCTTTTAATTTATTAAAAAGAAAGCCTCCATGTGGAGGTTTTGGCTTCTTGCTTGGTTGGACCCATCTACCTGCTGCATTCAGTCTTTCTTACTATCCCATGCCACAGTCCAGGCCTCTAGAAGTTCCAGAAGTCCTTGCCTTTATGAAGGACTGCTGACTAATTTCTTTAGCATTAATTGCAGGTAAGACACTCACAGGAAACGTTCACAATTGTTGATACAGTCTGACAATTGCCCATTAGGGACAAGGTGCCTGGTCTATGGAATTATATTTAGAAAAAAAAATCCAATTTTATTCTAGCATAATTTCTTAATCACACCCAGAGGGTCCTCTTGAAAACTGGGCCAGTCATGCTATATTCTGTACATGCTCAGTGTAGAGGGGCAGGAGTCTGGCTCAGAGACTGTTAAGATCAAAGCAGCAAAAATGCAAAAGTGGGACAGAGACTCTGAAGACTGTAATTATCTTATTCTATGTGCCTAGACAAGGTGTTGTAAGTATTCCCTGTTGTCTGTGCAGATGCTAGGAAATGAGGCCTGATTTGATTCATTTATTACCCCCCACGGTTTCAGATGTCACAATAGCCACGAGAGGTGAAATTAGGCACCTATTGCACCAGTGCATGACTCTGATGGGGCTGTAACCAGAATGAGATAAAATAAGGATGCCCACTTCTTATCAGGGGCTATATCCAAACTCTCTTCCATGACAGCTGATGCATTTGCCCTTCTTTCCTTAAACTGATTAATTTTCACTAACTAGGGGATGGCTCACAGGATCTGGAGCAGCTGAATACAATTCTTAAGTGGACTACAACTTTTATTCATGCTAACAAAACCAGAAAAAATAAACCACAGGGAAACAGGCTAGAAAGAAGGGACAAATAGAAACAAAACAAGATACGCTAGCTGCCCTCATAGAGGATGTGGAAAATAATTCTAAGAACAAGCATTATGAAAATGGGGGACATCTAATTTGTCAATTTGATATTATCAGCAAATAAAGCCAAGCACAATTGCAATTAAAGACCAAAGAGATAATTGCAGCTCTTCGTAGCTGTTTGAGGCTTTGCCGTAGCTGCACTGGGCATACTGCATCAACTTCCAACTACTGGAAATTAGAAGGTATTCAGGAGAGCAATAAAAATGATTAGGGGTCTGAAATTACTGACCTAGGAAGAAAAGATGAGGTAGATTAAAGCAAATCCTTGAAAATATGTAATGGTGAGCTAATTGCTCCACAAAGGGCTCCAGATGTGGTTTCCACACCACCCAGAGATCCAAAGGACGACAGTATCGGCAAATGTCAATTTTAGTAGGTTAATTAGTAATATAAAAATCCAATCTAATGCAGAAACATAAGCTGCAGTCACTTCTGATGTCTTTTGACCCTGAAGTGCTGTTTTTGTAACCACAAACCTTAGAACTGGAAAATCCTTTTGATGTTCTTCATTCACTCTCCATTTTTTCCAAGTACTCAGTGCTTTTCACTTACCATAGAAACTCAGATCACACAGGAGAGACACATTGCTTTTAACATCTTTATGAAACACTGGCAAATATGTTACTCTCTCTTCAAGGACCCTTGGGCAAACGTCCTGTATATGTCAATAGAAGTTCAGTGAATAGATTCAAGCAAAAATTTGTCCCGACCAAAGAAATATTTTTCACCACCCAGAAGGACTCTCCAAATTTGTCACTGTTCTATTTTTGAGGATTAATTGCCACCTAAAGCATTTGTCTGCCAATAAAAGTCAAAGAATTCATCTGTAAATATTTCACCAATGCCAGTGGCAAGAGCCTCTAAAAATATACCACAAAGGACAAAAGGCTCAGGCTGAATATCCAACTTATGTCTAAAAATGCCTACAATACAGTTAATTTGTTTTTTCTGATTGATGGTGTTGTTGACCAACACACAGTGAATCAAACAGGATCAAGGGCAGAATTTGAGGTATTGTCATCACACACACCTGCCTTGGGGTGGTAGAAAAGTGCACTGATAAACAGTAAATTATTTTTCTGGAGGGAGAGTAGAGCAGGGTCAAGAATGTGAAGTTAACTATGAGCTCTTTGAAGCAGGAATTATCATTCACAAGAGCTAGCAGTTATAAATACGGCAGAACCACATCAAAGCTACTGAGGTTACATAGGGATCCTAATCTACCCTTGGCTTTTCAGAACCTGCAGGATCTGAACGAGAAGGACCTGAGCAGAAGGTAGAAGTATAAGCCATCAAATATGTGTGCACAGAGCTAATGACTGCACTGTGTTTAATGATGATGCAGCAAAACGAAATACATTATGATCCAGTTCAGTGACACTGTGAATCCTACTTTTAATTTCAATCCAATTCAAACAAGGTCTTTGGCATATGTTTGCGTCAACATGGAGTTGATAGGATATAAGAAAGTGCCATTCTGCATAGTAAGCACAAGTTTAAGTGCTCCTTTAAATAGAAATGCCTTCCTGGAACAAAATTGGAATCACTAAGAAAAAATACTAAGACTGAAAAAAAAAAACACTGTGATAAAATAATCTGATCTTTCTCCTACCAGATATCATAAGAGTTATGCATGGGATCCTGCGTCATTTATACATCTGTGGAGAACTAGAGCATAATTTTCTTTTTGATTTAAAGAACTACCATGATGGAGCTCTGTCCCTGAGTTCGTTATGTCAGTGATTAGTTATACTGTCAGAGCACTAAGAAGTGCCTTATCTCAGCAGTTGTTCATCGCTCTGATTATAGAAAAAGGAAGCATAGCAGAAACCCAGTGCCTTTTAGGGACAAATATGTAGGTTAAGAGGAATTCACGGAACATACAGCCTATTAACCCATCTCTCCTTCTCATTTTTTCTCTGTTCATGCCTGTTAAAATAATTAACTCCTTATGCCTCCTCTTGCTTTAGATCTCAATCTTCTAGCATTCTTGGGCCATTATGTTAATAACAGTGGATATCAAAGTCCAAGCCTCAGTGCCATAGCTCTAAATAAGGAAATCACCCTAGGAAATCAATGATAAAGCAGAACGCTAATTAATGGAGAAGTTAAAGTTTTCTGAGCTTCAAGTAACAAGCAACCAAATATCTGCCAGCTTTAATCTAAACATGACCCACATTGTACTCATCCGACGTGGCTGCTGCATGGAAAGCATGGGCTGGCAGGGAGTTAAAATTCAATTCTATTTGAAATGTTAAGTCAGGTAAAAGAATATTAAGCTACCTGGGAACTGTGCTGCAAACGTTGCATGTTAACTGTACACTGTCTTTCATAACCTGCAAGGCGGATATATTCAACTGTGCATAAACTGCAGCGTGCACAAAAGCTAAGGGGTCATTGAGGAAGTAAGTATAAGAATAATTCTCAACCACTTCATTCATTCACCCTCCAGTGTTTTCAGATTGAAAGTGCTATCAGCAGATGAGCTTTTTTTTCTGCAGCATCCAGTGTGGAGCATATTGACAGTGGTCAAAAAAACAGCACATCACTGCAGCTCAGCATCTTTAAAATGACACCAGCCCTGCAGTGCTGTGGCACTGAATAGCAATGAATTCCCGTAGAGAAGTGACAACAAAGAATCCTTGTAGCAATGTTAGCCCTGTGCTGGCTGTTCTGTGCTTTGTATACTCAATAGACCAACTCCTTCCAGCCTATTCCCTTCTTTGGAGGCATCAGCAGAGCATCCATCTAATTTTTTCTCCCTGGAAGAATGTGTTGAAATCATGGTGCTTGTGAAGCTGCTGGGGATTTTGTCCAGGGTATCCTGCAAGGCTTTAGAACAGGGAGAAACATGACCCACTTTACTAGCTGTGTCTCTGTAGGTGCATATCAGAAAGAAAGTGATTTAAACAAGTTTTCTAGGTGTCAAGGGATTGCTGCTGACATCAAGTATGTTTGAAAAGTGACATTTACTACTGTTGGCCAGGAAAGCTGAAAATCAGTGGGAGGAATCATGCAGTGCTTTTGGAAACCTGAACAACTAATTTTTAAAATGAGAGAAAAAGGAATCAGATTCACAGTCAACCTCTATTCCTCTATGTGTTCACAGAAATTGAAAAAAAAATCAAAATGTTTCTCCTAGATTACCTAAATTTCCTAGAATTAACTTCCTAGATTAAAACATTTTTTATCCTCACAGAAAGAAGAAACACTTAATTTGAATGCAATAAAATATCAGTTACTGAGAAGTTATTTTATTTGACATTATAATTTTCCTATTGCATTTCCTCTGTTCCTTTCCTGCTCTTCCCTCTTTTTTTTCAACTTCAGTTTTGCACTGGATTCCACTTTTGATTCTTTCCCTTTCCTCTTTAAATTCTTCCCAAAGTAAAGATTGAGCACAAAAGGTTCAAATCCTAATCCCACATTTAAAATCACCAAGATGACAAGATGTTCTGTGAATACATTAGAAATGTAAGAAAGGCAAGGGAGAGCATGTAACAGCCCACTATTAAATGAGAGGAGCAAAAAAAAAAGGCGTTATTGTGAAGAAGACTGAAAATCTGAAAATAATTGCCATCTTTGCTTCACTTTTCTCCTCCAAAAAATTCCTTATGTCTAGATACTTGACAAAATTAATTTTAGCAAAGAGATTGAAATGCAAATCAGATCAGGGTGTGAATGAAAACTCAATGGATATTTATATAAAATAGGTGCACTCAGCTCAGCAGGTCCTGATAAAATTCGGAGGATTTAAGGAACTAACCAAGGCAGCTCTGAACTGTTAGTGATTATCTCTGCCAAGGGCACTGCGGTCCCAGAGGACTGCAGAAGGGCATGCCTTGTACCAGGGATTTCTAACTAGTTTGACTTTGTACCTAGGTTGGTACTGGAAGATATTATTAAATACTCAGCTTGTATAGGTTTGTAGAACAATAAAAAGAAGATGTTCAAAAAGCATTGAATGTAGGTCAAGAACAAATTGGGACAAATCAATTTAATTTCCTTTTTTTTTTTTTCAGAAGAGAATTGAAGAATACTGTAGAAATAGAAGATGTGATCTTCTTAGTAAATTATGCATCTAGCTTTAGTGAAGATGTTGATGGTCTTCCAAATGATAGCCTCAGGTAAACTAGGAGAATATATTTTAGGTCTCTGACAGTTCACCAGACTGTAGGAGTAGCAGAGAGCAAGTCATACTTGTGTTATTTTGCTTTCCTTTATTTCCACTTTCTCATTTTCTGTGCAGAAAGTCCTGGATGAAAGATTAAGGTCTAAATGACACCAACAGATGAAAACACTACCTGAAGTGACACAGAAAAAGAATGAATTTTCACAGTGAAAGAGGGGTTCAGTGGAGTCTAGTTTGGCATCATGTTCTGGTCATTATTTTCATGGGTGATTTGGATGATAAAGAGATAGCACACTTAGACCAGCTGAAGCCATGCCTGCATGGAAGTGGACTGTGAATTTTGAGTGGGACATCAGCACTGAAAATAATCTCACTGAGTTGGAGAAATGGCCTGAAATCAGTCAGATGAAATGCAACAAAAGACAGAATCCAAAACATTGAGACAACCTATGGATTTTGTGGAATCTTCTTGACTGCCTGTTTGTGCAAATAGCTGGACAAACATTTTTTTTTTCCAGGGATGGTCTAGGTAAAAAGACCTTTCCTTAGAGTAAGATGGTCTTTTGCCTTTCCCTCTGGTCCTATATTTCTGTTAGGATCAGATCAAGCAGTGAAATGAATCTATCCATCCGTGCTCCTGCATGGCTATAAATATTGTCAGGTTGTGTAGAAACAGG
This sequence comes from Tinamus guttatus, assembly GCF_059628265.1. Lineage (NCBI taxonomy): Eukaryota > Metazoa > Chordata > Aves > Tinamiformes > Tinamidae > Tinamus > Tinamus guttatus. The sequence continues at coordinate 5,280,082 of NW_028288572.1, read as the reverse complement.
AAAGAGGACGCGGTGGCCATGATGTAACACTGGGAAGGAACTGACTGCTCTCTGGCTTGTAGAGATAAGAATTTCAGTCCCATGTTTTGAGACATGATGAGAGTCTTTTTAGACATGACTTGCACAATGTAGCTTATCCTGTCTCTGCAAATACCCCATTGAAGCTATCAGGCTGGGACTGAAAAAAAGTTAAAATGAAAGTTTAACAGAGAGAATAGAGAATGGATACAAATCCCAGATAATTTGCAGGAAGCTTTAAAATAATGAAGGAACTGGGACAGTGCATTAAATAAGAAAGGATGGAAATAATGTCCCTGTGGCTATAATTTGGCATCAGGAAGGGCCCAAGAGGTGAAGTGTCATGTCCAGGTCTCTTCTACTGTGTTAGATCATTCATGATGGTGACAGGAAATTGGTGAACTTTGGATAATGAAATGCAGTGCATCCGATCTCGTCTAGAGCTACAGTGTTTTCCCCGCTGGCCAGCTTTGCTCAACACCCCAATGCTCGAGTGTTTGCACGACTGTTTGCACACTGTAGCTATCTGGACTTCACTTTGGAGAAAGGCCAAAATAAGCTAATTTCTGAGTTCAGTATTCCCAGTAAAAGCGGTGCAATCCTCATTTTTTTCCAAAGGACAAGAACCCCCCTAGGTACTATCATTCCACTCGCATTGATAGTGTCTAAGGTCCTGGGATAGGGAGTTAATTTTGGTGCCATAAGTAAATATATAGAGATACGATGGTTTTAAGTCACTTACCATATGATAATTTAGAACACAATGTGGATCTTCTTGCTCTGAGATTTAGCTTTGGTTTTATGTTTTAGTCTGTTCTGAAACAGACCACATTTGGATTTTTGTAGTGACTTTTCATTCTAGGACAGTGTCAATGAGCAGCCTTCATGACTGAGCTCTATTGACCTAAACAAATTAAAATGCTTTTCCTATTTATTTCATTCACTCTAAAAGTATTACTGCACTATTACTGACTCCTCCCTTGAAAGACTTATGTTTCAGGGCCATTTTTGAAATCAACCTTTATTTTGCTGTCTTCCAGTCGTGCATATTTTTTTTCTTTCTCTAATGAATACTAATGCTGGCAAAGAATTCAAGACTTGACCCAGAAATAAATTTATGCAAAACCAGCTTGTACACTCTTCCTTTAAACCTAAGGGGACAATAGTCAAAGTCACTTCGCTTCTATTTCCACTATGCAGATTAATTCATTCACGCTCACAAAGTGTTCTAAAATTTTTGGCTGGCTAGTGCTTATGTAAGTACAAATGTTAATACTGTGAAGAATCTTTTCCTAGGCTATGTCAACAAACATCAGCATTACGAGGGGGACGCACAGGAATTAGTCAGTGGCTAGACTCTGGGACATCTGATTATTACTGGGGATTACTGGTGCAGGAGATTAGATGAAGTTTTGTGAACTTTGAGTTTTTCCCCTTCTTTGAGCTTTACACAACAAAGGTCTGAGAGAGAGCAGAATAACTTAGAAGCTCATATATGCCAGTGTCTGCTGCTGGTGGTGTTTGGTTAATATTTACTTTTCTTTAGGCTTTTGGTTAATGTTTACTTTTCTTTAGGGGTGCTGTGGAATGATTTATAGAATCATTTTATTCAGCTTTCCCTGTCCATAAACATAAAGCACAAAGGACCAAAGAGTAATTTCATTAGTCTCAGGAGACTGGAATTTAAATGAATGGCTATGCTATGCTGGTTGCACCCAAAAACAAAGGAAATTTCATCTTGATGCTTCTGTTTTTAGGCCTTCATTGGGGAACCTAGTGGAAGAGATGTCTGGAGAAGTTGGGATGTTGCTAGTGGCTCTCTTTAATCAGGAAGACTCTTATTCCTTTCTCTAATACATAGCCAGTTTTCAGGAGTAATATATTCTCAGCCATTTTAGAGCAGTAATAGCCAACCTTGTGATGGTCAGCTCCAAGCTGTGGAACACTGGCAGAAAACAGCATCTCCTTGGTCTCTTAGCAATGTAAGGTTGATTCCAGCAGCTCTGTTAAAAAAAAAAAAAAAAAAAAAAGCTTTAATGCACGGCATAGCTGAGGTACACTCATTTATCAGACCTCACATGTCTCTTGTCTCTCAGTGCACTGGGTCGTGGGACTTGGACACTATGTGCTCTGCTTTGCAATGCCTGAGGCAGTACTTGTCCTGGGCTGCCTTCTAGTGGAGCACATTGGTCCAGCCTCCTCGGTCTCCTTCAGTCGGGGATGTTGACCCTTCTCGGCAGGGGATATATCTCATTATGATGGCTGTTTTTTATTTATACTGTGTGATAAACAACACAGTACTTGCATACGGCTGGTCAGAAACCACCCATGAAGCAGTCGCAAGACTACACACTACAGTACAAAGACTGTCAGCTCTGACTTCTCTTATTTCATTGCAATACCATGTCCACTCATACAATTATTTTTACCAGTGTTCAAAAAAAAACATGTAACAAAATCACTTAAATTCCATGCATCCTGTCTTTTCTTTTCTTTTCTTTTCTTTTCTTTTCTTTTCTTTTCTTTTCTTTTCTTTTCTTTTCTTTTCTTTTCTTTTCTTTTCTTTTCTTTTCTTTTCTTTTCTTTTTTTTTTGGTACATCTTAAACCATGGTCCATGTTAGCCTTCTCAAAGTTTAGTATGACATACAGAAACTATGTAAATGCCTTTTCTTTAGCTAGTCTAGTGTAAGACATTGGCCTCTTTCCCCAAACTTTCCTTCCTCCTATGTATTTATATAAAGCTTTGTAAAGCTTTTCCATTTAGAAACCTAAAAGTGCCATGCTACTACAGAGTCTTACAGACAATTCTGTCTTATATTTTCCTTGGATCTGAATGTTGTCTACCCCATGTTGTGTCTCCAGGAAGCCCTTTCATGTGTAATGTGGAACACTTAGAAAGACCATTCTGCTGCTACTATTTATCATCAGGGTATGGACATTAAAAAAGTTTTAAAATATCAGCTTTTAAATATCAGCTTTTAAAATGTCAGCCAGCCTATTACTCTATTGTTATAAACCAGCAATGGGTGATGTGAGACTCCAAGGAGGAAAAACATTAGACATATTTATAAAATAATTCAGTACCTCTTTATGTAAAGAAATAAGCAATGAGGCTTGTCAATGCAACTTTTATTAAGCACTGTCTTACTTTTTGTTTTGTTATTTACTTTTAATGCTGAAGAACCTCTAAATGGATGGCTGTGAATGGAACTCTTCTGGCATGGAGCACCACAGAGTTCAAAAGGAACAAATGTGATCAGCCTCAGTGAAACACATTCCTCATTACATTGTACACAACCTCTATTGTGTGTTTATTTATCTTTCCTCTAGGCATGCAGGGCAGAAATGATGAGATGCAAGGCTGCCTAGTAGCCTTCTTGCAAAAACATTGCTATTTTGACCTATTTCAGCAACAATAATATCTTCAAAACAGATCTTTGGCTTAATACAATCCTCTCTTTCAAGGTGGGCCAAGGTTATAATAACAATGTTTAAATCTCATGTGGCAAATTATCTCCAAGTTTGAAAGCAGTTTGCAAAGGAAGGGCAGTTGATATTAGTAAATCTGTTTTCAGATGGGGACACTGAAGCAAAAGTGAAATATGTTTCTTCAGTTAGCAAATAGAAGTAAATATAGGAGTAAAACCTATTAGCATTTTAATTCATGGGATCTTAACCAATTGTAGGTAACAAAACCCTTGAAAAGGGAATGAAACTTTAATTCATGTGTATCCATGACGTTTTGCAAAAGCTGAAGTACTAATACAGAAGCATTGCCCTGCCTTTTGCAGCAGGAAACAGCAGGTTAAACAGCAGGTTCTTTGGTGCCTGGTTAGACTGAGTCACAGCAGACTCAAAGCCTACGTGCTCTCAAATCTCATGCAAACTAATAAATAGATGTCATGGAGCAGCTTGGCCATGATCTGATGGGCATGGGCTGCCCTCAGGCAGGACAGGCAGTCAGAAAGCTCTTGACCACTGCTGTAAGTAGCAAATGTTATTGCAAAATGTTCTGTGTTTTGTGTATGCGTGAATGCAATGCTGTTAGGATGGCAGCTTTAGTCAGAGAAAGTTTTCTGCAAATGTATGGGCATAACACAATAACTTCCAAAATGTGTGTGAACATACTGATGATAACTGAGATATTGGGAAGGCAGCTAAGGTATTAGCTTTCACCTGCAAAATCGAAGTGATGGTGTCCTTTTCATGCGATCAATATGAAGGCACTGTAGTTTACGAAGAAATGAGAACTTCTGGCTTGAAATTAAAGACTTTCTAGGTGAGGAGGTTGCTGAGAAGCCTTCAGCTCTGAAAATGCTCTCCTCGTTCTTCATGAAGAGATTGAAAGAGCTGATTCTTTAAGGCCAGAGTTATTCTGCAATAGTTTAAAGCTACAATTAATTGACAATTGATGGGTAATTTCCTCCTTACTCCCTCTTCCTCCTACTTCTCCCATGAAATCACTGGAAAAACTAGTGAATGGTTTAATTCTACTGCCTGGATGGAGATGGATGGAGTTACAGCAGAGCATGGTTAGGATGCCCTCATGCAAAGCCACTAAGTGCTGAGCCTCAGGCTAAACAAAATATTTTGCGAAGGAAGTGGTGATGGTTGCAAATGCCTGGAGCAGGCAAGAAGAAAGGAGAGGAGGCCTGGTTGTATGGTGGGGAATGGCTGCCATGGAGAATGATCCTGAGGACCTTAGGATCCCATGATGATCATTGCTGGTGGAAGGGTTCTGGGATTTCCAAACGTGGGCCCTGGTACAGTAATTTTGCAACTCCTTCTACTCTTACCAGCTGAATGTGGAGACCAAACTGTCTATAATTATTGTTTAAACTCTGCTACTGTTATGCGGTCTCATGAAATCCTCAGGAGAAGAATGCAGCAAGCTGCACTGTGCTGAAGGCTGAAGCTGTGTCATCCAGCCACTGGCTTGGCCCCCATGATGTCCCACTGGGCTAGTGCAGTACCACAGATGCGTGACACATGGCCGTATCATGTTTAATTCCTGTCTTAAACTGTGTCTGACAAGCCTCACCAGGAGTTATTCAACATTATTCAGTCCTTATGGTCTATCTATCATAAAATAGGTTCAGCCAATCCAGGCTAGGTCTTGAAAGTGCCCTTTTGGATATTTCAGAAGGGTTAGCTCTGAAGCGGTCACCTAGAAGTGCCTTCCCTGTACTAGCTATCTCCTTGGTCTCTGACAGCTGAATTAAAGGCTATCAGTATAACTCTAACAGAGGTTAATAACCCCTTCCAAATCATATTCCTTTAAGGGACAGTATGTGCACAAACACTTTTATCCATCTTGCTGAGTCCCAGGTCTTAACCACTTGCTTTACTAAAAGGAAAACAATTTAATTGTATGTGACTATGAAAAACTTTTGCCTTTGAACTTACAATATGCAATTTTGTTGAATGCCTCTGTTCTTGAATGAGAAATGGCAGAACAAGAACTTGCCAGCTACTTTGGGCTGTGCATTGCTTCTGCTTCTAGCCAGGACTGACTTTTCCAGGGACATGGGGCTAAACGCTCCCCGCTCCCTTTCAGTGTTGGCAGCTGGTGCTGCACCTCTTCAGGGCCTAGTGATGTGATTGTCAGTGCAACCACACAAAAACTGCCACTGCTCAGCCAGAGACCCCTTTCAGTGAGCAATCCCTGTCTCTCCAGCATTTCTTCTGTCCAGCATCCCTTCAGTTTGGGTTTCCACATATTTCCAAAAGGAGAGACAGTGTAAGGAATGCTCACTTTCCACAAAACCTGCTTTGATGCAGGGCACCAGGAATGAACACAGGCAAACAACGGGTTGTTTTTAGCTTTAAAATGGTCTGCTGAAATGGTCCATGGAGAGGAATATGCCTTCTGAGAGGAACCATACCCTGCCATTGCCTCATGGTGACTGCAGGCTGCGTGCTCTGGGAACACAGCTGTGATATGCAGTGACCCTTGCTAGCTGCAAGGGGAAGGAATGGGAGACCTTGTGGCTGCCTTTCATCGCAGGGGGCAGGGAAAAGCATTTCTTTTCAAGGAGCCTCAGTTGGCCTCAGCCTGTTCTGTATTTACTGTCTACAAAGGCAGTCTGTTTGTCTTTTATTTCAGTCCTTAGGAAAACTAAATGACTGTGACCAAAGATGTTCTAAAAATATCTGGGCAGATCTCTGAACTGTTCTGGGGAGGCAGTGAACTCCTCTGCAGGAGATGACAGGCCAGACCCAGTTCACAGGAGATCCCAATTTGAGACTGCCAAGCCTTCTTTCTTTCATTTAGGCAAGCTTTGATCTGGTGACTATCTTCAAAAAAAAAAAAGTGAACACTGGCTTGTGGTCACTGTGGATTTGGTTTGCACTTTTTTCCCCCTTGCCCTGCCCTTGTCACTCTTTTCCTTGCATGAAAGAAAAGAATAAATTTGCCCTTAAAGGAGCTCAAATAGCAGCTTTTACCTCTAGTTCTTGGCCTCCAGTTTTTCATATTGATTCATACCAGCTGGTAAATTGATCTGCTTTTCTAATCTACTTTCTCTAACCCAGGAAAACTGTTTGTGAAGAAAACATTTCCCTGTATTACTCTTCTGACCTCTTCTGGGGAAGAGTTTTTGATTTTACTTTCTGCATCGTCATTTCTACATTTTCCTAAAAGATATATTTCTGCATGCAGAAAAGCACTTTGAAATGATCTTGGGAGACCTGAGAGAGGGAAGGAGACATGAAACAATTCAAATGCAGAGATGGCCTTTAGATTGTGTGTGTGTGTGTATGTGTGTGTCCTTACAGCATGTGTGTTCGTTTTGCTCCTGGGAATGAGTGATAGAGATGGTCTCCATTTAAATATTTTGGTTGAAGGACCAAGTCATAGACAGCCTGACAGAAGCAAAGAAAGTGGCGCTGTTTCTCTGGAAATGTTGCATGTGAACAAATGCTACTGCAGAACCATGAGGAGTGGGATGAAGATGCTGCATCCCTATGTAGCATCTCAGTGTTCAGCTTTGTATCATTTTGCTGCACTGGTGGGCAGCAAGGATTGTGCTTGAGATCTTCAATACTGCTAAAGACTGTCAGAGGTCCGAGCTTGTGAGATATTTCAATCTGCTAAACAGCTAAACAGTTTAGGAAGGTGAGAACTTCAGCTGATAGCCCTAAGTGAGATAGCAATTGTAAGGCAAGATGACTGTCTCGAAGGTGGCTATCAAAATCGGGTAGTCACCTAGGCTCCCTCTGGTGAAGAGCATTTCTGTAAAGGAGTCATGGAAGGGAGTTACCATTGTGCTGCCTGGTCTCAATCTTCCCTCTGATCAGTGGGAGCCTGGACAACTGGAAAAGCATCCAGTTGGATTAGCTTGGGATCCAGCATCCAACTGGATTATCTTGGGATGGGTCAAGTCATGGCACCTCACAGTTAAGATCACAGAGATCTCAACATTTCTGTCCTTTGCCCCATCCTTCTGCTTGGGAAGTCAGGTTGTCAGAGCCCCAAGGATGACACATACTTCATCAGTGTGTTGAACCTTACATCTTCGGCAAGCAGTTGCATTTGCTGTCAAGTGTTTGCATAGGCAGAATTCCGAGATCATTTATTCACCCCACAAAGCAGTACATTCTGTATTACGCATTCAGTCTGGCTTTCTCTGATGGAAGTTATTTTCTCCTCCATGTACTTATAGCTCTCTTGTCAGTGTGCATCAGCTTGGCAAACATGAAATTTTGTTGAAAGGAATGGAAGTGCATATATATTTAGCAAGAGGGCAGCAAGATAGATTGTTCTGATCTGAAGTGACTAACTTATTCCATTAGTGGGCTGGGAAACATTTGCACCAGTGGTTACCTGTTCTTGCCATTGCACTGACAGGTAATGAATGAGGATGCTGCTGAACAGAGTGTGATGCAAACAAAAATAAAAGGTGTCAAGGTAAATTCACCAAGCCCCCAAACCAGGAGAAAAACAAACAAACAAACAAACAAAAGCCCAATACCATAAAATAGTGCTTGACAAATACAAAAGGATAAAAAATTGCAGAAAAGAGAAATGTTACTGTCTAGCTTCTAGCACTGCAGTAAAACAAGTGATACAACACACAGATACTGTCTCTTTAGTGAGAGGTTCCAAATACTCTGCAATCATTTTAATTAATGGCCTTGTAACATTGTGAGCCAGAAAAGTAGCATTAGTCTTTCATAACGCACATGTTAGGAGAGTTCAGGCTGCTGTTTTTTCTGTGCTAAGAGGAGAAATGGATGACAGACAAATCTTTAACGGGATTTTGTCAATGTACAAAATTCTGGTTTCCCAAACACAGCAGAAGCAAAATAAGGAATAATATCTCTACTCTCTGTCCAAGCACGTTCCAGCTCTTAACCTAGAAACTGTTAATTTTCACTCCAGGCTGAGTTCTTGGACTTATTCACAGTGAATCTTTGGGGGTTTTTTTTGCTCCCATTTTTTTTTCCTTTGCTTTCTTGCTCTTCTCTGTCTCTAATGCAAACAGTCCTGGAATAACAGTCAGTCGAAGTGTTTCAGGTCCGCATATCTTTGTTTTATACTGTGCTATTTTCTGGATGGAACTGAAATAGTTTCTTGTCTATAGTTCCAGAAAGGACTATATAAAGGAGTTATCTGTTAAATAACTACCTCTTAATATAGGAGTTCCATCCACAGTACTTTATTCTATATAAATTACAAGTAGAAAGGTAATGAAGGCCCAATATTCCTTATCTGGTACAACTGGTTTCCTAGAAGCACAGATCACTTGAAAGCTGCTTGAAGATGCTGGGAGAGATACCCCAGCAAAGTGAGCCCTTACAGAATCATAGAATCTTTAATGTTGGAAGGGGCCTCTAGAGATCATCTAGTCTAACTCTCCTGCACACGCAGGGTCACCTAAATCATGTGGCACAGGACTGCATCCAAGCGGGTTTTGAAGATCTCCAGTGAAGGAGACTCCACAACCTCTCTTGGCAACCTGCTCCAGGGTTAAGAATTTTTTCCTTAAGTTCCTGTGGAACTCTTGGTGTTTCAGTTTGTGGCCATTTCCTCTTGTCCTATTGCTGGCCACCACTGAAAAGAGGGTGGCCCCATCCTCTGCACTCCCTCCCTTGAGGTATTTATACACACTGATCCCCTCTCAGCCTTCTCTTCTCCAGGCTGAACAGGCCCAGCTCCCTCAGCCTCTCCTCATAGGGCAGATGTTCCAGGCCCCTGATCATCCTTGTGGCCCTGCGCTGGACTCTCTCCAGCAGCTCCACATCCCTCTTATACTGTGGAGCCAGAACTGGACACAATACTCCAGATGCAGCCTCACCAGGGCTGAGTAGAGGGGCAGGATCACTTCCCTCGACTTGCTGGAGACGCTCTTCTTAATGCACCCCAGGATCCCATTGGCCTTCTTGGCCACAAGAGCATACTGCTGCCTCATGGTCAACTTATCATCCACCATGACACCCAGGTCCTTCTCTGCAGAGCTGCTCTCCAGAAGGTCAGTCCCCAGCCTGTACTGGTGTCAGGGTTTTTCCTCCCTAAATGCAGGACCTTGCATTTGGCCTTGTTGAATTTCATGAGGTTTCTCACCGCCCAGTTGTCCAGTTTGTCCAGGTCCATCTGGATGGCAGCGCAGCCCTGTGGGGTATCAGCCTCCCAGTTTCATATCATCAAAGAGTGTCCCTCGGGAGACTCTTCCACAATGCAGTGCCTCATGCTGCAGCCACACAGCCGTGACTCCTGGATGCTATTGGATATTATCCTCTTCTCTACATCCCTTCCAGCACCCTCTTTTACAGGAGCAATCAGGTATAGTTCATCCAACCTTTTCTTGTGCTCTATGTCTCCCTTGCAGAATGGAAAACATGCAAGAATTTGAGGGCATGTAGGAGAAGGTAGAGGAGGGTTGACTCCATTCTCTTTCTGTTGTACCCTCTGGTTAATTATAGTGATGCCCATCTTCTACTGGGAAAATGCAGTCAAGAGGCAATACAGACATTACCCAACATACTCAGAAAAGCTGAAGTGTCCCAACTCCTTGCTTTATTCACTAGCTCACAGGATCAGTCTAGGACTCCTGAAGGGCAACCTGAGAGGAACCTGGCTCAGGAAGGCTCAGCATAAAGGCCTTTGAAGTCAGCAAGTCTTTCTTCTAATGAAGTTGCAGGTTTGTTGCTTTTCCCCTCTCTTTAGGAAGGTCTTGAGCTCAGACTGAGTTTCTGCTAGTGAATCATCTGTTTGCTCCCAAAGGTCAATTTCAACTAAATCGAATGTGATGAACAATTTTTTTTTTTTTTTTTTTTAGGAATGACACAAACTGTGTTTCCCAAGGGCGATGTCCTCATCTGAATGAAAGTCACAAGGGGACTGAATCTTCAAACACGGACAAGATGCTACTACCTCCCCCTTTCAGCAAATAGCAAAGATGCCCTGACAGTCACTTCGCACATGGGAAACCACTTCAGGATGCAGAGCAGGAGGCTAAACCATGACCTTCTACTGCCATAGTCTCAGTCTTCTGCTTAGCAGGGTCTGAAGTGTAGAAGGGGCAGTGTGAAAAAATATTAGCCCAGATACTGTTTACAGGCCTCCTTCCACCTCTGAGCTGCGTATTCTGGGAATGCAGCTGAGCAACTGCAGAGCCAAATGTAAATTAGAGATTAATTAAGTGGGATTAGGTAGGAGAACACTTATCCCACTTTCCTGGAAGCAGAGGAAGAAAGCCCATCTTTCCTGGTGATGCTGTGGCAGCTCCCCTTTTTCACTGACTTTGCTGTTCTCCGTGGTGAATGCAACTACATGGGCTCAGCACCTGTGAAAATATGAACCAATTATATTTAATTAGAAGTCTGCAGTGACTGCATTTCAAAGAGCTTTCTCACAGTGGCCGTGTTGTGTAGGAAAGGGTTTGTGTGGCACAGTAATTCTGTCAAATCATCCCTGCTCCATAGGGATATCACAGACATAAATGGCTTTGAATGTACTTTAGAAATGCATCTGGTTGCATTACCCTTCCCAGCAGTGTTCTCAAGGGATCCTGGAACAGGAGGGAGGTGACAGCAAAATGCTGGCATCAAGGGCATAATCCACACCTTAGTTCATGCCAGCAGCAGTGCTATCTGCTATGCCAGGTGAAGCTGTATAATTCATAATATATAATTATATATTATAATTCAATGTATAATTCAATGGATCATTTCACCACTCAGAGGAGTTTATTTGAAAGCATGGATGATTCTGCAAAAAATGTTTTTTTTCACTCTGTCAGAGTTTGGATGCTAATGAGACTTCGGAAAAAGATGTCCTAAAAGCATCTGCCTGGTGAAAGTTCATGAGGAGAAGAGATGCAGTGATGGCAAACAGGAGTGGAGAGAGTCGGGTAGCGGAGATCAAGATCAGAGCAGGACAGAGGCCCTGATGGATTGAGTTCCTCAGACCCAGCTTAAAAGCAAGCCTTGTGCATGTTCTTCTGGGTGCTGAGGTGTCTCGTGACCTGTCGCAGTGAGAGTTGTAACTGTGCAAGTTGCCTCGCCACGATTTTTGTCTCTTTGCAGACAGGCGCAGTCAGCTCTGTTGCAGGCTGGGCTTAGCAGAGGAGCAGCAATTCCTGCAGAGAGCCAAGCCTGGCTCTGACAGCTCTCTTGCGAGCCCTAGTGATAGCAGGACCTGCCTGCAGACCGAGGAGTCCTCTAAAATACATTTCTAACAGCTAGAAAAAAAAGGAAAATGTCTCTTCCATTTGCTAAATAGCACTTTTGCCCCATCTTTCTCCTTTACCTTATCAAAATGCCAGTGAACGTAACTGAACACCACAAAGGTCCACAGAGTGGAAAAACTTCTGCTGCATTGCACCCCAAGACAGAGATAAGAAAGGGGCCTTAAAAAGAAACAAGAAAAGGGAGATGGAACTATTTGAAATAAATATTTCTTTCTATGACATTCAAAATCTCATGAAATTTGCATTAATGTGTATTGTGGACTTGGTAATAGTGTAATTGAGTCTCACTTCAACTAAGTATTCGGTTTAATCTCACAGGGAGATGTTGTGTGGACAAGGATGGAGACCTAAGTGCTATTCTGAACAGGGCTATAAGTTCCAGTCAAATTCCTGATTTTCTAGTGTATCTCGTAAAAGAAACATCCTTACATTTTCACGCATTTTGTTTTCTCTGGAGGCCTTTCTACCTCCCTTGTATCATATGTATTCACTGTTGACCATAGAAACTGAGATGCTGGGATGCATGCACACACATAGACCTGGTGGCTGCTTTCTCAGGTAATGCTTTTATACCGGCAATTTTGCTTTACAGGCAATTCTGTTCCAATGGACAATCAAACATCCAGCGGTTCACATTCGCCTAGTGAATGGACAGGAGGAAAGCAGAACATATCAGGTGTCCCTGAATTCAGCAAATGGCTACTCGATCATCCCTGGTTTAGAGCAAAACTAGTTATTAAGGAGCCTCATGGATTTTCTTGCTGAATATGCTGCTGTCCTAAACAAGTCATCTCAAAAGCCATTTTATGTATAATGTTAAATCTAGCACCTGTCTGTTGCTGAGTGAAGTGATGAAGACTGACAGGATATTGCTCCTGCAATTGCTATTGGAGTTTCTTAAAGACCGACATTAAACTTAGTCTTTTTCTCTCCCGCCTGATGGAGTTGGAATGAATTGACTTTTATAAAGTTATGGCAGAGTGGTTTTATTGCCTGGTTTATGGCAGGATGCAAACAAAAAACAGACTCAGACCAGTGCCCGAAAGTTTGTGTGTGTGTGTAGATGTGTGTATATACAGTTGCATAAAAGCAAATATTGGTATTCATCCTCAGCAGTTATTTTAAATCCTATGCATTTTAATTGTTTGCATGACCTTGATATATTTTAAATTAAAATTTGTATTTCATGGGGAAAATTCTGGTCTCATGTATAGTATTGGTAACTATAGGTTTATACCACAAAAAATGATATTAGAATTTGGTGAACAGAGATATTCTAACTATATAAAAACACACCTCAGTCTCCTTTCAATCAATAGCCATTTTCAAGCTCGCTAGTACTAGGCTTGAGAATGCAGTGTTTTTCATGAGTAATCCTCAGAATTGATGAGCCTGTAAGTTCAGCATTTCTGCTTTGCTCTCAGCCAACTCCCTTTTTATTGACAGTCTCTGGACGAGCTGTAGGAATGACCAACAATCTGTTCTTTCTGGATTCCTAATTGCTGCAGTCTTCTAAAAAGCTTTCTGGCAAAGGTACTGAATTGGAGTTTGGAGTTTGGATTTGCAGTTTGGAGACAAAACAGTTGATCACAAGACTCTTTTCCTTTAACACAGCCAGGGAGAAATTTCCCACTATTTAAAAATAAGGAAAGCCTGTTCTGTATAGAGCTCTGGATATACCTTGTCTTGGTTTAGGCACAAGTGTTCAATTAGACAACGCATCATTCCAGGATAAATCACCTTTTTTACTCCAAACTGAGTGTGCAAAAGGAAAAATAAGGTAATAAAGGTATCAAATTTATCCTGCCTCAAGGTGATGCCCTTTATTGCTGTTATATAGTGACCATACTGTGACTTATCCAGTGCTACTCCAATTTTTCGTTCAAATTTCTCATCTGGAATGCTCCAAATAATATTTTAAAAGCATTCATTGTATCTCCGAATGAGATCTCCCTTCATTGCCTCTATCAGCTGGTGTGAATCAGGTTCAGCCCACAAACTCCCAACCACACATCGTGTCAGGCTCTTGATCATGTCTTCTACAGCCAGCAATTATCCGGCAAAGCAAACTCAAATGGAAAGCATTTCTGGGTGAGGAAGGTCTTAGTCCTACCTTGTAGCACAGCGGCGACACAGAGTGTGCAATGATTTGCAGTGCTGAACAGGGCCAATATTAATCTGGTGGCCCAGTCTGAGCAACCCTGTCCATCTCAAGCACGATGTTATTTATTTAGGTAATATATGAATAGGCTGATATGTTCTTTTCAAAAGAACATTAAAAAACTCAAGCTGCTGTGCTAAAATCTGGAAATATACCATCATTAAAAACTGCATATATATGCAAATATTCACATGCATATGTGTACAGAGAAGAGAGAGTGTGAGTAGCAGTAATAATGTTTATCAACATATAAGTCTTCTACCTAGATGTACAGGTCAATATTATCTTCCTGGTAGCTAATTTGAAGGTGAGAGGTACAAGTTCATGCCCTGTGTATGTGAGCAAAACCTAGCAGCTACTGCGAATTAAAAAAAGAAAAAGAAAATGAAAAAAGAAAAAAGAAAAAAAACAGGCCATTGGTATTGTTTATTAATATGTAGATGTGTTCGTGTAGCCAGCCTATATTTTAAAAACTATTTTGGGCTCTGTTCCTCCTGTGAGATTCCCTAATCAAATAAAATGGAGCCCAACACACACATTTGAGTAAATTAAGACATTAAGACTTGGAAATCCTATTTTCTGTTTCAAAATATGAACATTGTCTAAACTACTCCTGTTATCACTCATTATTTTATTTATTTATTAGCACAGTTTTCTGTGCTTATCATAAGCTGTATCACAGACTTCCAAGGTGCTTAGCTATGGAGGTTTAGGGCTGGCTAAATTTTTAACGATCTTATGGTTCATGTAGCATTTGGTGGGATTTTTTAGATTGCTAACTCTGAGCTTACTTTAGTTAACAAATATGAGCTATTTCTGTGTTCCACATTTTTTTTCCTTTCCTTTCTGAGCCAGGTTTTCTCCAGCAGCCAGATGGTTGCTAGAAAACAGGAAGGCCTGTAGGTGGTCTTTATGATTAATATTTTAGTAGATTGTTAGTGCTCTTTATTTGATGGTCAAATAGAGATTATGTCAGGCTACAGAAAACATGCAATTAGCTAATAAGCAATGACAGTAAATATAACTGTTCATTTAAAAATAATAATAAAAAGTCTCCATTTTGAACTGCTGTTTTTAGCAGGAAAAAAGAAATAAGGACTTTATAATATGTTTCTTTTTAAAGATGATCAGCTTCCATAAGTCTTCCATAAGTCATATCAATATGTTGATTGACCCAAGTTGGTCTTCTGAAGTCATATTTATAAATTAATCCCCGACATCGAACCAGCTGTGAGCCACTTTGAACTGTGAGAAGTACTGTATCAATCCACGTATGGAACCATCAAAGAATCCTTGTTTTATGAGCAAGCATTCACTATTATCCTACATTAACTTTGCCAATTAGTTGGTACCTCTCCTAACACAGGCAGTCCTTTTCCAGAGGGTCTAACAACTGCCTAAATTAGACCCATGGCCAGTCAGTTAGTCTTTTAAATGGGAAAGCTAACACAAGAAATCTTAAAGAGCTATAAAGAGTACCACTGTACACCATTGCAAAATGAGACAGATGGACTACAATTCTTGGGAGAGTTAACATAAAAAGAAATGAGAAGTTAAACCAAATTTGTCTTTGGAGCTGTAGATAAAACCTAATCTACCAGGCTACAAAGCATAAAGCCCAAACTCCTTTAATATACCTATAGATCTTTTGGTAAGAGTAGGAATTTCTGTATGAGTAATCCATTCATGTACCGTTAAAACTGACAGATACATGGCTATTTATTTAGATAAAATCATATCTGCAATTTAGAACAATACACATTGCAAATACATATTTAGAATATTTTCAAAGGTAATTTCAGAAAAATAAAAAAGGAACTATTAATATTTGAACTAAAAAGAGACCTGAATATGGTTAAGCATAGAAACTGACAGAGAATACAAACAAAAAAACATGTTATTGCCATCTCCACCATTCAATAGTTATGTAATTAGGGTCAGCGAATGCCAATGCTCATGAGTTTTAAGCATTTATTTCTAAAGCTTTTATTTCTATTCTAAGCTATTCTAATATCATTTATTTCTAAAGTGATCTTTCTGAGAGATTTGGCTTCATGACAAAATTAATGCTGAGGGTGCATCATGTATATTCAGCTTCACACCTTTATTGCTTTTAGATCACAATTTACATTAGAATATAGTTAACTTTAACTTACTTGTTAATAAATTGAGGACTGTGAGCAGTTTTAAGTAGAACAGCCTCACTAAAGTCAGTGAACGGATCTGTGGTTTAGAGCGGACACCTCTGTGACATCCTGATGTATATCACACTATGACATCTGTTTTATTCAGTGGGTTAATCATGTTTCTGCATTGACCTAAGGCAGATATTCATTATAGCTGGCTCTCAGAAAAAAAAATCGATATCTTGTTGAGGAATAGCATGGAGAAGCCATTGGGGATGAGTTTGGAGCTTGGACTGTCCTTCAACTGTGTGTTCACTCTTCTGTAATAAAAGATTGTCCATCTAGTGGTCATTTATAATGTCTTTGGGTTTTTCATCTATGAATGTGTCGATGTGCTACAAGTGAGGCTGGATGTACTTCTTCAAGTACAGGGTAGAAAGGGAGAAGACGAGTAGGGCTTCATGCAGCCCTACTTGGAAGATTTGTGCTGATAAAATGACTCATGAGATGAAATTTTGGCATGGAATTCCTGCTATTTTTCACATGTAATTGTACCTCTCTCCTGCTCTGAATAAATAGATTATGTAATGTTAAGATAGTGCTCTGTTGCACTGTCACACAGTGCAAACCCATGACAAGGCTGTCCATTGAGTGACAGGCCGGGTAGGACCCATATCTTAGATCTTCTCAAGATTACAGTCCTCATAACCAGCAAGCATAGAATTAGACATATCATCTACCATGCATGCATGCAGATCATGTTCAGAATACCCAGCCAGTTCGTGTAGAGCCAAACATGCAGTTATGAGGCAGATGCATAGGCAGAGGATTCTATGGTTACACCTGCACTGGGATCAACTCTTGCAGAGAATAAACTTAGGCACTGGTACACACACACACAGTTGCGTGACTGGGTTATGGCAGCATGCTTAAAAAATCTACTGAGTTAGAGCCCTAGGGTGACTGCTGTATGAACAGGAAGCATGAATTGAGTATGACAGCATGGATCTCACTCTAAAACCCACTATTTTTTTTTAGCAATGACTGTTTCAGTTCAAATTTGCAAACTGTCAGCTCTGCTGGCGGAGCGCCTTTCTTGGATATTCCTTAACATATCATTTTCCATGACATGTGCCGCACTGTAATAGTAAAAGTGTTATCCTGAGAACAGGGTTCTGTGGTTGCTCTCCTACAAAGTAATTTTTCCTTATCCTCGGTTCTGCTGTCACTTAGCAACCAAGAGGATAACCCGTGAAATTCTAAATATTATCTTGTCAAGGAAATCAAAACAGAAAATGCATACTCAAATTGTTGGGGAAATCACCTCATCTTTTTTTGCTTTTGCTTCAGCATCTTTGACTGTCAGAGGCACAGGAAATTGCTACTTACAGTGAATCTATACATCTGTCTAAAGATCTAGAAGATACCCACTTCAATGACAGTGCAAGGAAATACAGAGAAGGATCCACTGAAGACAAAACTAGGGCTGAGCATATCAGCAGTGATATCCTTTACCTCTGTATCTTGCAATGTGATCAAAGGTTTTCACAGAATCACAGAATGGTTAAGGTTGGAAGGGACCTCTAGAGATCATCTAGTCCAACTCCCCTGCTCCAGCAGGGACATCTAGAGCACATGGCAAAGGGTGGCATCCAGGCGGGTTTTGAAGATCTCCAGAGAAGGAGACTCCACAACCTCCCTGGGCAGCCTGTTCCAGGGCTCTGTCACCCTCACAGGAAAAGTTCTTCCTCACATGGAGGTGGAACTTCCTGTGTTTCAGCTCATACCCATTACCCCTTGTCCTATCACTGGCCACCACCGAGAAGAGTTTGGCCTCATTCTCCCTACATTCATCCCTCAGGTGCTTGTACATATTGATCAGATCTCTCAGTCTTCTAAGCTAAACAGGTCCAACTCGCTTAGTCTTTCCTCATAAAATATATGCTCCAGTCCCGTAATCATCTTTGTTGCTCAATGCTGGACCCTCTGTAGAAGCTCCATGTCCCTCCTTTCCTGAGGAGCCCAGAACTGCACACATTACTCCAGGTGCATCCTCATCTGAGTAGAGGGGCAGGATCACCTACCTCAACCTGCTGGCAACGCTCCTCCTGATGCAAGCCAGGATCCTGTTGACCTTCTTGGCCACAGGGGCACATTGCTGCCTCATGGTCAACTTGTCAACCAGGACTCCACAGTCCCTCTCTGCAGAGTTGCTTTCCAGCAGGTCAACCCCTAATCTGTATTGGTGTCTGGGGTTATTCCTCCCCAGGTGCAAGACCCTGCACTCATCCTTGTTGAATCTCATGAGGTTCCTCTCTGCTCAACTCTCCAACCTGCCCAGATCCTTCTGAATGTCAACACAACCCTTGGGAGTGTTGGCCACTCCACCCAGTTTGGTATCAGGCTCAAATTTGGTGAGGGTGCACTGTGTTCCCTCGTCCAAGCTACTGATGAACAAGTTGAACAGCACTGGGCCCAGTCCTCACCCTTGCAGGACACCACTGGCCACAGGCCTCCAACTAGATTGGGGCCCATTTATCACCACCCTCTGAGCTCTGCCATCCAGCCAGTTCTCAATCCACCTCACTGTCCATTCGTCCAATCCATGCTTCTGGAACTTTCCTATGAGAATATTATGGCAGAATGTGTCGAAAGCCTTGCTGAAGTCAAGGTAGACTTTCGTTCAGTCATAGTAGAGTCAAGGTAGACTTTTGTTCAGTCAAAGTAGAACTTCACCAAGTGGAAGGGCTAAGTAGAGCAAGAGCTTTGGAGAAGCAGGATATAATAGTAAACAGAGGTTGTGGACAAGGAGTTGGAAGAAATGGATCTCACAGGTCTTAACCTATCGTTACTGTCATACAGTTTGACTTCGTGGACTACTCAGGTTTCACACAATGATTCTGCTTCACAACCATGACTGAACTAGAAAATATCTTTTTAGAGAGGCAGAGTGGCACAGAGCATGTATTTAAAGACCGAAGGTGATTCAATCATGTTATAGAGAAAGGTTTTCAATGGTTAATTATCCACAAAATGTGTAAATTTATTTCTAGTTTGAATTTGCCTAGCTATGAAAGACATTTTATTCTGTCTTTTTCTATTACATTAAAGGATCTTTATAGAGGATAATTCTTCCTCATGGAAGAATTTATAATCTGCCATAAAATGACCATTTTGCCTTCTTTTATGTTAAGCTATGCTATTGACCTTCTTTAGCCTTCCACTGAACAGCAGTCTCCAACCATTCTGTAACCTCTACTACTTTGAAACTAAAAAATGGGTGAAAAAAGTCCAACAAATATTTCATTTAGTGGAATCCATCATTCTCCGAGTGCAAACTTTTGCACTGGGCTCAGTATCCCAGAAGTGGGCCCCTCATGCAAAGGTAATTATGTCTTCCTTTTCCTGCTTAATATTTCCTTTCTACAGTCAGGTACAAGGCTTGTTCTCTTTAGTCATTTGTTACAAGAAGAATCAGTGTTCAGCTAGCTACTCTCAGGAATACCCATGCTGCTTTTATTTATTTGTTTATTTTAAATACATTTCTTTATTCTGAAAGTACACCTTAGCCACTGTTACGATCCTGAATTATCTTGTACTAAATGACATGTTGTGCAAGTCGGTACCTTCCAGACCACATTGCATATTGATCTTCTTGTATGCTAATTTACTGTTTCATCAGTTTTTGGCTTATTTTCCATCTTTACTGGTTGTTGTTCTATTATTTCTTCAGGCTAAAGCTAGAGATCATAAAATATGGGTTAGAATGGACCTCAATATATCATCTAATCCATTCCTGTGAACCGAGGCAGTTAATGTCTAACAGAAGTCTTGCCAGGTGAGGTTCAGTGGTCTGCTGACCTTTCATTTTCATAGATAACAGCACACAAAGTGTGGGCCAGCATTTACATCTGCCCATTATGAATTCTCAGAGCAAGCGATCAGGCATTTGCCTACAGTTGGACCACCTGGAAACAGCCTTCAGTACCAGGGCCCTGCAAGGTCATTGTTCATGCTTTCAAAGCTGGAGGCCTTCAGCCTTCTGCTGGCTGCACAACTGTCCCTGGTAATCTACAGGAGGATCAGCAGGATTTAAAGCAGGCAATCATCCTTATCAGCCTCTATATGTGGCTCCTGCCCTTCAGAAACATGTGGGCCAGGGGGCAGGACTTTATGTGAGACAATAACTAAAAGGTGATAGCAACTGCTTCCATGGAAGACCATGCTGGCACCTCAGCAGATGTCTATGACAGCCTTCAGCTGTGCATCTGCAATTGAGCATGTTAATTTTCACTGCTAAAACACGACCAATTCTAATAGAGTTTTTTCTTCTTGCTGAAGAAAGAGATTTCTTATTAAAGAGGGGGAAAATGAACAAGCAGAAACTTAGGCGTGTATCTGTAACTCAAAATATGTTCAAGTGAACAAAAAGGGCAAAGATGTCATCTTTCTCTGCATGCCATTGAAGAAAACATCACTGTTCCCTTTCTGCAGGCCAAAGCCTAAAGTCACAAAGAGATAAACTGACTTTAGGTATGTCATAAGGTGAGTGAGTTGGAAAAAAACAAAAACAAAAAACATAAGTTCTGATTTTCTGTTGCCTAGCTTTGAGGTTCTTATACCTCTGCCCAGGGAAGGAGAGCATGCTGACAGATTCCCAGGAGTTTTACCTGAAGTGCTGAGGAATTATCACTCTCCCTGTCTACTGTGTGTTCACCTGGATTTTTTCTTAATGTGTATAATGGATATAAAAAGATCATGAAGCATTAGGCAACATCTGAAGTCTCCCAGATGAACTTCAGAAGATCTTCTCCTTTTTTTTTTTTTTTTTCTTTGAGCATTCTTGGTTCCTCCATTCTTTTTCTACTCTGCCATTCTCCATTTCTCTCCACAGTTGCTTCTTTTCCATTTTATCTCTATTCCATTGATTTGACATTGATTGTCCCTCACAACATCCTCCTGGGCAAGCTCCAGAAGTGTGGGATAGATGAGTGCAGTGAGGTGGATTAGGAACTGGCTGGATGGCAGAGCTCAGAGGGTGGTGGTCAGCGGTGCCGAGTCTAGCTGGAGGCCTGTGGTTAGCGTGGTCCCCCAGGGGTCAGTCCTTGGTCCGGTCCTGTTCAATTTATTCATCAATGACCTGGATGAAGGCACAGAGTGCTCCCTCAGCAAGTTTGCTGATGACACGAAACTGGGAGGAGTAGCTGATACCCCAGAGGGCTGCGCTGCCATCCAGAGGGACCTGGACAGACTGGACAACTGGGCGGTGAAAAACCTCGTGCAATTCAACAAGGCCAAGTGCAAGGTCCTGCACCTGGGGAGGAATAACCCCAGACGCCAGTACAGGCTGGGGACTGACCTTCTGGAGAGCAGCTCTGCAGAGAAGGACCTGGGCGTCATCGAGGACGACAAGCTGACCATGAGGCAGCAGTGTGCCCTCGTGGCCAAGAAGGCCAATGGGATCCTGGGGTGCATTAAGAAGAGCGTCTCCAGCAGGTCGAGGGAGGTGATCCTGCCCCTCTACTCAGCCCTGGTGAGGCCGCATCTGGAGTATTGTGTCCAGTTCTGAGCTCCACAGTATAAGAGGGATGTGGAGCTGCTGGAGAGAGTCCAGCGTAGGGCTATAAGGATGATCAGGGGCCTGGAACATCTGCCCTATGAGGAGAGACTGAGGGAGCTGGGCCTGTTCAGCCTGGAGAAGAGAAGGCTGAGAGGGGATCTAATCAGTGTCTATAAGTACCTCAAGGGAGGCAGTGAGGAGGATGGTGCTGGCCTCTTTTCAGTGGTGGCCACTGACAGAACTCGAGGTAATGGCCACAAACTGAAACACCAAAAGTTCCACAGGAACTTAAGGAAAAAATTCTTAACAATGAGGGTGACAGAGCACTGGAACAGGCTGCCCAGAGAGATTGTGGAGTCTCCTTCTCTGGAGATCTTCCAAACCTGCTTGGACTCAGTCCTGTGCCACGTGCTCCAGGTGACGCTGTGTGTCCAGGGCGGGTTGGACTAGATGACCTCTAGAGGTCCCTTCTAACCTTAAAGATTCTATGATTCTGTGATTTGGTCTGGATGAAATGGAGCTGTTGGGATGCTTATTTGGCTGTATTGTCCAGTAAGAATCCTTGTAAAATCAGCTGAGGGAAGTGTTCACCCAAAGACAATTTATTCTATCTATATGGTGTGGTTTCACTAAGTATCTTGTAGGGAGGCATCCTGCCTCCCAATTCATGATACTCAGGCTGCATTTTTGGCTTTGGAGCTGAAATTGCTTCTGGGAGACCAGTGGTTTTGGCAAGTAGAATAAAAGTGTGAGCAACCAGAAAGAGGTGGGGATGGAAATGTGTAGTAAAAATACATAAATCACAGCATTATAAGCTGCCAATAAATCTATTTTAACCTTCTGGGCAGTCTGTGCTCCCATGATATACTTGGTCTGATGGGCTTAGCGCAAAGCTCCATCTTCTGCCCTTCGTAGCTGTGATCCTGAGAGGCTATGATTAGTTTACAGGCACTGAATACTTTTATTATCACAAAAGAGACAACTCCAGTAATCCTTAACCACATAAAACCCCCTTGACTGACTTAATTGGATTTAGAGTGAAATAAGAGGAGAAAATGCAGTGTCTGCCATCCTTTTCACAGCATGACAAATATTCTACGAAACAGTAACATAACAATGGCTATCAACAGTATTCCAGATAAAAGTTCACAGCAAGTTTTGTGAGATCTGTGTGCAGAGAAGATCCTTATTCCCATTGTTTTGCAGCTGTGCTTTCCCCATGGTGACCTGCATTCCCATTAACTCGTAATTCCTAAACCTGGTGGGAAGCAGAACCTTCCCTCCCAAGATGACGATCTGATGCCTTTGTCCTTCCCAGCAGCCTGTCATCCTGTTGCACTAGCAATGTTAAGAGTGAGAGGGGGAATTTTAAAATCCCCAGTATGTGTATTTATCAACTATGAAAGAAATTTAAATTGGCATTTCTGTGCCATTGCCTGGCGGCCACTTTTTGGCTGAAAGACGTCCTCATTTGTAACAGCATCAGTGAAAACAACCAATATGAGAGTTCACAGACTATCGCTGTCCCACTTTGGTAGTGAACAATAAAGAAAGAACATCAGATGTTCTCACATTAAACATTTTGTTCAATATTTAAACATCATGGCCTAAATTTTTAACATGGTGCTCAAAGCTTCAGCTGTGTGCCTCCCATGAAATGTGATAGCAGCTGTGGAGGTAAATCCTAGTACACAGCACTCATTATTTATCCCTAAAGGCTTCTAGTGCTGCTGAAAAGATCTGAATACATTTCACTTGGTGAGGCTTTAGCAGGATTCCTAATATCACCTAGCAGATTATGCAATTAGTAATGAGCATATTAAATCTTGCAGTGCATAGTGCATGGGGAGAACACAAAGCAGTTGTGCCAGGATGCAAGCAATGAAAAGCATTTAGATTTAAAGAAAAATCTGAGATTTTAGTTAATCAATTCAGTAACATAATATGCCAATTCAGCAGGACTAAGATAAAAAAAAAGAATCAGTATGTTTAGCACTCAGTATTTTTAAGTCTTGGCTACAAAACATGTGTCTATTTATTTTATTTTCTGGTTAAGCTCCTTTTTGTGTTTGTGCACGTATTTTCATGAAACTCCTGAAGAGGCAATGGCATGTACTTGTTTTACCCGAGGTTGTTTGAATCAGTTTTACAATGTGCTCCTTGGTTACCACTCTTCTCTGGGGAAAACTATGACAGTTTTACACTCAACACAATGTGTTTTTCCCTTCGTGCTAACTGAGCTATGCCATTCACAACATCCAGAATAGAAAAGGGGAAGGAGAATCCATACTAGTCACTGTTCTCCAGCATGCTGGAATAAGGAGGGATTCTTGGTGCTCTACATCACCACCTTCCATCCTGTGATGGGCTACTGGTTCAGGGATGCAGAGGACACAAAAGAGGTTACATAGGATTGAACCCATCGGGCTAAGGGGCATGTGGGAGGTGGGCTGGGGGAGGGACTGACCTCGTTGGAGTCTCCTGAGACACTCTGCTCTGTTGTACCAAAATGAATTCTGCAGCATCTGCCCTTTTAACTACTTTCCTCTTACACTGAGTGAAAAGTGTAGGCACAGCACTGTGTGCTTGCTTCACATTTCTCACAATTACTCAAATAGCTGAGGAAATAATCTATGCTGTGCTTGGGCTACTAAGATGAGCACACTTGAGCTGTAATTCGCTGTATTGACTGCACAGGAGTGCGGTGTTGAAGCCGTGTTCAGCAGTGCAGGTTCAGCCTGTGTGCCCTATAAACTGTGAAAGATCTCAGGTGAAGAATCTTGCCAAGATTTTCCCTCCTTGATAGCGCATCAGAGTTACCTTGATTTGAATAATTCTTGCCTCATCTGTTGAGACCAGACCCAGAAGTAGACAGATGGAATTGAGAGACTCTTGAGGAAACTGTTATATAACAGCTGATTAATAAGATGTATCTATTAAAAGAATATATGGAGCATTAGTAACTAGCTGAGCCAGTGGTCTGTCAATTAAGAGAATCCAGGAGCAGTGAATTTGCAAAATCTGATTAGGGTTATCTGTGGTTTGTTAGATGATGACTAATAGAAACTCTGAGTTATAGTTATGATGAATCTTCAATGTAACAATATGAACATCACAAATATTAAGATATGTGAAGAGGCGAGAGAGATCGTTTGGTGAGGCTGTAATCATACTATCCTTAACCTGTATGTTTCAGGGTATTATTACCTTCATGTTATCAGCATGGTTATAATTTTATAAGCTATATGGAAAAATTAACATATGATTCCTTATGTACTTCCAGAAACTTACGTTTTACTTTCAAGTAGATGTTTCTCATAAAAGTATTAGTAAATACTGCTGATGAAATAAATTCCCTACAACAACTGGTAGTGACTATGATAGGGCCTGTGTGTCTTACTGTGTTAAAGCAGCTATATTTTTGACCTTTGCAGATGTATTTATGATCTATGAGAGTTTCATTTGTTTTTGTGCAATGAACAATATTCCTCTTGAAACTCTCAAGAACCTGTATGAAGATAACAAAAGATGGGTTGCTGTGGAAGAGTAAGGACATCTGAACCTGCAATACATTTACAGAAGATTTTGGTAGACTTTCACTGTTCTGCCATTGCCTCCCTGCAGTGGCCAAACATTGAAGAATTTAATGGTAACAAAGGGAAAAACAAGCAAACCACACATAGGCTTCCTCCAAAAAAATGCATGTGGGAAAGTAGAGAACAAAATCCCCTGCTAAGCCCATTACAGAATTATTTATCTGAATTTTAATTGGCATGTCTGGATTGAGTCTTTCGGCTCAGTCACATCCAGTGAGAGTGATTTACTGAACACCCTCAAAAATGCTCTGAGAAAGGTGTCATGTTACTCTGCAATTCCTTCTTTCTTCTTGTCTTGCTCTGTGTAGGAAATAAGTTGTCACATTCCTTTATGCCATGCAGCATTTCACAGGAGTTGAAAATCATTCAAAGGGAAAAAATGCGTTCTTCTTCTTGATCTCCTAAGTCACAAAAATGATCATACAAAGTGATGTTCCTTTCAGTCTCATGAAGTAGGAATTGAATATAATTTTAAATGATCTTATTAGTCATACATGGCTAAAATGTTCTTTTTCTCCACTAATTATCATTTATCTTCACCTAAGATCAAGGATGCAACCAAGAGGACACCTCAAAGAACAATGTCATAATTTCCTCCACAGTTTGAAAAGGTATTACATATCCAAGCATGTGCTGCAAAACAAAACCCAGCAATAACTGCAGGGATAACAGAGAGCTAGATATATGATTGCCCTTAAACGAGCATTTAATTTACAAGGTAGTGAGCTCTGGAAACCAGATATGATATCCATATAGGACAGGTAAGCCATCAAACAAAAGGGGCAGGAAGCTGTGGTGACACATGATGAAGACTTATTGACCAAAAGTAGGACATCAGTCAAAACTGGCAGCAAAGATTAGTTGTAATATCTTCTCTTAAGGCTGTTGATTTGGTCTATGAAAAATGGAGTTAAGGAAGCAATGAACAATTCACTCCTTTAGAATTAAGAAAGATAAATCTAAAGGCAAATTTATCCATGACCTTCATGAAATCTCATTCCTGCAGCCTTATAAATGTCTCATTGGACTAACTGTCCATTTTAAACCAAATTTATTCATTTTACTTTGTTTTATGTGGATTATTAAAGTAAATCATTGTAACTTTGATCTATATCAACCGAAATAATCTGGTTGCAATCACTTGCTGGAATATTCATCCAGTTTTAAATTTTATTGCATGAAGATATTTGCAATAAATACAAAAACCAGTTATTTCTACCAAGGGTAAATATTATAAGGTAAATGTCTGACTGGCTAAATAAAAGACCATACGACTTGATAACAATCACCAAAATTTTCATCTGGGAGGATCTTAGTGCTAAAGTAAGGGCAAATGCATCTAGATCACGCTTTACAAACCACAGTTCAGGAGTAAACAGAAAATGTGTGTGGAATCTGTGCTGGATGTAAGGACAGAAGATAAAATTGGTTGCCCTGAAGAAGGGTTAATTTTTACCACCTCACTGAGGAGACATATTTGCCCACCTGTGTTTTGGAAAATTCCAATGAAGGAGAGTCTATGGGCTTCTGGAGGTATTTTCATTCCATGTTTCATTAACCAGATCATGGAAGGGTTTTCTTTGGATTTAACTGAGGTTTCATCTGCTGGCAGTTAAACTCAGGAATTCATCTGACAGCACATGGAAAATGGAATTAGAGATGGATGACAACAGCATCTGCAGTTCCTTGCCACTCCATTATTTTTTTCCTTTCTCTCCTCTTCACTGTTGTCTTCTTTTCAGGACCAAACACTAATTCTTGCAACTTGTTTTCAGAGGCCACGTTTTGCAAAATTCTTATCTTTTTTTTTTTTGTTCCTCTCTTCCAGGCTCACTAATTTGTTCACAGCTTAAATCACAAGATTCAAATCTGAACTGGGTACTCTAATTTTAATAAAGTAAAGTTTAAAAGAATAATGATGTCCCATAGCTTACACACCACACTAGGAAGGATTTTTTATTTCCACAGCAGCAATTGCTGCTAGGTGTGCTATTTTTGTCTTCCAAAGTCTTTTTATTTCTCTGTATTATCACTAAGTCTGTTGTTTTTCATATTGCATTTGCATATTTTCTCTCTTTGTTATAAAAGAAATATGACATTTTTTTTAAGTGAACTTCATCTAAAATTTTAAAAACTAATGTATATTCTGACCCCAATCCTAATTGTTTGCAATCCCTTCTCAGGTGGGTGTCATCTGTGCATTTTACAAGTGTGTGCCATTGCATTACTCAAACTGTTGGCAAGAATTCGGATGAAGACCAGGGTAGGACAGACCCCTTTTATCCTCTGTATGAAATTCCTTTTCTATTTTATAGCCAGTTATCAATATGAATGTTTACAAGGCATTTATCAACTGATTATTCAGTCGCTTTAAGGTAGGGTAACAGAAATCGTATCCCTTTCATTTATGAGACTGGCATATGAGAAAGATCCAAACTTTTCCAATTTTCATACATCATATTCCTGCATATTCTTCTTACGTGCTGATTTACGGTAAAAGAGTCCAGTACTTAGTTTTCTCCATTTGATTTTAGGGGGCACTTGACAGATTCATTTCTTTTAAGAATTTTTAGTAAAAAATGTTTTATTCTTTATTGCTCTTCATCTTTAAATTATAAATTTACAAATGATAAATTATCTGAATAAATTGATTAGCTTTTGTTGCATTTGAAATATCACTAGCCAATAGAGCTAGAAAATTGTTTTCAAAGTTCAATCATCTCATGAATTTCATTTTGCATAAAATATTAAGTTACGTTAGATTTTCAAGGTGTGCATTTATGGATAAAACTACCATTTCTTTATAAGGAAAGACATCTATGCACTGTGAGCAGATACCCTTCCCAGTCCGAAATGTGAGGAGAAGTTCTAATATGATATTGTATAAGACATTGAACTCTTCATAAATCAGCATGTACTGGAAACTCAATCTATTTCATGTGAAGATGCAGCAATGTCAGTCATGGTTATCTTGATTAGATAATGAGAAATATAATTGCCATTCCAGTGAAATATCTTGACTAATTGCTGATTACATAATTGTGAAGTGCTTATCAAACAACTTCAATACTTCAGGGTATTCCCAGGATTTTAAAGGAAGGTACAGATGAATGGCTGGTAAATAATAGGTCTGAAACAGGGCGTTCAATTCTATTTTCAGATTGCCTTTCTAATAGCTTATACACTGTAATTGAAACTTATTACTAGAAGACAAAGCTAAAGACCCCACTCTGCATAGGCTGAAGAAGCAAGCACATTAACTGACTTGAAAAGAATGAAAAGGGATCCTGAATCTTTCCTTTTTGTCAGTAGGTCCAAACTGCCTTTGTGTAAGGTCAGAGTGAACTTTCCATGGGTCAGAGCTGTATCAGAGGATAATCTTGTGAATTCCCTTGGGTCGGTTCTGACTTCTACCACATTTTCTGTGATGCTTCTGAGATTAATCATTTCATACTTTAGCACCTTTATAGCAATACAGCTATATCACTTCTCCACTCCTGTGGTCTTCTGCTTAGAATTAAACTGCTGCATGTCTTCAAAAGGGCTAAAATTAAAGGACACTCTATCATCTCAGCTGGGGAGGCACTATCTTGTTGTTATTGAGCTGGTTTTGCAGGCTGAAATCTCCCTCTAATATATCTGCATGGGTTATTTTCTTGACCAAGGTTCAAATGATACCAGAAAATAAAATCTTTCCACTTGATTAATTTTAGCTTGAGAAGCAGGATATTTTTAAACTTGATTTCATACTTCTTCTTGTCAGTAATGAGAATTCATTATGATAATGAAGGATAATAGGAGAAGAACTTTCTCCAGCAGACATGAAAGATCATCTTTAATTTTTTGCATAGAATTCTATTGAAAAATCTGCATTTTGCTTGAATCAGAGACATCAAATTAATAACAATGATAAAAAGGGAGTTTCTGAAAAGAAGTGCATTAATATCAGCTTTAACGTTAACTCCAGTATTAAAAAAAAACCAATTTACTTGGTGAAAGACAGAACAGGGAGATAAACATCATTAACCTTGAAAAAAAATAGTAGCATTTTATCATTGCCTTTTATTGAAGCCGTTAAAGAGTGAGGGGAGGTAGAACGACTTTGTAAGATCTTTTGTATAGATGCTGAATTTTGAAATGTCGAGGCAGCTTTTTGTGTGAAGGGAAGGAGCAAGCCCTCTGACCTTGCAGTTCTCCATGCACAAAAGAGCCAACTTCCTCTCCAAAACCTTGTATTTTATTACCTGCCACTCTATACAATACCGACTAATCTTAAGTGCCAGTATGGGGCTATTTGTGTGAGGATTTATCTAACTCAGTTTTAAGTGTTTATATCAAGTTCTCATGGGTTCTCTCTAAAATCAGAGTCAATAGAGTCAAAGGAGTGTGGGATATGGTTCCCCTCACCATAAAGTAGGCATCCATATCTGGTTGGATGAAACTCAACCTGGTCTGCTCTACCTAGATTTCAAGATTTCCAGGGTACCTAGAAAGCCAGTGGTGCCTCCGATGGGGACGAGTCCCTGTCTGGTGTCCTGTCTGCTCTGTATGAGCAGATACCTACACGGTAGGTGAACCTCTGTTCTTAATACTTCATTGTCCACTAGGTGCCTAGCTCTGGAGGTTAGCTGGATCTGCCCTAGCCTATCTTTGGTGTGATGTAGAAATAAATCAGCCCGGTAAGTTTTAAAATGTGGTTAACTTCAGCAGGTTGCTTCCATGATTAATAACTCATAGGCTGAGTTACTACCAGTGCTGCCATTAGTCTTGAAGTTATCAATGTTAAACATTAATCACAAGCTCTTTGTAGCTGGTTGGGTCCTAGTGAAGCTATGAGAAGGCTCCAGCTGATTTTGATAAGATAGGAAGTGGCCTTTAGTTAAACAGTAATTGTAAGGCTCTGCTCTGAGCTGACAGGGAGTCACGGGTTATATTTCTGTCATGGGGAGACTTCTGCTGCAATAAAAATGAGTCCTCTTCAGGGATCATTAATTAGGTATGTGTCTCCCTGGAAAACATGTAGCTATTTTAGGTCCTGTAAAACACTAACACACATGCTTTGTTTGTTAGTTCAAATCACAGAAATTTGTCCTTAAGGTGCGCAAATGAGAGTGTTGGTACTGAGACACCTATGAAAGACATCTAAGTAAGAATACGCTTTTTTTTTTCATTTTTTTTTTTCAGAGAGTTATAGCCTTTGCAGTAACTTTGTCATTTTGAGTGAATCTTTGGTCAGGGCTACTTCAGAGCAGATGGCATTGTATGTCTGAATTATTTTTAGAACAGAAGAATTTTGCTAATGTTTCCTATCTATGACAAACAACAATGAAAAAATAAAATATAAAGTGGTCTGGAGTGTGATATGAAGGAATTATTTGACAGTTCAGAAATACATTCTGGATTTTAAATGATGATTTAAATACTTTTAACTTTTGAATTTGACCAATGGGCAAGGATTCTAAGATCTCAGGATTATTTTACCTATAAACCTATATCCCAAAGCAGCGATTTAAATGTTAATCACACTCACTCCTAATTAGAGTAGGTGGTTGAATTAGTGGTCTGTTGCACAGATCATTTCCTGTTCTAAGACTGCTGAATGTATAATTGTGTTGTTGTTCTTCAAACTGTCTAACAGCAGCTCTGGAATATTTTTCTCTTTGCAAAGCTGGGCAAGGGATGTGTGCTGCTTTCCATTCTTGCACATCAGTAGTTTTTCTGCTTGTTGAAAAGCTACACCTCTTACAATCAAAATTTCCTTAAGCATAAAATCAATTAAGAGCACAGAAGAAGATCCTGAGATATTCAACTACCCTCTCTTAGTTGTGCTTTTAAGCTATTGAGTTTGAAGGTGATGAGTCAGCTCATGGAAAGTATTCTGCCATGCCAGCATCGCTGTTAAAGTTCAGCTTTGCAGCTCAGCAAATGCAGATGTCAGCTAAAAAGCAATAGCCTTGAACCTGTTCACAGCCTGGCAAGGAGATGTCACTGCCCCATGGATGGTGATGGAAGCTCTGGGGAGATCCAATTCCAAGTTGTACCCTGAGTGCCTCAGCTGCGCAGACCCAAGTGCGCAGGATCGCAGGTGTGCCACCCTTTGGAGAGCTGTGCCTCATCCATCATCCACATGAAGGTCATGAGCTCGTTTTTAGCTGCTCAGCAATAGAATAGGAGGGTCGAGTTACCTTAGTTCTCTGTCTGCCTTCAGGCCTTGAGTGTTGAATGCCCAGATGCAAGGTCCAACTGCACCATCAAAATTATAAAAGAAGGTCTTTCTTTTTCTTAATTCCCTGAGCTTCAGCATAGTTCACATCACAGATGAAGGTCACAGAACACAATTATCAGGGCAAGTAATACCATCCCTTGAAAAATGTCAAATGAATAGGATAACTAAAAAGCTAGAGAAGTGTATTCAGAAGAGAAAGGAAAACAAATACTGACACCATTTCCTAAACTGCTAATAAAGTGGTGGGAAAGACTTAAAATGAAGAACATACTGGCACTGTATGCAAAAAGCACAGAACAAATGTTTTGATGACTTTACTTTTGACAGAATTACACAACGAAGATTTGCTCTCTGTAGTTCTCCTTGAACATCAGGATCTGGATGGAAGAAAGAAATGTGAGAATCAGCTTTAGATTCAAGAAGATGTCATATACTGTGTCTGAAGAAACCTTACCCAACACATTAATTCAAAATGTCTTAGCAGAGAAATCGGCCAAAAAAAACACTAAACTGCAGCATTTCTGAAGAACTGCCTAATGGGTTACCACTACAGTCAGTCTTGTTTAAAAGCCTCATTAATGGTCTAAGAAGGCTGAGTAGGCGGCTTGTTAATGGGATTCTCAGTGACTATTAAATTGAAAGGAAATTTGAACACCAGGCAGATGAGAGAAATAACAATAAAAAGACACAGAGCTGTTAGCAAATAACAAAATGAGATTCAGTTTAGAGAAAAAGAAGCAAAATTATCCGATGAAAATGATTCTTCCTCTAATCAGTGGGTAGAAGAAGCTTAAAATTAATGGTGCTGAATAAAATGGATAGGCAGAAATATGTCTGCAACAATGTTATAGGTAGAGCTAATGGGGTTTGGGTCAGAGATGGCCCAGATGCCTTCTTGAGGTCTTTTCTATCCTATTTACTAGAATTCAGCAAGTCTGTAATAAGTTATTAATGACCTTTTGGTCTGCATAAGCAGAGTGAGCAAAGCAAAGTGATTGTTGAGCCGTGATGTGTCAGCTGAGGTGCCTGTTTACATGCCCAGAGCATCATGATATGTAGGGTAGTGTGTTCAAAATGGGGAAGGCTTGGGAAACTGCTCTTGACGGTGAAGCAGAGCAAACTTTGCCTGGGGAGATGCACTCAAACACAGATGATTTATCATGTGAGGGTAACTCATCACGTTGCTGGCTTGCCAGGTCTATGGACACAGGGCTGTCCAGTGCCAGGCATCAAATCCAGTCCTGCTCACAGGCAACTGTAATCCTATCCATCCACCAGCTGAGGCCCAGTTTAAAAGCAAGTCTGATGATCAGAAACCTCCCAGACCTCCCAGATCTACCTGAGTTGTACAGAAGAGACACTACTCAGGGTGTTGCTGCTTTGTTTTTCTAAATTTCATTAGATATGATTAAGAACATCCCAACAAGGGATAACATTTATTCTGTAGCAAGAGTGACTCATGGAAGTAAGGACCATGTCTTCTCCTGGAGATATCTACTACTCCATGCAAAGATGACCTCCCAGCCTCTCCTTGTTCTGACTCATCTTTTCCCAAAGCTGCATGGGCTTTGGGAAAATGCTCAGATGTCCTTGACAGGACATCTGGGCTTACACTATGGAACGGTTGCAGAAACAGCTTCTGGGAAAAGGTGCCAGACAGTGATGATGTCAGCTTAAAATATTGACAAAATAGTCCAGGACTATGCCATCTGCAGCAGGGTGCATCAAGCTGTCAGAGACTTAAGTGAACAGAGGAGTTTGTAAATACAAGAATCTTCCTGACTGCTGCCACTTAGGAGGTCGTTTGTTAACAGTTTGTGTTCGAAAACAAGAGCTGTGTCATGTCTTGTGTGTTAAGGCCCATGCTGAGATCTGGCACAACCATGTGGCAGGTGTGACATGACTGGCAATCTGATTTCTGGAGAGGCCCTGGGTGAACAGCTGGAAAGACTGATAGGACTGCATGGTCTGGGTTTCTTTCAAGTTTTCCAGCACCTGGGGAGGAGTAACCCCAGGCACCAGTACAGATTAGGGGTTCACCTGTTGGAAAGCCGCTCTGCGGGTAGGGATTTGGAAATCCTGGCTGACAGCAAGTTAACCATGAGGCAGCAATGTGCCCTCGTGGCCAAGAAGGCCAATGGGATCCTGGCTGCCTCAGGAGGATGTTGCCAGCAGGTGGAGGGAGGGGATCCTGCCCCTCTGCTCAGCTCTGGTGAGGCCACATATGGAGTATTGGGGGCAGGTCTGGGCTCCCCAGGACAAGAGGGATGTGGCGCTTCTAGAGAGGGTCCAGCGGAGGGCAACAAAGATGATTAAGGGACTGTAGCATCTAATGTGTGAGGAAAGGCTAAGGGACATGGGCCTGTTCAGCCTTGAGAAGAGAAAAGTGAGAGGGGATCTGATTAATATGTATAAATACCTGAGGGGAGAATGGAAGGAGGATGGGACCAAACTCCTCTCGGTGATGGCCAGTGACAGGACAGGGGTAATGAGTGCAAGTTGAAACACAGGAGGTTCCATCTCCATGTGAGGAAGAACTTCTTTACTCTGAGGGTGGCAGAGAGGTTGTGGAGTCTCCTTCTCTGGATGCCACCCTGTGCCACGTGCTCTAGGTGTCCCTGCTGGAGCAGGGGGGTTGGACTAAATGATCTCTAGATCATTTCAAACCTTAACCATTCTGTGATTCAAGTGTCCTTCTCTTGCATCCTTGAGTCTAAACCTCCTACTGCTGCTGCTGATTTTTCTCCTTGGCCTAATTTCTCTAGTTAGTCATTTCTACTCAATGAAACCTCACATGCCAAGACAAAGACCATCACCATCTTTTGTATCTCTTATACCTATCCCAATCCTGTGTTTCTTTCTTTCTGTGAGTGTTGGGAATACATAATCTGTACAGAATCGCCTAATCTGTGAGTATTGGGAATGGGGATTATTTTGTACTTTGTGTATAACACATGTGGATATGGTGTATCAAGCAGTATATTCTTTTCTCATTCTGTGTATGTGTTTTTAAAACATGTAAGCATCAAGGACAGGATTACAGTGATTATTCTGGACAAATATAGTACAAAGTATTTCTGTAATTCTTTAGATTTTGTTAGATTCTGCAAAGATAAGTCCTGGAAGAAATATATGGTATTATCCCTGTAGAATTAGTGCATTATTAATGTTTCCAGACAAAATAGTATGGTGAAATCAGAAAATACAAATGAGCAGGACTATTAGTCCTGCTTGGCAATCAGGACTCCTCCATGCATCCCTGAATTGCTGCAGAACTGAAAGTATTGCTCATTACTGAAAATCAGCAGGTCTCATTCCTTTCTCTTAAAGTATACTGTGGGGTCTATGAATGGAAACTTGTGATTTGACGTTTACACACATTTTGCCAGATTTACATGAAGATACACACATGCACACAAATGCAGAAAATTAAAGCCCTAAGGTGTTGAGGATTCTTAATGCTCAAGGCATTATGTTGTACCTTAAATGTAATGACGATTTACTGGATAGAATGTCTGCAGGTGTTAATTAATGAAACATCAGTCAAAGCAACAGAACTATACCAGTTTGCGTCAATGGGTGATTTACAGAAATTTGCACTGGACTAGAAGAGCATACTAATTACCTTTGTATACCTCCCTCACATGTCAAAACAACAGATAATTTTACTCTTCATATTTGGACTATTAATAAAATAGATGATAGGCATTACATGAATTTACTGAAGTGAAAATGATTTAAACAAAGCAGTAATTACTGTAGCAAGCCATTGATGATAATATTTGCCTGCTTCCGTTTTGCAGCATAAATAGTGCTGTCTCTTACTGCAAAATTTTACATAGTTAGAGAAAGGGTGGAAGGAGCTCACAGAGTTTGCAGGGTGGAGTGCATTGGTGAACTACAAGACTATTTTGTACATTGAATAGCAGCCACTGCACTCCAATAGGCACTCAAGCTAGTTATGTTAGGCATTATTTGCACAAACATAATTTCCCAGCCTCAGAGAATGCGAGTGTGTTAAGCAGTATGGTGAAGTGGGCAGAGCACTGGTCCCAAGTTGCAAGGATGGTGTTTTCTTGCTTGTTAGGTGACCTTGAATAAATTGATTCATCTCTGTATTTTAGTTTTTCTCTGGTATAGAATTGTGGCAGTGGTGTTGACCTCTGTTGGAAAACGTTTTAGGATAAACCGCTGAAAGGAGCGTCATAAGAATGGCTACTTAATAGCCTGTATTAGTGCCTACCTAGAGTACTTTAAACTTTAGAGCTAAGCTCAAGGTAGATGAGTCCATTCCACTGCAGTGATTCATCCTCTTGAACTGAGGTCCTGGCTCACAGCACCTACCACTTTCTACCAGATGTTTGCTGTTGTTTTCTTCAAAACTAGTATTGAAAGTCATGTTTCTGTATTGTTCCATCTTCAAGAATGATTTGTCTGATGACTAACTTTCCCATCCCAGGTGCCACATGTCCTCCTGTAGGACGTGTGATTGCCCCCTTAAAACTTTTTATTTTTTAATAATTTGATGAATTTACACAAGCTTTTTGCTTCTCTGAATGTTCACAGAATCATGAATGCAACCGTTTGTAATTGCCCTGAGTACTGGAATCCACAGACACTAAAAACTGAGATGCAGCATAGTCACTCAGGAAGACCTCTACTGATATTTTCCTCCTAAAATAGCAGGATATCCATAATGATCTTTGAAAACATCCCTTCAGGTGACATTGTTATGTTTCTAAGTAACTGCTCATATAAAAGTCTGTGGTTGGTGCTACTTCATGGTGACTATGATATCCTATGTAGAATGCACTGATTTCATGAATAAACTGACATGGATGGGAGGACCCTAAACCATCTCTCCTTGGGCTAATATTCATTCTAGCTAAGGCACTTCAAACAAGTATCTGGCCTGCTTGTATGTGCCCAGAGAAGAGACCTCTAAAGGGGTATATGGTGGACTGACTGATGAGCTGTTGAGGGATCTTTCTTTGCTTGTATTAATTAAGCTTTTAGTTGGCTTTGTTGTAAAAATGATGAAAGTCCACTAAGGGCTGGTGCATCTTGATGAAAACTCATTGTAAAAGTTTAGGATTGCATAAATTGTGAGAATTTGAGAAGCTTCATCCACTTCTGAAAAAAGTGAATATCTGCTTTTTTAATGGAGTTCGGAGTTTTTCTTCCTAAATAGAGAAATTTTAAGCAGAGAGGAAAAAAAGAAGAGGCAGAAAAAATTCCAAGATAACATTTTTAATGTGCTTCAGTGGGTGCTGTTTTCAGTGCCTCACTGTATCTTGCCGGGAGACTGTACCTACAAATCCTTGCAGTTCTACAGACTTCTATAAAACTGTTTTACTGGCATGACATAAAGGCCTCCAGGCTTCACAGGTTTATGTCACGTAATCTCTGAATATTTTCTCTGACAGCCAAGCAAGCTGGAGGCAGCCTTGGCTACAGCTCATCTAGAGATGATTGCATTATCTGCTCTGGACCACACTGTATTGGATAATAACATTTGTTACTCATAAATAAAGATCACGTGGCACCATTATTCAGTGCAAATTAAAGATATTAATAAAGTAATGCTATGAGAGAGAACCTACTATGACTATAAAATATAATATTCAGGTTGCCAATATAAAAAATATAATATTCAGGTTACCAATATAAAGTTATACTGTATGTGCATGTTGCATCTGGGAGAAGACATCTTTAAAGGCCTATGGCATTTATCAATCCCACCAAATTGCGGGTGGGTGGGTATCTTTCTAGGATCTATCTTACTACTGTTTTTGGTAGGATTTTCTGTTCTTCTTTCCCTCTCCTTGTTAAGAATATTGTCTGCACAGAGAATCATACTGTGTGATTTTTATTATTGTAATCATAGCTTTGCTAGCAAAAAAAGTATTTTCCTCATAGTAAAGGACTTATTTTCATAATTCATCATCCTTGGCAGCTTCATAATGAGATAAACTCAATGATTCTTTGTCTTCATTGCTCCTTCGGAGTTCAAGCTGAATTATCAGAAAGGAGTATGGACATCTTCTTGGAAAATTATTTATAACAATATCATTGTAGAAGTGAAAGTAATCTGTGAATGTGACAAATGTACAGAGTGCCTGCTCCACCAAGACTCTCAATCTGGTGAACTTCAAACTTCTCTTTTTTCCTGAGTTTCCAGAGAAGTGTGTGTTCTCAAAGGCAATGAAGGTTTATGGGATCACCCCTCAATCTCATTAGCAACTTTCTGGCAGTTCAAGTATTTATCCTATATTGATTGTTCATCATTAACTTAACAGCGAGCAAAACCTGGCTGTTAATTTTATCTATCATCTCAATCATTTTTTTTCTGAATATCTTATGGGGATGATGTCTCTCAAGAATGGGATTTGTTTCAAAGCTAGCATAAGAAAGATTTATTTGTCTGTCCTAGAAGTCATAGCAGTAAGAATGAGTATTCTGTCTGAGCTATAGTAAGCAAACTCTTATGTGTGTGTGTGTATATATATATAAAATTCTGTATATACGTGTGTGTGTTGTATGTATGAATGCTTGTATGTATATTCTCCCCATTCCAGATTATTCAAGAAAAAAAGTTTCACATTGGTTTCACTTGGCCTAAATGATGTTTTACAATACTGATGCTTAATGTTTGAGATGTTTTACCACAGAGAAACTAGCACGCAACAATAAACTCTATCCATTGAGAAACCATGTGAAATAAAATAAGTGCATGCCGTATAGATCTTCAGTCTCTAGATCTCTACCTTCAGATGTAGTGAATTTAGGTCAGGAAAATTAGAGTGAATGAAGCCTTTTATTTTTGTTCTGAATGGATGTTTTGTCCTTTATCCCACAAGATGGCAGCAAAGGAAAATGGTTGCTGAAGCACAAGCCAAAAACATTCAAGGACACTTAAGCATTTAAGTTTCCCCTGTGATTAATAAGATACTGAAAATTCCATTGTGCAGGAGAGAGGAGAGGTTGTAGAAAGCCACCTGGGGAGCTTGCCAATCTAGTGAGAGCTTAATGAAGTTCCTTGCTATTATCTTTGAGTGTGTGCCTTAACAGTGTGGTAACAGCACGGCAGCTAAGCAAGGTCTCCTGGGCTTCAGCATCCCGATCTCTAGTGCTAATTGCTGGATTCTGAACAAATTTAGATGTCCCCTCCCACCTCCTCCTGCAACAAATATCCCTCTGGCTCCTTCTAAACTGTTCTTTGCCCAAGGTAGCACTTATACTTATGGTGACGCTTGCACCTGGGGGACACACTGGTGGCAGCACAACTGTCTCACTTTCTGCTGTTTTACTCTAAGATCCACCTGAGTAATAGAATCCTGTTTTGAGGGGGTTTGCCATCTGGCAGTCTTACCTAGAGCTATTCATGCAGAAATCAGGGTAACTCTTTTAGCTGGTTTTAATTGCCAGGGGAACATTTCTGTTTCCACCAGTGACTGTGCTGCATGCGAATAGAGATTAAGTCAAAAAAAAAAAAAAAAAAAGGGTTCTTGGCAGCATCCTGCATTTTCATTCATGCATTCTTTCTATAGGCAAACAGGGCATTGGTATTCTAATTACCATTAAAATATTCAGGAGACTTTTTTCCATTTTGAGTGCTCGAGTGTCTAAATAAATGAGACAGAAGGCAAAGTCTGAAAAAGTAGCATAGAAAAGTGAAGGCATCTTTCCAAAGACTCTACTAGAGCTTGAATCAGGACCCAGATCTTAGTCAGGTCTGTAGATGGTCCTGCTCTCTGCTACTTGTCCTGCTTTAGATTGTACTGAACACCAAGGGTGCCCTGGGTGATAACAGGACACTGGTAAGAGGGACTATACAGTCTTTGCTTATCATAGAATCACAGAATGCTTAAGGTTGGAAAGGACCTCTAGAGGTCATCCAGTCTAACCCCCCTGCACACGCAGGGTCACCTAGAGCACGTGGCACAGGACTGCGTCCAAGCGGGTTTTGAAGATCTCCAGAGAAGGAGACTCCACAACCTCTCTGGGCAGCCTGTTCCAGTGCTCTGTCACCCTCACTGTTAAGAAATTTTTCCTTAAGTTCCTGTGGAAATTTTGGTGCTTCAGTTTCTGGCCGTTTCCTCTAGTTCTGTTGGTGGCCACCACTGAAAAGAGGCCAGCACCATCCTCCTCACTGCCTCCCTTGAGGTACTTGTATACAGTGATCAGGTCCCCTCTCAGCCTTCTCTTCTCCAGGCTGAACAGGCCCAGCTCCCTCAGCCTCTCCTCATAGGGCAGATGTTCCAGGCCCCTGATCATCCTTGTAGCCCTACGCTGGACTCTCTCCAGCAGCTCCACATCCCTCTTGTACTGTGGGGCCCAGAACTGGACACAATACTCCAGATGCGGCCTCACCAGGGCTGAGTAGAGGGGCAGGATCACCTCCCTCGACCTGCTGGAGACGCTCTTCTTAATGCACCCCAGGATCCCATTGGCCTTCTTGGCCACGAGGGCACACTGCTGCCTCATGGTCAACTTGTCATCCACCATGACACCCAGGTCCCTCTCTGCAGAGCTGCTCTCCAGAAGGTCAGTCCCCAGCCTGTACTGGTGTCTAGGATTATTCCTCCCCAGGTGCAGAACCTTGCACTTGGCCTTGTTGAATTTCATGAGGTTTTTCACTGCCCAGTTGTCCAGTCTGTTCAGGTCCCTCTGGATGGCAGCGCAGCCCTCTGGGGTATCAGCTACTCCTCCCAGTTTGGTATCATCAGCAAACTTGCTGAGGGAGCACTCTGTGCCTTCATCCAGGTCATTGATGAATAAATTGAACAGGACTTGACTGAGGACTTACCCCTAGGGGACACCGCTAGCTACAGGCCTCCAACTAGACTCTGCACCGCTGATCACCAGCCTCTGAGCTCTGCCATCCAGCCAGTTCCTAATCCACCTCACTGGGCACTCATCTATCTCACACTTCCGGAGCTTGCCCAGGAGGATGTTGTGAGGGACGGTGTCAAAAGCCTTGGTGAAATCGAGATAGACGACATCCACCGCTCTCCCCTCATCTATCCATCTGGTCATTCCATCATAGAAGGCTATCAGATTAGTCAAGCAAGATTTCTCCTTGGTGAATCCATGCTGACCACTCTTGAGCACCTTCTTGTCCTCCATGTGCCTGGAGACAACAGCCAGTATGAGCCGTTCCATCACTTTTCCGGGGACGGAGGTGAGGTTCACTGGCCTGTAGTTGTCTGGGTCCTCCTTCTTGCCTTTTTTGAAGACTGGCGTGACATTGGCCTTCTTCCAGTCCTCCAGCACCTCCCCCGTTCTCCAGGATCTTTCAAAGATGATGGAGAGCGGCTTAGCTATGACATCCGCCAGCTCACGCAGCACTCTGGGGTGCATCCCATCAGGGCCCATGGATTTGTGGGTATCCAGTTTCCTTAGGTGCTCTCTGACCCAATCTTCCTCTACCCAGGGTGAGTCTTCTCTCTCCAGGCTTCTTCTCTTGTCCCTAGGGCCTGGGCTCTAATGGGCTGCCCTTGGTAAACACCGAAGCAAAGAAGGCATTGAGCAACTCTGCTTTTTCTGTGTTATTCGTAACCAGGGTGCCCATCCCCTTCACCAGTGGACTTACGTTTTCGCTGATCTTCCTTTTGCTGTTAATA
Organism: Tinamus guttatus; assembly: GCF_059628265.1. Classification (NCBI taxonomy): domain Eukaryota; kingdom Metazoa; phylum Chordata; class Aves; order Tinamiformes; family Tinamidae; genus Tinamus; species Tinamus guttatus. Next base: position 5,239,075 of record NW_028288572.1, on the reverse strand, counting down.
TATTTGAAGAAGTTTTTCTTGTTATTTTTAATGTCTCTTGCCAGATTGCATTCCAAACTGACTGACTACGTTCCTGTATTTCTCCCAGGGGACCTGTCCTTTTTTCCACATTCTGTATACTGCCGCCTTCTGCTTGAGCATTGCCACAAGCTCCCTGCTCATCCACACAGGTTGCCCCCTCTGCCTGACTTCTTACACACAGGGACGCACTGTTGCTGGGCGTGGAGGAAGTGCCGCTTGAAAACTAACCAGCTCTCTTGGGCCCCCCTTCCTTCTAGAGCTCTAGCCCATGGGATTCTTCCGAGGATGTCTCTGAAGAGGCTAAATTTGGCCCTCCTGAAGTCCATCGTTGCAAGGCTACTTACAGCCCTGCCACCTCCTCATTGGATCCTGAACTCCACCAGCTCGTGGTCACTGCAGCCGAGGCAACCCCCACCTTCACATGCGAAGCAGGACTATCCTTCATGCTGGGCACATACAATGAATGCAGTAGGATGATGGGTGAAATGCAGCAAGCCTCAAACAAAGCCTTCTTGCTCAGGCTGAGCAAACATCAGCTATTTTTTACATGATGCCAAAGAACTATCGGGACAAGACCTGCATGTCTCTCCATCACATGTGGCATTCCCAGAAAAGAAACCTGAGCATCTTCTCACCAACGTACTCCAACCTGTTGCCCAGGTGGACAAGTGGATCAGGACACTACTGCTGCCTACGGTAAATGCAGCCATGCCGAACCAAGGGCTTAACCAGGCCTAGAGAAGGTTTGGCCAGCTTGAACGTTAATCTAAAGACGGGCTTCGCCTCTCTCTGACTTTGCCCCCGCTTCTTGCTGTCCACCATCCGCCCCATTGGTGATTCCTTAGCGAAAAATCCCGCTTAGATTCAGACTACAAGCAATTATAATTGTGGCCTGTCTTCAGGCCACTCACAGTGACACGGTCCAGCATCGCTGCAAAGCTTCACACTTCATGTGCCAGTGTGAGCATCACCAGTATCCGGCTGGGGATCTTACCCAGATGTACCACAGTTTTCTCAGATCAAGCTTAAGTCTTTTCCAGGCCATCAAGGGCACTGGCCAAGTGCAGCCTGTTCATAGTTCTCCACCTTCTTGGGATTAAAAGAGAAACATTCAAAGCATACAAACATGCACTTAGTATAAGACTTTAAAGCAAGTGCAAAGGAAACTTTTGCTGTGTTAGAGTGGACATTTAAAATATTATGAATTATTCAGTCTTCCAAAACTCTGGCAGATGCTCTGAGGATGGACTGTGAGTATTTTTTTAAGCTGAGGTGTTTCTGTCTAAGAAAAATGCCACTCTCCATTATTCTGAGCTTGAAGAATAATGAAAGAATCAATCAAATCCTCTAACAGTGACAGAAAACACACAAAAATCCACATGAGACTCTTTTGGGGCTCTAAGAGGATTAGATTCCTCAGGCAGGATCACTTCTACGGAGGCTTGTTTATGGAGCGAAGAAAAATAGTTGGACATTTGTGTAGCCAGTTCAACAAAGCAGACAGTAGAAAACTTGCATCCTATCAGAAGCAACATAACTCATTTCTTTAGGCCTGGGTTCAGATCAAGAACCTGAATTCCAGTTTGACTCTGACATAGACAGGTCAAGCAGCATCGAACAAATCCCTTTAGTGTTTAGCACTTTTCATTTCCTTCTCATTCCATATTTTTTTTTCTATTTTTGTTATTAATTCTTCAAGGGCTGTTTCATACTAGAGATACTGAAGTACTTGACAAAGTGATTTATGACACCTGAGACTCTCGAGGAGTCCCATCATGCTATATCCTGCATGAAAGGATAGAGATGAGGGGGTACTGGTTCTTACTGGTACTGCAGGTGATGTGGTCAGAACACAAGCACATGGCTGAATTCTCCCCCTCATCTGCAGTGCCACTGTGCCTGGCCCTGCAAACAGATGATGCTTCCAGAGCCACTGGAGAGAGGGACAAACTCCACTTGTATCACATGTTGCCGGGGGAAAAGAGGGATTCTCACCCCATCTAGAGACAAACCAACAACAGGCTGGTGTAACATGAAAGTGTGATGTGGGTTAGCCAGATGACTTAGACTTATCATTTGGCTCATGGAATATAGTGTTTTAGAGAATAGAGTGCATACATTTTATATAACGCATATATGTGTGTGTGTGTGTGTGTGTATATATGTATATATATGTGTGTGTGTATATAGAATGGAAAAGTCTTTTAATATAAACCTTCCACTTTAAAGTTAGAAACTGTTAGAAAACAGTTATGTATTCTACAAGGTGAAAACTACTAAGCAAATTTTAAAATTTCACAGCTGACTAAGATGACTTCCAAATGACTTCAACCATTCACAGACCACGCACTGACACTGGGTGTCAGACCGTATTTTTCCTGTTTTGGAGATGATTGGAGGAACCAGAAACTTCATGAGTTATATTTTTTTCATGAGGGTTGTTTTTAAACTAACAAACAGGCTTTATTCTGCAATTGCAAGAGACTATTAGCAGGCACCCAGCCAGTGGCAATTGGTACCTCTATCGGGAGCAATGGTTTGGGGTACTGCTGGAGTATGGCTGTGCTGGCTAGCACAGTTGTGCTGAGATATGCACACTGGAAGGTGCAGTCATATGAATTCTTATGCTCACATAGGTCCAGGAGGGAGAATGTGTTACTTTCATGTCAGTCTTCACAACGTGGCTGACAGCTATACAGGACAAAGACACTCAAAAATCATACCCCAGGCCCAAAATGAAACATTAGAATTGCTGCAGATTTCCAGGAAGAAATTATTTAGAGAGGTCCTTCTGTCCTCCCTGTCTCCCTCCTTCTTATTTCAATTCCTATCCTATTCAAAGAATGATTATTTCACATCAAAGTCACCCGTTTTCAATTTGGTATTCCAAACCTGTTCAGATTAGTTTGTGCCCGAGAGCTGACTTGCAGATTTCCAAAACCTTATGTAGCCTTTCAGCTCTTTGGGCAAAGACAGGTCAATTCTATGTGCTTTAATTTGCACTCTAAACATTCAGTCAGCTATAAATACAGCAGGATTATAAATTTATATAAATATATTTATATAATGTATAAATACAGATATTCTTGGACATATCTGCCTTACTTGTTCCTGGCAGAGTTGAACATGAGAGAAGAGCATTTGATGCTCATTTGTAAGAGGCTCATGTGAGTTAAGGGCTCCTTTTGAAACATGGTGCTTTGTAAAGGATTGAAAACAGCTGACCTCTCTCCACATTAGCATTCTGTGCTGGTAAAAGAGTGAGTCTACTTAAGAGTGTCACCAGCAAGCACGAAGAGGGGGAAAATTGTTCTGAACTACCAAAACACTGATTACAAAGTAAATGGATCTCACAGGAAACACTGAAAGTGTTTCTAATGCTAGTCTCTGTAAGCAATACGACAGATTTTCAGATGAATTAGACTGTGATAGTCAGCAGATGTGATTGTGTTCCCAAATCATTTTTAAGACAAGCTGCCTAATCTTTTTTCAAGCTGTTTGCCTCCAGCAATGACTTGTATTATTATCGTTTTTGGGGGGACTTGTTTGTTTTCCACAAAATCACCTTAGATTCTTTGGTCTTTAGCACTCATAATTTCTTAAAACGGAGGTGAGACTTAGATCTATCCTTGTTTCATGGCAGCTTGTGTCAGCTCTCCTGGTCTGGACCAGGTTTCTCACATATGCAAATTTTGCCTGTGAATGTGGATCCTTTCTGTGTCTGTACCTGTGGTTCTTTATAGCTTCCATCAATCTGGAATTAGGAACAGCTGTTTTACAGAAAACAATGGAAGAATTTGCACTGAATTCTAACAAGTGTTCACATAATGCCAAGTGTAGGATGTTTCATCTGCTAAATTCATTTTATAAGACTGTGCATACAAGTGTTTCAGCATCAGCCAACTTGATGTAACTCAGCCAAGTGCTATAGAAAAGGTCAGGAAAGATATCTGTTATGATCTGATTGCTTTGGAAAAGGCTGTGCAACTTTAGTAGCCTCTAATGTGCTTTGGCAACCACACTATTGAACATCTTTGTGCTCTTTGGGGCTTGAATTCAGCAGGTGTTCAAGTTTCAGCATAAGGATTGCCAAGACTAGAGTTGCCTTCTAATGTTGGTAGGATCGTGATTTTGAGGAAAAATCAATAGCAAAGGTCAGATTAGGAGGGAAAATCACAGAGCTGTCTGAGATACAAAGACTTCAGTAGCCATTTTGTGCTGTTTGACTTGGAAGGAATGTCCTCACTTGGGCTACAGTAAAACTTTGGCCTGGTTTGTTTGTTATTTGGTGTTAAGGATCTTATATCTATCTCTTGAAGACTGACATGTACGTCAGTGCAGCAGAAGCCTAAAATAAGCAAGAAATCTTCAGAGACAGCTGAGAAAAGTTAGATTTCCCTGAAATATGGAGGAAGTACAGTGTACTATTATAAAAATACCATTAAGAAAAGTATTTGCTATTCCACTGGTTGCAATAAAAATTGCAGGACTTGTCAGTCTGACAAGCTTTAGTTCATAGCACAAAATACCTGAAATCAGAAATAAACACAAATTTCCTGCTGAACTATAAATTTAATTTATTTTGATTGTCCTGACCTTGTAAAGAGGATACCAGTCCCAAAGCATCTTCTGGCTGGCTCCTGATGAACAAGGTTTCTTGCTTTCAAGTGTTTTAGCTGTGTTCTTGGAAGAGAAGGTGCAGACTAGACTCCAGTCATGTCTTTCTGGGGATACCTCTTGACTTTCTTCCAGCAGAGCAACAAGAGAAATGTTCCCTCTCACAGGCCACAGGTATGCATAAGTGTTGGGATGGCAAAGGATACTCTTTACTAGTCAAAATTAGTAACTTGCTTGGATATATGTGCTTCATCTTCCTCATCTCTCAGGTCAATAGTTTTATCCTGCCTCAAAGCAGATATTGCTATGGCATTTATGCTTGTTTCTGGTCTTAAATGCTTTCTTCTAATTTTAAATAATAAAAAATGAGCTTTTGCTATTCAAACTCAATCCTGATATTTCTAGTTATACTAATCTAAGAAGAGAGATAATTCCTCTGTAGACTGTCATACCCTGAATCTTTTCACTCATCAGAGATAGGGAAGGGGAAGCCGGAAATCATAATGTCTCTGCAATAAGGACTTTTTACATAGTTCAGGAACAAGCCTAGAGGGGTCTACTATGAAGAGCTCTGTGGATATAACTTACTTTAGTCATCTGCAACTTAATCCTCAAACTGTTTAGTGAACAAGGTCATTATATTTCAGAATGGTTATTTGGACACAGCAAGATTCATTGCTGACATCCCCCTGAGCAGCTCTTGCTGATGTTTTCTCTGAATCACATCTAATCCCAGAACACCCTCACTGGAGATCAAGCAAAGTAATTTCTGCTGTCTTGAAGAAGCTTTTTCTCTCCCTCAAATACCAATGAAATCTGTTAGATGCACAATAAAAGGTCTAAACATCATAATTTGTGGGATCAGCTGCCCAAAGGCAGAAGGGAATCCTGGTGCACAGCGAATCAGACAAAATTATATACTTATATAATGGCATTTTCTTTTTAATAGAATGTGAGGGCTTTCAGAGCAGTAAACTGCTCTCCTCTCATTAAATGCATTGAAAATGCCACCCCAGGATAACCCACGAGAAATCCTGATTTCATGTCCTGAAGCAGAGTTATATTTCTTTAAGAAATCCAACCTGCCCTGAAACTATCCCTGATATGAAATAGCCGGCAGGGTTCAAAGGGCTTTTAAAAGGCTTGAAGTACACTGGAAAACTATGTTCTTTTTTTTTTCCAGAGGCAATAGAAAAGAGAACAGTGTGATTGGTATGTGCACTGAGGTGATACACTATTAATAATTCAAAGCAGCAAAGGCTTTTATTCTGCCTTGCCATTGTTACTTTCCAGCACAAATCTCTCGCCTCTGTCATTTGCTGGGAACTGCTAATCCAAGTGAAATATTAGGACTTAACTTGTTCTCATCTTGGTGGCAGAATTAGGTAACATTCAGTTCAGGAAAGGAAGGGGAAAATTCTTCTCGTCAGCCGTCTTGAAAAGTATGAGAAATACATCATGAACTGCAGGTTGCAAATAGGTAATTGAGTTATTTGGGAGATACTTTCTGAGCATTTAACATGCCTCCCTTTCCTCGCTCTACACAGGTTCAGAGGAAGCCTTATTTCCATTTGTCTTTCACTGCGTCCTGTCTTTTCTATTCAACAAAGTTTTTTTCTGGCTATGGAAATAAAATAAAATAAAAAGCTCAAGAAATCTTGTTAGTCTCAATATCTTACTTACAGAATATCGTATGCTTATATAAAAGTGACAGGGAGGCACTGTGATAAAAATCTGATCTTGCAGGGGATGCTTCATCCATTTAATTCAAGGTCACAGTTCTAGTTATATGGGAAAGTATTAACACCCTCAATGTAGCTGCAGTCATGCAACTGAATTGGCAGGAAGATATCCTGAGATCTCACTAGTGTTCTGTGAGTGGACTCTTTCTGTTCAGATATTATAGTCTTCAACTAGAACAAAAGAAATGTGAAGCTATTGCACTGAACACCAGCATAAGGAAGGAGAAATCATAGAACGGGAGGTGGTGGGGAGGAAATGGAAGAATGAATCTGGGGGAGTAATTAAGTTTCTTTTCCAGTGCTTGATTATAGATGGAGTTTTTGCTGAAATCAATGAAACAATTATGTAAGTGATAAGGAAGCTAAATAGTCTGACAGACTGTTTGCCAATGAGCTGGACCACCAGTCTGGAATGACTCTGGTGTCTTCCACTGAGAGAAACACATAGGAAATGATGTTTTTCAAGGCTTGGAATCTATGCATGAAACACAAAAATTTTGTCATCTTTATCTTCAGAAACATTCCCAAGATTGAGCATTTTACTTCTTTTTGCTTTGGTGGTTTAGCTCAGTAGTGGATAAATAATGCTAAATTCATGGATTAAAAAAAAACAGTAATAATCTTGAAGAATCCACTCTGTCTTTTAGGGCTTCACTGATTGACTGATTGTAGAATTGTTATCTATCAGCACACCCGGGACTTGCATGGGAATTAAGCATAATTTCCACAGAGGTCAGCATAATCTTCATTTGAATTCTTCAAGAGCTAATGGATTCGCTGCCTTTCATGGTAGTTTGTTCCAGTGGTTAATCGTGTTTGCAGTCAAAAGCATGTGCCTTATTTTCCATTTGACCTTGTTTCAGTTCTTATCATAATTTTTGTTCTGCTTTTCTTTGCTAGCTTAAAGAACTCTGCAGAAACTACTAGTTTCTGTCCGTGGTATTTGTTTGTTACAATTAAGCCAACCAACTCCAGAAAAATCCTTTATTTCACACAGTTTGATTCAATTCTGATAGTGATCTTTAGCAGAATTGATTATGAACTATTTTTTGTCGTCTCTCAGTCTTAGGTCACAAGAGAGAGAAACTTAAGCTGCGACAAAACTATGAACCAAGGCCGAAAACCTTAATCTAAATATATAGTCTCGACTTTTAAGCTGTAAAGCTCACATTCCTGTCCCTGAGTTTGGAGCTGAGGGTGGAGTACTTGTGGGTGAGAAGTACATTGGGCATCCGTATGCTGAAAAAGACTTATAATTAGCCTTTGCTTGAGAAGATACGAAGAAGGAAAGTACTAAAAAAAGAAAGAAAAGAAAAAGAGAAGGTCGTTCCAAGAAGACTTGTCTGCTAACATGCATGTAATGTCTCCTGAGAAACAGTAGGTCCTGCCAAGCTGATCTTCAGGAAAGGAGGAATTTGATAAGACACAAGGTGACTGCATGCCGAAGTGTCAGCTTTGGCATGAGGAAGAAGCTTGTGCCCTTACTGCCCTATGAACTGTGTTGAGGCTACCAAGATGCTGAACTGTCATTAAAAAGATTTGTGGTCAATGGCCTGGGAAAGAACCAGCTGTTAAGGTAGCATCTGTCCTCATCTCCTCACATGGGCACCCCTGTGATCTCCTTCCCTCCTTCATACAGATGGGACACATCTGGGCTACAGCTGCTAGCGCATCCAGGCTCCTGGTATCCCCTTCCATGGCAGCAGAGCTGAGGGGAAAGGGCTGGTGCAAGTGCACATCTCTGCCCAGTGCATACAAAGTTCACGGACTTAGCTGACCTGAATGGGAATTCTGGTTCCTAGACATGGCCTTAAGAGTATCTCTCTGGGCTCATCCAGAGGAGGCACTTAATCAAAGCAAAATTACTCAGTGATTTTTTAAAAAAAAAAGCCTAGAAAACCGACAGCCTGCCACAACAGTCACTGTGAGGGAAGTGAGGGAAAATGAGTTGGAACACTTTGCTGTATTTTTGTGATTTTAAGTAACTGATGAGTTAATTGAACCAATGCTTAATATCCTGTTGCTGTGAAAATATTGCCTGGCATATTCACATCACTGCTGTTGCAATCAGAAGTCATATTGTGCGTACTTCTTTTGTTTGAAAAATTTAGATTTTCAGTAAACCACATGACTTTTTTATTAATTGTTTTCTTTTGAATCTCATTGTTGCTGCCATTTGGCAATAGTGGTGCTTGTTTTATAATACTACAAAGCTGAAGGAGGCATTGATTTACAGGCCCTCAAAATGTATATGCACTGTGAATAGGATATCAACATTAACATATTTATTGGGCAGAAAAAATACTTCTGAGTGAGGGAGGTCTTGGTCATGGGAGGTAGTCTGAATGGCATTTTAAAGGCAATGCTGTCTTACTAGCCTTGCATACTGCTGTCATTTTTGCATGAAAAAGCTGAATGAATCAGTTCCTGGAAAGCTCTGTAACTCCTGACAGCCATCATCTGAACAAAAGCTCAATGGAAAATGGGCAAAAATAAAGAGTCTGTGTGCGTGCGGGAAGTGAATGGTGCCTTGAATGGTGCCTAAGCTACTAAAGTGGCCTAAATCAATTAAATATATTGTTCTACATGGAGAGCTAATAAGCAGCAGAAAAGGATTCACAAGGAAGTTAACAAATTGACTGTGCAATTACAGCACTGACCATGTACAAGTGAGGATGTGGTTATTTTGTACTCTGATCATTTTGCTGCATGTTGGCCAAGTCAGTGCTGGAGAAGCTTCCAGTGCTGAAACTTGATGGCATGCAGTACTGGCCATTTTGCTGTTAGACACCATTCCCATGCTCATTCCATGCTCCCTCCCTCAAGGAAGGGAGTGAGAATGGGGCCGACCTTCTTTCAGTGGTGGCCACTGATAGAACTAGAGGAAATGGCCAGAAACTAAAGCATCAAAAGTTCCACAGGAACTTAAGGAAAAATTTCTTGACATTGAGGGTGACAGAGCACTGAAACAGGCTGCCCAGAGAGGTTGTGGAGATCTTCTCTGGAGATCTTCAAAACCCACTTGGACACAATCCTGTGCCATGTGCTTGAGGTGACCCTGCTCGTGTAGAGGTCACTAGATGATCTCTGAAGGTCCCTTCCAACCTTAAGGATTCTATGATTCTATGCTGGATATTTGCAGCCTGGAAACTCTTTAACTCCCATAGATCTGAGGAAAGGGAGATGAAGTTCCAATCATTGCAGAAGTATCAGATGAATTTTTGTGCTCATCTGCACAAAAAAAAATGTGCACATGCTTTTCAAAATCTGCAAATGACTGTGAAGTAATCAGGAATGAATTAAACCTGACAATATTGAGTATTTTTCTTGTATGTGCAAGAGCTGTTATTTGAACTGCTTGTTTTTCAGTTAGCACTCACTCCTCTAGATGATGAGATGCCTTGGCTTTGATCTAGATAGAGGTAAACTATTTTTTTCTCTTGAGTTTTAATGTGGGCTAAGAATAGATACCCCGACAGGTATTGGTAAGCAACTGTTACATTCTAGACAGTTTTAGTAAGATTCATTAATGGTATGAATTATATTCCAGAATATTTTTTTAATCCTGCCAACACCAGCACACTTGCCACAGATTTGGGCTTTGCTAGAATATAGGGGTTGTAGTTCCAGATGTATGCACATGGAGCACTGCAGAATAATTTCAGTACAGAACTGCTATATAACTATTCAATATTCCATCTGCATTAATGAAAAAAAACTGGTGCTTCGAAGTTGGCATAAACTACCCTTGATGTAGCTAATCGAATGTTGCTTTTCGTAGAGGTATTCTGTGGATTTCAGTCTGGTTAGCCAGAAAATATTTAAATTAGAAGAACTTATGGCACAAAGCTTGTTGAAGGGACTGAGGTAGGAATTTCTAGGCAAGCAGGTGGCTGCTGCTTGTTTCTGGTCTGCACATTTGTTGAAATAAATAAAGTGACAACAAAGAACTTAGTTTTTGCCAGTGCTTTCTCCTCTTAATAGGAAGACTCTTACCCTCGATATTGGCTAGCTAGTCTGGACAAAGTGTTACAATATCAAGATAATACGCCTTTATTACACAGGTGTCTACAATTTAAAGGATATTAACCACATGTTTTGGCTTTATAGTTCGCTCTTGTACGAACAGTGCTAACCAGTATGAACAAGAAACCCTTAGGACAGAGTAGTAAGAGAAAACTCAATACTCTAATGATGCCATAAATTAATGGAGTGAGACTGTGTGCATAAATAATGGCTACTATTCCATTGAAAAGAGATTCTACAGCAGGCAACGGCATTACTGAACCTCAAGGTCATCACACTTGGAAAAGAAACAAACAATATAATTGCATGGGTGACAAACAGCCACTTCATGTAGACAAATAACAACAGGTGAAATTCCAGGAAAGAATTATTCCATGGGAATGAGCGGATTTAGGAAATTCTTTATCTGGTCACCACAGACTCAGACTTCATTAGCAGACAATTCTGCTTGGGAACATAGTTATGCAAATGAGGATTTTGAAGGGGATAACACAAAAATTCATCTGTATCTGTGCAAAGAAGGAGATTTGTGCCCATGCTAAGAAGCTGTAAAGTTACCTTCACATCTCCAACCTCAAATCCCATTGTCTAGTTAATACTTGCTGCTAATTGTCATTACAGGGATTGGCAGCAGTGGTGAGAATTAGTGAACGCATTCAACAGGGATATATATTTAGCCAAAATTAAATGTTTTGGGAACATGGAGAAGTGAGTCCTTCCGCTATAGAAATAAGCTGAGAAGGAAAGCTGTTTAATGAGCTAGTTTAAACAGCTAAAATTTACTACTCTAGGGCATAAAACATGTCCTTAAATACGAAGTTAATTTAACTACTTCATCTCTTCCTTTCCTACATCTCCTACAGTATCACTGTTACCTTGGGTAGTCTGAGGGCTCTACCTTCCAAGATTCCTACCCTGCATTGAAAGATAGTATCTGTGGGAATTTGAAGAGGTAATCAAATTGGAGCAAGAGCTCTCCTACTGAAAGATTTACACTGGCTGTAATATTTTAGGCAGCTCTTTGCTCTATGTTTTCAGACTTGTACTTCATTGATGCAATTTTCTATGGAATTTCTTTGGTCATTTATATTATTTTCTATTTCTGAAGCCAGCTCCAATATGATTAAATTTTGTACCGCATACCCATCTTCACAATATTTTACAAAGAAAGGTGATATTTTTGTTCTGCTACATTTTCAAGTTTTGATGTCTTTTTTATCAGGAAATCTAGTAAATAGTACAATGTAGGGAATCATAATTTCCTAGACACATTGGCAGCCTTTATAAAAATGGGCCTGGTCCAGTGGTAGCACTCTTGAGGAATCTCAGTTTTGGTTAAGGAGTGGATAATGGCCTCCTGGCAAGAACTGTGTTTGCTTGTGAAAAATCTGTGTGTCACACAGTATTGGATGTGAGAGGTCTTGGCTGGGGATTGCTGCATGATTCCAGGCTCTGCTCCTGCCATTTGCAGTTTATATTAATGATAAGGTTTACTGAGACAAACCTTGGTGCTTTGAGCATACAGGCCTGAAGAAAGTTTGTTTGTGCACTTTACAAATTCATGTGAATCACAGCAGCAATGCAACTTTGAAATATGTTTATTGTTTCCAAGGGGAAGCTGTATCGCCTGAATTATCCTCTTCTGCTTTTGATATAAGGTGTGTAGCACCTTGGTGTGACCTTGTAGCAAGCCAACAGGATTATCTCTATTCTGGCACACAAAAAATTGGGGAAACCTTAGTCTTGGCCTTTCTTGCTTCTGAGAAAACTAAACAAGAGTTTAGCAGTGAGCTTTGTCTTCTACTGTACTTCAACACAAACTCATTTTGTATCCTTGAAGAGAGCTCATTTGGTAGAATGCAGACTGGGGATGGGATTAAGAATGATACCTTGTGAGTTAATCTCTAGAAAGTGATTCCAGCAAATCTGATTAATTCCTTGCCTTGCCAGTAGGCACAGCTGTAGATTCCAGAAAAGTCATTCAAGTGCTGTTTAGTGCCATTTGAGATACCCTAGGACATCTTAATCCTCCAAGTGGGGCTGACAGATATGTCATAGGGCCTACAGGAGAGCCATGACTCTCTAGTGTGGGAGCTAAAGGTCAAGTGAGGTAGCAAGATACAATTCCTCTGTCCATTATCAACTAAGCAAGACATTTTAGGCTCCATAGCCAGTGGACTCAATGGAGTCAGTGAAGTCTGTGCAAGATCCATCTCTTCTCCCATCATTGCCTCCCAGATTCCCATATCTGGGCAAATAACTCACACCTTAAGATAAATTTGCTTTCCTGACCAACTTTTCTGTGATTAGTGTGGAGACCAGACAGCTGTCTCAGATGCATACAGGTCTGTACTTCAAGGCGATCAAAGCTGAGAAGAACCTACCCAATCTCCTTATTGCCTTTGCTTCAACTGGACCAGAACAGATAAAGTTGCCTGCTTTTCCATGGTTAACTCCCTCCACAATTTATATTCTAGATTAGTCCAGTCATGGGTATATTCTTGCCCCTATTTGCAGGTAACAGAAAGTGTGAGACTATGCTGCTGTGCTGAGCCTACAGCTATTATGGTTAGACACTCAAAGGTGAATTATTTGATGAATGTAAGGAATTTGAGTCTCATAGCAATATCACATCCAGAAAATAATCACACTTCTTTTAAAAAAAATTAAACCCTTTTTATTTGTATATTTATTTTATATATAAAAGAAATACAAAAAAAAAAAAAAAGAACACAAACAAAATGTCAATTATGGCAATTCAGTTTTATCAGTCCCCTCTGCCTGGGCTGCTGCCTCAGATCCGCCAGGAGTGAGCAAAGTCCTCCGATTGTAATGTCCCTTTATGATTCCAGAGTTATTGTTCTCATTAAGAATTTGCTTCTGTTTTTGCCTGTTAAGAGACTGTACAAGTCCTAATACAACAGCTGCTAATGAATACTGTCCAGTCAGTTTTCTTGGTTGTAAGATTAAAGGATTTGGTTGAACTCTTCCTAGAAGAAAATATGTTTTGATTTTTCCTTCCTGTTCACTGATACCTTTAACATAAATCTCTCCTCGGTAGTCAAAGGCAAATCCCCGGTCCTTCAGGATCTGATACGTTTCTTCAGGCACTTGTATTCTGTCACTAACACCTGTGCTGTCCATTCGACTCGCTAAATTAACTGTTTTGCCCCATATATCATACTGGGGTTTCTTAGCACCAATAACTCCTGCTACGACGGAGCCATGGCTAATCCCTATTGAAAAAAAAAAAAAAAAAAAAAAAGAGGAAATAGTGAGTTAGACAAGGAAAGTTGAAAGTCATGTTTTCAGTTAAGAAACAGAAGCCTGATTCAGATACACTTATCTCTAAACTTAGGTAAAAGATGTAGGAAGAGAGAAAGAAAGAGAAAGAAGGAAAGAGAAGAAAGAAGAGAAGAGAACATGAAAAGTGCTACCTTCACAGTAATTTTACAGCGAACCTGTCACAGTGGGACTTTAATATTTCCCTGGCATCTTAAATCTGTGCACTGTTCTCAAAGCTCCTTTAAACTGATTCTTATGTAACAGGAAAGATCTTTCTGGTTCTACATTTGTTGAAGGCAACCCTAGTTGTGCTCTACAGTCAAGAATATAGGAATATGCATTCCTATATTCTTTGAAGTGAAAATATTGAAGTATTCTTACTCAGTTATTAGAAGAATCCATTCTGTAAGAATGTTTGTTAAGTACAAAATAAGAAATAATGTGGAAGAAGCTATTTCTTTTCTACAGCATTGTTTTAAGAATAAATCTGATGCCAGTGAAAGGCGATTTATTCTTCAGGGAAAGTATGTTTGGAGGATTTTTTTGTAGATTAATTTTTAGAAATTGGTTATAGAAATGCTTTCCAAATGCTTTTCCAAACATTTATGATGTATAATAAAATCATCAGAAGTGATGTGTTTGCCTGACATATCTTGGGAACTGTCAGAAAGCCCTCAGAAATAGCAGATACTGCACCCCTTCATGCTGTGACTGATTAACGCATTTCAATTTTTGTTTGACAGGATTGCATGTAAAACACATGTTTCTTATGGCAGATTTTGGTGTATTGACAAGCGCTTCAGATTGAATGAGAAGACACCAGATGTGTTCCTGCTATAGAGCATATATTCTGGGCATCATTTTGTGTACCACTGGGGTCATTTCACCAAGTAGAATAAGTTCCTATCACAGCAGTTCAGAGGTACTGCTATTGAGCCAGGTCAGGTCAGAACTGTAATTCAATTTCTGTGCAGAGCCAAATTACTTCATAGACTTGGTCTTACCCCATATTGGCTCTTTGTCAGACTTGTCAAAGACAATAGATAATTTTGCTATCCATAGAAAATTTGTGAAAACTTAGGACATCTCTACTCCCCCTAAATTACAGCTGATATTCTGGGAACAGTGTATATCTTATTTTTAGCTTTGCCTGTGATTACGTCAATGTAAAAACAGGACATATAATCTCTTAAAAGGAACATGTGCTTGCAATGCTTCTGAGATTTCCTTGCAGAGCTGGATATTGCAGGTGAAATTACATTTTAATTCTCATGCGTGAACTCGGCTTACCAATGCGAAGTTCAAAGTTGTTAAACGAATGCTTGTTGATCTCCTGTATGCTTTCATTCAGGGCTATGGAGAAGTCAGCCAGAGCACACAAATGTCCCCATTTGTCTTCACATTGCTAAGAAGTCAATTATAAAAGAATATGTTATAAATGTTTAATGTTTGCCTGTATGACAGTTCCCATCCATCCCCATTAAGTGCCAAGAATTTGCAATTTTTGAGAGCAGTCTAAAAATGCAGACCCAAGGGTGGTAGGGTAGTATTAGTGGTGAAATAACATTTCCCATTTATATTACAGCATTTGTATACCTGAATGCAGAGAAATCTTACTGTGAAGCACAGAAGAAAGTAAATTCCTAGCAGGAATTTGAAGGGCAATCATTGAAATTAACTGGACATGTGAAATCCACCTAAGACTGAGAAAGGCAAGGATTTAGATAACTTGAGCGGGAGAGAGAAAAATTAATGAGAATGGAGGAACACCCAGGTAAGCAAGAAGTAGAGGAAAAGATGAGAAATACATCATTTTCCTGTGAAGCCATCACTCAGGAAAAGCACTGACTCCAGTGCTCCCAGGGATGGAAAACTGACCATGTAAGCCAGGCAACCTAATACACTGTAGGAGACAGAGAAGTGGCTGTTCCTTGTCTCATAAATTTATTCCACTTGAAGAAGCAGAGTGAATCCCTGTTTCTTTCCTTGGGTTCTGTACAAGCAGGAGAGAGCAGTGTCAGGCTCCTTCCCCTGTGGATATGAATGGAGGTGGGAGGAGCAGTCTCTATGGTTCCCATTCCCATGGAATAGGAACTTTCTCATTCCCCTGGGGCAGGGGCTGTCCAGAGGGAGTAAGAATCTCCTTAAATATTCTGACTGGGTGGTGTTTTGACCCAGTAATGTTATGATGTTGCACCATCTATTCTGAAGCCTAACAAATTGTTCATTAAAGGAAGATCCAGGCAATAGGAATAAAGAATTGGGAGGCCCCATTGGGTCATCCAGTCCAACCCTTTGCTGTTTGAGCATCCGGAATAGTTGATCCTTGATCTTCTTAGTGTCATCCTGATCTGGTCACATATTGCCCTTTCCTTCTCTTTAGCCATATTTGATTCAGAGTGAACCATCACTCCTGCAGCACCCTTAACCTCTTTGATGCTGATAAGGTGGAATACATATATGTATGAAGGTAGGTTTATTTAAATCATGAAAAGTATATTTAAATCATGAATACTGATTCCTTTAGACTAATATAGTTCAAACAGCAGAGGAACTTATCAGTTTTGGAAATGCAGGAAAGATTTCTTCAACCTATGTGAGTTTTTACCTGTATCTAGAGTCAGACACATTACTTAGGAGTCATGTACCTGTAAGCAGCCCTTTTCTCTAGTGTTCAGTCTTTCTTTGCTCATCTTTTCAAGAAGTATTTTGAACTGAAACAATCAAAAACCTCATGCGGGTTTGGTTCTGTGGATTTCTAGCCTTCAGCATCACTGTTGTTATTCCATAGGTGGGCGTTACTCAGCTGGTTGCATTTGACGTGTATTGCAATGTATTCTAAACAAACACTGGAAAATGTCTGGGTTTTCAAGCTCACTCCAAATTGGATTCTGCTTTCCTGCCAGTTGCAGAAAAGGTGGGCATATCTGATTCTCACTCTCTGGTTGGTTTGGGCAGCGCACCTGCATTTGTGGTGATGTTCCCTGGACAGAGGCAGCAGCCACTGTGCCAGGCACATTGCAACAACTGCTGATTTCCCTTTGGGTGTATTTTAGAGCTTTATCTTTCTTTGAGAACTCTCAGCCATAGTTTTGAATATAATTATGAATGGATTTCTTTCATCTGGCTTCTTAAGGTGTATATGTGTCATCGTGCATGTGTCCAGTGTGTCTGATTTTTCTCTTAGCTTGATTTGAACCTCTGAAAGAGAAGGCAGAGTGCTGATTTCTGGCTTCATTAGATTGTTTAGCTGAAATAATGCCTCTATTTTATTTCTGATGTATAGTTTATTTTGCCATCTGTAGCTATATAGCTACAACTTTGCAATGAAAGTTCAAATGCATTGTTTTCTCTTAAAAATGAACCTCACACTAGTCCAAGTTTGCTGTTGCTAGTTTAATACAGCCTCACTGCCCATAGTTTGTTGGAGGCTGTTAACCAGATTCTGCTCTGAGTTTCTGCTCCTGAGATATAGACAGACCTCCTGTGGATAATCATCAGCATGATAGATATTTTTTTTTCTCTCCCTCGTATAAGCCTAAATTTGAGGAAAGAATCCATATGGTTCTTGTACAGAGCACAAGTTGCCATTTCACTTCATCAAAAAGTGCAACTGTTGTCTGCCAGAAGCTCAAAATGTCTGTTTTCTTTTAACAAACATAGCTCTGTGAATATGTATAAAAATGGCACTAGTATTCTTTGACGTTAAGGGTGAGATCACACCAAAAGCTTGACTTCCTATAAAAGGCTACTCTCTTACCTGTTTTTCAGGTGATAATCCTGACACAGCCATATATGTGCTGCCAATGGTTTTAATTTTTTCAATATCTTGAAATCTCTCTTCACCTAGGAGCTAGTAAAATGTAAGAAAATACAGTTACTTCTTTAATTTCTAATTCTTTCATAGATTTCAAAATGAATCGTTACACTCATGGTTTCTTCGAGCTGGCAGTGGCCCTCAGTTCATCCCAGGCTCTGGGATACACCGAGTTTAAATCTCTGAATTGTTGCTGTACAGTCTACTCACAGAGCACAGGCAAATTAAATCCTGCTGTGCTCTGAAAGGCCGTTTGGAAAAAGCACATGATGGATGATACAAGGCATACATAATCGAAGCTAACACAAATGCAAATGATTCTTGCACTACATGCAATGTAGTCACCTAAAATTAGTGAAGACAAACCCTGTGTGTATGTGGATGTAAGAAAATTTGATCACTTAAAAACATTCCGAAATCTATTTCTCAGTAACTCAGTCTGCTTAAAATAAGTGCTGCTACAGAAAGCTTTCAAATGATAAGACCAGTGAGGAAAGGATTTTAGTCCACCTAAAATAACTATCTGCCCATCTTACAGTCAGTGGATGGAGGCAGATGCCTCCAAAGAACTTTTATCAGTGATCTCTCTCTCCTCATATACTGTGTGGACCAGACATAACATGTCAGTTGGGTGGTTCAGTCCCTATTTTTATAATGTATTTACCTCTTCTACAGAAAATATAGGTAACAAATAGGAAGTGGTAACATCTATATCTACCTAGATTAAGTAGAGCTGCTAAGTAGGCATTAAAACTTGTTAGATTTAGAGTCTGCCAGAAGGGCAATAAGTTTATTGTAGTGACTAAAGCACTCATTGAAGTAAGAATGCCAGTATGGGCCTTGTTTCCAGCCTCTATTCATAGTTTAACTCAGAATTTTCTGCAAAATAAAGACTATATTCCTTTAAAGATGCCCAGCAGAGGTCAAGCTGTCACATGTCTAAACCTCAGGCACAGCAGAGATTTAGGGGAACCCAGCACCTATTGCCTCGTCACAGTCTTCAGAGATTCTTACAGGGGTTAATACCCAAACACCCAGGGAGATATAGGCAAGGTGGTTTGTAATAGATGTAGGAATCAATAAGGTTACATAGGTCTGGGTGGAATGAAAAAGAGATCACAGATAAGGACTTTAAAAATTTCAGTTCTAAAGGCTTAACTTAGTTGGGGCTTAAATGGAAAAAAATCATGCTGTGGTCAGGAAGCAAAATAATGAAAGCTTTTCCTCTTCTTTTATACACTGTCATGCATTCCTTTTCTAAATAGCGGTTTGGAGCATCCTGTCAATTAAAAGCTAAAGGGATTATTTCATTCCAACGGAGAAACATATCAAAGGCACATCACAAAATATCCCCAGACATTGAGCTGACCGCAGCCTACGTCACCCAGAGTCAGGCTCTGGGAAGCTCTGCAGCTCATCTGCAGCCATCCTGCCATCAAAGCTCCATGCAGGAAATGCAAAGCCATACAGTCAATGGCTCCTTTCCAAGTCAGGGAAGTCCAAAAACTTGACCCACTTTGCATTTTCTTCAGACCACTAGTAAAGTCCATTGTCTATTTTTCTCGCTTACAAGGGCTGCCCTTCCAAATGTGATTTTAGAGTAAAGCACTGCTTCTCATAACTCATCTTTTATGAGCAATCTGAGAGCCCCTGGTGTGTCAACAAGGAAGAAAATTATTTTGGTGAGGAAACAGAATTTTTTTTATTTCCAAGTGGTTACTGGAAATCATAGCAAACAACACAATAATTTAATAAGTGCAATAAATCACTAAAACAAATGTTTTTAAGAAGAGATTAGTCTGTTAGTTATTAGGCAATTTAAAGGAAAGAATCACAAGTTATATTCTTTTTTTTTACCATTCATCATTATTTCCAAATCTCATTTTTTCCCTGTTAAATCCTTCTTATAATCTGGGTTCATTCTTAGTTGGGTTTGTTCCCATTTCAAATAAGGATTCATTTGCCTTCTAGTTTATTTGGAATGTGATAGAATGATGGATGCTAACACAGAGGGAAGATATGGGGAATTGTTTCTAAATCAGTTATATATTTTGGTGTTTTAAATGAGCTTGCAAATTTACCAACATAGTCTGGAAAATATTTTCAAATAGTAGAATGTGGTGAACATCTGAAAAGCAACAAATAGCTGTGATCCATGTAAATCTAAGGTTAAATGGAGGTCAGCTGTTGGGTAAGACCCCATAGCACATACATGCAATAAAACACATTCAAGTAGTACAAATGGGAACATTTCAAGACATGTCACGATTATGAAGTAATCTGTTCAGTCTGAAAACAAGATTCTGTTTTCTAGTAGAATCTCTATTTGTGACAACATAACATATTAAAATATGTGGTCCTAAATATCATCTAAACCACTGTAGATAAAGAAAAAGAGGGACTCTACCCAAATAAATAAACAATTCATGAACTAGAAAGCTCTTATTAAAACACAAATCCCAACTGCACCATCACAGAGATACATAAATGATAGATTAAAAAGACTAGATAGAAAATCATTTCCACCAAGACTCATAATCTTCAGAATAGGAGAAATGTCTTTATATTATTTTTTGGTATAGCATCTCCGGGAACGGGAGTTTAGCCCTGAAAGTGTGTTATTAAAACTACAGCCATTAAAAAAAAAAAAAAAAGAGCAATTATAAAAGCAGATCTGCAAAGCTCATGTTTGTTTATTGATGCATGAAATATTCCTGTCAGCCTCTCTGTGCTAGTGTCCAAAGTAGGAAGTCACATATAACTGGATTCTATAATGATGTTATACATCAAATAAAAGATCTCCTTTTGTTAGTCCAGATGTAATGCCTCAAATTCTGCCTCAGTAGACAAAAAGCCTAGAAAATTTGAAAGCCAACTGTTCAGGGCCATTAGGAAAAAAAAATCCTGGGTAAAATGGTGCTTTAAGAAACACCTTCTCCCAAGCGCCTATTTTGGATCAGGTTTCCTAAGAAAGAATTAGCCTTGGATCCTGAGTCTCCTGTGGACTCCTGCTCTGTGCAGGTGGTGATGGTAGGGTTTGTAAGACCACTGTTCACAGTTTTGCTTTGTCTGGCTTTGACTCCCTTACATAGATCCCTTATCTGGAAAATACAATAACAGATCCGGGTGGAAAGATGAAAAGACAAGTCCTCAAAACAAAAAGAAAACACGCAAAGATAACCAGTCTCCTGTCACCATCACACTTTCCAAGCAAGGTGTGTTCGGAATTTTTTCATCTGCTTTCATTCAGAAACATCTCTATCATCCTACGCATGCAGCCTTCCTACTGCTTTTACCTGTGGAAGTCAAGGAGGGGACTCACAGGGTAGAACCTGTTTTGAGATTAAGAACATATTTCAGTGGCTTAAACATGGGCATGTGGCATCACCTCAGATGCCCTAGAGCAAGTTTCTTGGCTGTGTGCCAGGGATTGCTTTGAAACAGCATAAATTTTCTCAAAGTGAAGTATCACATCTGTCAGTTCCATGTGGCTGCCAGAGATACCTTAGGACATGGTGCGCATGGACAAATCACACCAGGTGCCCATGCTTAGTGAGTAGAATCCCGTCTTAAGACTTTTATGTGTGGATGTGAATATGTAGGCAAAGCAATGCTGAGGAGTAACTTTTTTTCTGTGGTTAATAATCTCTTCCCAAGCTGCACTTTTCTTCAAGGGCTACATCAAGACAATGTCAGAAAAAAAAACATCATGAAAAGAAAGGGATAGTGACTTCCCTCAGTGTCAGTCTATAGTCGAATGGAAACATTACGGTCCAGTGAAATGTTGTACCTGAGGTGACTTTTGGTTCTTTCTCCACGGGAAGGATTCCTTACTTCAGTTGTTCTGGCTGTAATATCTATTTTCAATTTGCTTGGACAGATTAAACTAATGGCATGACTATGCTGGAAGTCAGTGGGGATCACATAATTTCATTTACTACCCATATCAAGAACATATCTATTATTTAACTAAAGATGTCTGGGATATAATATGGTCTCTAATTAGACCCTTTATTAATTACAGAACAGGTGTTAGGGACCTCAATGCAGTATTATGTCAGGTTTTTGATGAAAAAGTTGTCTTCAATAATAGCCGCAGCAACAATGCAATTTTGCTGTGAAGATTACATGAGTGTGCATGAGAAAATATTTTAAATTAATTCACAGCAATAGACTTTACATTCAATTTGAGCTATAACATTTTTAATCATATCTGGAAAGAAAAACAAAACTATTAATCAAGAAACATGTTGACAGTTGTGCAAGATCCCAGAAATAAGAATTAAGTGTTTATACCTTTATAGAAAGCTGTTCAAGGTCTCAGCAGGTGGCAAGAGCTTATCTCATAGGAGAACAGTTTAGTTTCCTGCCAGACTGCACAAGGATGCATCAAGCTGTACCCTGCATTCCTCTGTAAATTACATAGATAAACTCCCAGTTTTATCACAATTTAATAAGCTCGACCCTGGTCCAGCATTGATGAACTAACACACTATTGAGCTTCCTCATGAAAAGGTACAAGATGAGGGAGGGTAAAGGTGTAGTTTAGGCCCTGGCCTGGGTTACTTAGATTCTATTTTCTTTCTTGGGCACATGTATCTGTTTTCAAACAACTGCACGAAAGACCCCTTTGCGCCTTGGTTTTCCACTAATAAATTGAAGATAACTTTCACAGGAGCAATGCAGCAATAAATTCTTCAAAATATGTGAGATGTTTTACATACTTGCTGCTTGGGACTGAAGAAAAAAAAAGAAAAAAAAGAAAGAAAAAGTCTCCCCTGATATCTTTTTCTCAGTCTTACACCTTCCACCTTTTCCACTTTCATCTTTCCCTCTGATAGCTTCCTTCAAAACAAAATTCCTTAGGCTAGACCCTCAAAGAGAGGTATGCGCTTAAGGAAAGACTGGGGAAGGACTAAATTAAAAAAAAAAAAAAGCCCTTCTCCACACTCCAGCATTGATTCTTAAATCTCCATCTGAACCCTAGAAAGGCCTAAACTCTGACAGTACTAATTTTTGGGGAGGAAAAAAAAATCTAGGGGCTTAATCTGTAAGAAGTATCTTTGTGTGGATTCAAAAACTAGGCATCCATTATAGACTTGCACCAAAAACTCAATCTTGTGGACTCAACCTTAGTGCCAGTCTTGCCTTACTCAGCAGAACTGTGAAAGAGCTTTTTTTTTCTTTTTCACATTTTTCTCTTTCTCATCAAAGAACTTTACCAAAAGTAGTCATAGGTGATTGTTTCTCTCCCCTTCCAACCTGGATTTTCCATCCTGGGTCAGAGGTCCAATCTCTCTGTTAAACTCAAATGAGTAAAATTCCACTTCTTTTACTTGGGCAGTCTAGGCTATTTACCAACTATTGCACATCACTTGGAGTAGGTTCAAATTCCTAATTCTAAATACATTTAGCCTTAGTTTAATGCACTTCCTAGTTCTTAAGATATTTCAGAGTTCTTATTGAGGCTATCCTTTACCCCTTTTCTCTCCTAATTCCTCTTGGACTCATTGTTGTACCTAATACCATCTATCTTAGCAGCCCTATTAACTACTTGGCAGAGTTTGCAGCTTGATCCATGCTACCTTCTCAGTTTCCAATTTCTCCTTGCTTACAGCTGTCATTAGTTACCCTGGGGACTGATCTATGCTGACTTTTCTTCTCTTTTTTGTCCTATATGTTTCTGTTAGGATTCGGGCCACTATTTCCCAGAGCTGTTGCAAGTTCTTTCTTCTAGAAAATGAAGGCATATTCTCCTTCTAGCAGATTGGAGTAGTTTGTGGTTTTATTTATGTATATTTATCTTCGAGTGATTATATTGATTTCAATCTCTATCTTACTGGCAATACTAAGACCAATGCTTGACAATACTAAGTAAAAAAAGCAAAATAGAATATTGTAATAATTAGATCAAAAAATGCACAATTATTGGAAGTAGGTTAGTAAATTCAATGATCTAGGATTAAATATATAGCGGTTAGGAGCTCATCATTTAAAGTATATCAAATTATCTCTAATGGCTGGTGTTACCTCATCAAAGTCTGCAATGATCTCATTCAGCAAGCGCAGACATTCTACTCCTTGGTTATTCATTTCAGTCTGGGAGTAGAAGTCAGCAAATCCGGGAATGGAAGCAAACATCACACCAACAGCATCATAGGACTGAGAGTATAATTCCTAAGGGAACACAGAGAAAAACATCTTGAGTAGGTAAATAAGGATAAGAAAGTCATTATGTGCACATAAATATATATTTTTCTTAGCTTTTCATATGTGATATACTAATAACTCAGGATAGCATCCATATACTACGTATCCATGACGAGCCAGACTCCATAGGAGGAGTCTACTAGCTCTGCACATTTTTATAATGAAACTTAGACAGGATTTGCTCTTTGTTTGAAAAACTGCTTCTTTTCCATCCAAGATCAGGAAGCCACTACATAAAAAAACTGAAATACAATTTCTAATTTTGATGTTCATGAAGAAATATTCAAAGAAATGAATCATTTGCAGTATGAATACCAAAGAAGCAAACACTTTTAGTCAAGGTTTACAAGGTAAGACATTTAAGACTTCCTCCTAAATGCTTGTGGATGAGAACATATTTGTAATTTTATTTATTAACAGGGACCATTTTAAACATCTAATATGACCTCTTGACGAAAGACCTCATTCAGTGACCATCTTTTCAGGTGGATAATTTATATTTCAGATAACTGCAACTCTTTAAAAGCTTGTTTCTTCATAAATTTTCAGAGAACACTCTGTCTTCTACAACCTATGGTTCTTCTAAAAGTGCTGACTATGGAGCCATTTGGTTGCCTGTCTCTGGGAGAAGATTCCTGCCATTAGGGTTTGGAAGGAGGGAGAACAGAATAGGAGAGGCAACAGCATTAATGGGGACTGAAAGCAGCTTATAAGGGACCAGACACAAAAGGTTTACTGGGATGAAGTATGCCCTGAGCAAACATCTCCTTATGCCACATGTAGAATTCACTCTGAACCACAGATTTATGTAAGTATGGGTTCTTCTGATAAAATGTGTGAAAATATGTTCAGCTATTTTCTGAATATGGAATACATTTTTAGGAAGAAAAACTAATTTCAACTTAAAAATGCCAGGGACAAGAATGCCCACTGCTCCTGGTGTGTTTTCTAGTGGCTAGCATACTACAAACACACCACAAACCCCATTTTCTTTTGTCAAATGTTCCTTGCTTCAGCTTTCTGTCACTGATTCTCTCCCTTGGCGGTGCAAGGCAAAACTCAGTGTAGTACTGCTCTAAGGTTGAACACTTTCGTTTCTGTTCTTGGCTTCTCTTATGACATTCCGGCCTGAAGCAGCTGCTTTGCAATGTTCTTGATAGTTCATTTTAGGAAAGTTTGGTGCTTTGTCCTTATTAGAAAAGAACAGGACTTACTCCTAGATACCATATACCTAATATGAAACCCTCTTCTTCCTTCCCCCTGCTTCTCTCTAGAAAAACGTCTTGAATCCTTGAACCCCTGCACTGCTAATACCTTCAGCAGTTGCTAATACATTTCTCACTGGACTCTTTAGCAATGCCTTCTCCAGGTAAAATGAGAGAATTTTGCTTTCTTCAAAGACACATAACTAGTTTTGCTCACCACTTAGCATTTACACATAATTTCACTGAAGAACATCTGCATTTGGGAGAAGAGACAACATATACTAGAAGGATTGTGGATATATGCACACATACACACTCAGACATACACTTTCTTTAAATCTTGAAGACACAAAACAATTGGCTGAGCGTTCAGCTGTTTTTTTCTTTTTTTGTCCTTTTTTTTCCTATTTTTGATGAGGAGTATCAAGATAGAAATAATATATCCATGAGAATATGCTAACAGTACACATTTAGGAACTCATTTTTTGAGAGCAGAGGAATTAACTTAATAGCCAGACATGAATTGCAGGATTGATTGTATTGAAATCTGGTAGATGCGACAGCCAGCCAGCTCATGCATAAATCATTTCCAAGTATAGTCACTCAGGGAAATTACCTTACAAAAAAAGCAGGGATGGTGGCACTGAATTCAATGGCATGTTATTGAAGCATCAGCAGTGATCCATGAGCATCTGTTTGCTTTTCAAAATTATTATGTATGTGAACATATATGAATGGAGATATAAGAGGACATGTATTCCCTGAGAACTGATAACATAGACAAGACAAAACACAGGTATAGCTGGTGTCAGAATCTACTTCATCTGCAATGAAGTGATTTAACTAGGTTGCTTTTACAGATCCATTTTCTCATGTGCAGAATAGTATTTTTATTGCAGTTTAATACCTGCAGAGTGTAATACTCAAGAGGCTGATTTCTAAAGTGCCTTTCCTTGTAGCTTCTCACTAGGTTGTCTTTCCCTAGGCGCTATTTGAAATCATATCTTCAGAACACAATGACTCCTTATTGTGCACTCTAATTTGGCTGGTTACATGTAGTTTTAAAATGTACAACCAGAAAAGGGGAGTCTCAAATTCAAAAAATAGATAAATCACTGCTGGAACCTGAAACTTGAAACATATGCCACCTCTTCATCTGAAAAGATAATTCCAACATTACATGCTAAAATTCCACTTTTGACATACAGTAAACTCCATTCAGAGAAAACACCATTTGCTGTCTTCCAGATAAGGCATAAGTGACTTATTGCTACTTCCACAATCAAATGCTGGGCTTTCCCTTACCGTTTCAGTAACTCCTCTCCCAAGTCTGTCTTAGGAGGATCTAGAGACTCCATTATTTGATTTTATCGCTTTTTGCACTGTCTGACAGGCTTTCACTGTGTTTCACTTTCACTCACTAATTGTGTCTATGCCCTCTACATACATTCTTTAAGAACACGGCTATAAACTGTGAGGCAATTGTACAAAATAGGTGTTTTTTAACCATGCAAAGAAGCAGTTTAAGAGTAGTTTTAGAGTCATAGGGAATGGTAAAAACATTCTCTTAATTTTGAAGATGCAGGAAACTCAGGTGTGTTCCTGTCTGTTGCACAGACTTCTCACATAACAACATGCAAGATCATAATAACACTTCTGCAGCATTGGCCTGTTTTAAGGTTGCACAGGCATTCTATTAAATTCATGTATCTTTTAAAGAATCCATGATTTTCATAGATTCATAGGTTGGAAGGCACCTCTGGAGGTCATCTAATACTACTCCCACTCACATTTAGGCAGATCCAGTTCAGGGCTGAATATCTCCAAACCTGGAGATTCCACAACCTCTTTGAGCTTCTGATCTAGTATTTGACCACTTGAATGGGGAAGAAGTTTTTGCTGGGATCTAATTGGGATTTTTCTTACTGCAACTTGTGCCCAATGCCTCATGTTTTCCCACTGTGCACCTCTGAGAAACTTCGGATCTGTCTTCTCTAAACTCACACATTAGGCAGTTGAAGACATCAGTAAGATTCATCTTCAGCCTTTTCCTTTTAAGATGAACAGGCCTAGCATCTTACCCTCTGCTTGTATGTCTTGTGCCCCAGTCCCCTAATCATCTCAGTGGCCTTATCCTGGACTTGCTCTAGTGTGTCTATGCCTCTTGTACTGGGGAGCCCAAAACTGAATGTAGTACTCCAATACGGTCTCAGAAGTGCTAAATACAAAATAATAATCACTTTTCATAGACTCATAGAATCGTTATAGTTGGAAAAGACCTTCAAGATCATCAAGTCCAACCATAAATCCCTCAACACCATGCCTGTTAAACCATGTCCCTAAGCACCTCATCCTCATCTGCACATTGTCTTGACCTTAAAGCATGAATTCCTTAAATTTCTTGCCAGATGCCAAATGTGGGAACTATTTGCATACTGAGTCCTATCAAGAATTAAGTAGTAAATATTTTCTATCATCAGATCTGCTTCTCTTCTCCTTGTTAGACGGAATTATCAGAAATAGAGCTGATTGATTGATTGATTGATACATACTTCATTATCTCGATCCTTTTCCAGGAAGTGACGGGCAACGTGACTGGGTAAAATGTTCCGTAGCATATTCTCATTGTGCTCTCTTAATTCCTTCATTTCATTGATTTCTTCTTTTGCTTGAACACGCCACAGAAAATCCAGCCTTGCTGTGTATTCAAGCTGTAGTTCCAGGGAGAAAAAAAAAAGGTAAAAGTGAAACTTGACAAGATAAGAGTAGCTCTTTTACTGACATCATGGAAGGCTACCCCTGCTATATATATGGCTTGGATGCTGTAGAAAAACTTTGACTCCTAAATATTTTATTTCGTTGCCAAAAAAAAGAAAAAATGCTATGCCTATGGTGAATGTCTGAGAGGAAATTTGGAACTATTTATATTTGTCATATTAGTGCTAATCTTAGTGGCTAAAAATTTTCACAAAGTTATTCTCTCTTAAACTGTTCTGTATCAATTAAATAATGACATCAAGGAGTCATACAGGAGTTTAGGTAACGGAAGATGAAGTTCATTTACCAACATAAACCCTTAAATCCCAACATGGAAAAAAAAAGTGTTTTCCTTTTCATATCTGCTTCCAAATGAAATGGGTTTCATGGGGAATCAACAGTGATTCCAAACACTTTGCAGAGAGAGGTCATTTTTTTTCTCAGGGATGAATATCTTTCTCTCAGTAAAACTAAATTCAACAGCTGAAAGTACTGTCAAGGAGAATTTTTAAGTCTGTGATGCCAAAATGATGTATTTCTACTGTTAGGATATGCACTTGCATTTTCAAGTCTTTTAAAGGAGAGTCAAAGACAAATTGTTTGGTATCCCCTGAAGACTCTCTCCCTGTTGTATTGTGCATCCAGTGCCTGTACATGCAAAATGATATACCTTGCTGGCCTTAGCTAAGAAACACAGGGGACAGAATGTACTTTGAAGATTTGATACTCTAGTCAAGAATAATAATCAGATACTCAGCATAGAAACATATTATCCCAGCAAATAAATGCAGTTAAGAATCAGAATAGATGCCAAGCAGCTTGTCAAAAAGTGCTGGGATTAAGAAAGTGGTTGAGATGCAAATCGCAGTAAAGAGCAATCCTGCTTTGGGTGGGAATGACTAACAGAGGATTCAGGTATTGTTTAATGACTCATCTTGTCCCCATTTTTGTCATCGGCTGTGAGCAATGGCAAACATATCAGCAAAAAACATGAAGCCCTTGCAAGGAGGCTTGCAGGTTGACTGTATTCCAGGGAACTTCTAATTTTTAAATTAAAGATCTTCTGTCTTGTGGCTATTAATTCCCTAACATTAACTGCACGTCTGAATAAAGTATCTCTTGCCTCATTTTCCTTATGTTTTTCAGTTTGTCTTTCCCCTTGATTTTCAACATTTTTAACAACTAATGAATTTATTTTTTTTGGAAGTGGTAGTGGAATTCTGTTCTATGAAAGATTAACATCTCCAAACCTGGCTCAGTGGAGTAGCAGATAATTTTTATATTTTAAATAATTTAATTCTGGTTATATATAACTTCACTGTCAAAGGAAAAAAAGTCTTGCTTTTTCAGCAGAGAACTGAGATGATGCTTTCAGTTTTGGGATAAAATGATGAGCTAGACTGAACATTTGAAAATAGATATTTTTTAGAAGTTGCTCTCTTATGTTCTGATATTTGCTAAACCCAGCAAAATTATAGAGCTGAATTTTTGTTCTTGGAAAGAAATGTAATGACTATGCAGTGGCACCCCTGAAGAATGATCGAGCATAATATAAACCTTGAAATGTCCAGGTTTCCTTGCCCTGTCAGGTAGTTCTCAGAAACATCCCTAATTGCACTAGCAAGTAAAGAAAATAGAAACATTACCCTGAAAGCCTAACAGTCCTCATCTCCCTGAACACTGCTACAAACCAGTCTCTCTGCACTGAATTGCCACACATAAAGCAAGCACAAAATAAAGATCAGCACTGAGGAGGCAGAATGCTTTTCTTTGGAGAAGTAGCAAGGGGAAGATTGACATCCCAATGGGGCATTTCCCACTAGGGGAAATAATCTGATTCCAGAAAAGCCAAGTACTTACAAATATGCTTTCTTTACTATCCTAGCATGTGGATACAGAAAGTACAGTGAAGGTGATCTGCAGCATACCATCAGAATTAGGTACTTCATTTATTTTCCTCTTTCCATTAGAGGTATCTCCTCCTTGCATTTCCTACCTCCTCATCCCGTCTTTTGACTACGAGGGAGAAGGCTAAGGTCACGCTTGCTGCAGATGAATTGCTGCATAGGGAAGTCAGTCCTTTCTCCTTTGCAACAGGACTTTGAAGAACTGAGAGCTGAGACACAACTCCCACATCCAGGGCTTATTAGGAGCTTTGCTCTCTGTGTCTGCTCTGGCAAACTTCAAGTTTTTTCGTACACGAAAGAGTCCCAGAAGCAGAGAAGTCAATTATAAAGGCCAAAGCTAGTCTAGACAAGACCACTTATCTACAACTTAGAGAAACCAGAGAAAATGTTTTTCACAGAAAATGGTTTGCATAGAAAATGTTCCCCTTAGCTCATTAAAAAGAGGAAACAGCAGATAAATATGCTTCAGTATAGAATAGTTCTAGAATTGAAATTCATATATATGTATATATATACACATATATATGTTTATTTTATTTTCAATTTGATTTGCAGAAATATTTATGTACAATATTTATTAATTATGAATATATTTTAAATATATTAATACATATTTAAAGTATGTGTTTTTAGATTAAATTTCTAACAGGGAATTATCTTACTTAGCCTATTGTGTTTAGCATCACAGACCATCCAGATTTACTTGCTGAAGTTCATGTGAGGTTTTAAGAAGACTCTGACTAGACAATTTCACAACTTATTTTTTCTTGATAAAAATCTAATTTAAAAATCTGTGCGTAAGAGCAGGGATTGACTTCAAATCACCCTGGATAAAGAAGAGAAGAAAGCTAGGTATTCAGAAGCATATCGCTCATAATCTTGTTCTCGCAAAGTTAATCTTCTTTATAAATCCATCTAAAATAAGACATGTCTTAAACTATTTTATTTAGAATATATATGCAGTTTATGAGAAGCAAAGCTGGGCTGGAGAACAACTTTATCAGAGATGCGTGTTCCCCATCAGTTTGGGCTGTTGCAGAGATTTTGTTTTTGTTAACGTGCTGTGGAACAAATTTTCTATGTTTCTTATTTTGTGCTTATACAGAAACTGTTAGGTTAACCTACAACAGGAAATTAAACGGTGCTGGGAGATAGGCCGGAGCAGATGTTTTTGCATCTGGAAGTTGCCTGGGAGAACATGCAGCGGTTGGCACATTCAGGGACGGTTTCCAGCAGGCAGTTTGGATGCGGCTGTCCCATGTAATAGGACAAGGAGGCTTTACAGAAGAGCAGAAAGCTCCACTGTGCCAAGAGGAGAAGTCTCCCAAGCATCCCAGATCAGGTTTATGTGAAATACAGACATTTACATCCATTTGCATCCTGACTTCAGATGATTTATTCTCAATGCATTGGGTGTTTTAAATTTTACTTGGTCATATTTCACTTTACCTATGCACTACATCTCAATTCTGAAAAAAACAGGCTTATGTATTCCTCCTCAAGGATGCAAGTCCTAAAGCTTTTAGATGCATCAACCCTTTCTACGATCCAAGTAAATCCAGATCCAGGAAAAATGTTTCCTGCCAATGGTCCATTCCCCAGAGTAGTTAGAGTTGATGTTCACACCACTAAAATCACTTCATTTCTTCAAATCTGGTGGTTTTTCCCTACAAACACATTTAGTCAAATCATGGGAGTTTTATTATTTTGTGACTTGTGATTCCCTTTCATCATTTTGCTTTTCTGCCTTCCCAAGGGCACCGGAGCAGTCAGATGCTACTAGAATTATACAATACTTAGGATAGATGAGGTCCCATTTGTTCCTTCTACTTCTATTAACAACTGCAAATTACGTGCCTGCTGCTGAATGTAATATTGTACCTGTTCTTTAAGAACTGCTAAGCAGTGGTAGATGTGGGCTTTCTTTAATCAGATCCTGCACATGGGTTATTCAATTGTTAAAGGTCATATGCTCAAGTGGGTAAAAAGGCAGTTGGTATTTTGAAAATAATTATTGTCACATCCTGCAATTGCCAGTGGCATAGGGAATGGTTAAAGCAAATGTTTGTGTTACCTGTTGACCATGATAAAATACAGCTAAAAGGAACATTGCCATCAGTAGTAAAGATGCTTCCTTTGTACCCAGGAAGTCTGTGCTGAAAAAAAAAAAGAAAAAGAAAAACAGAAAGAGTAAAATACAGTTATTGATTTGTCAGTATTTGTTGTAATCATGAAAGAGTTTCGTTTTGTAACCCTGGTGCTTTTTGTTGTTCACTACAAAACCACTGTGTTTTTGAAAATTTCACTTCATGGCTCTTCCTCTTCCCTGGTAAAAGTCAGTGTACAGCTTCCTTGACATGAAGAATAAGAATTATTTTCAGAGTTTTACACCAAGGAGACTCTTTCTTTGCCATGTTTGATTAGTGAAAGAAAATCAGAGACAATGACAATTATTGTTACCTTCAGTACTTCACTTAGCCATTGGATTGTTTCCTTCTTGTCATATATCGTATTTTCTGGTCTTTGCCCAGATGTCATATCAGTAGATTCTAGCAGCATAACCAATGTTAGAAACTGGAAATGTATCTCAAGTTATTTAACATTTTAGTCAGTATCTTGTTGCTGTAGGAAGCTAGCAAGAAAAATACGTGTGCAGAGCCATATTATGTGTAAAGCTGTGGCTGTTGTGAGTACTATTTTCACCACAAATCCATGCTTGTTTATCTTTCTGTGCATCTTTGGCATAGGATGGTCTGGCTGGCTGGCATATGCCCAGAGGCACAAGCAGTAGCAGTGCAAAATTGGTCAAGTTGCAAAGACTGGAAAAGAAGCTTTTTTCTAAATGAGTTAAATCACAGGTGCTCAGCTTCAGAGTTATTGCAGCACTTAGTGGTCTTCTGACTATGCAAATCTGGGTGCATCTTCTGTCCTTCTATCTGACCTTAAGCTCCTTTCCTAGGCCCGTCCCTCACATGCCCTCCTAGACCATCCCTGTGTTGTCCACACATTTAACAACTATATGTTATAGTTTGAGATCTGTGAAATCCTATCCTCAGAAAATAAACAGTTCACTCCTGTTTTCTTAATTTGAGGTCAGAGTTTTGATCAGTATCTGCACTTTTCAGCACTAGAAGCAACTGGTGTAAAGACTCTGGGAATCATATTATCTAGTTTATTCCCACAGAGCTTCATGTGCTGTGTTTCACTATCATTAAATAACCTTCCAGATTAGGAAATGATCAGTATATACTTTCTAAATACACTTTGTTTATGCCTGAGATATTGCTCTTGGGAAGAAAATACCTTGGCTCCAGAATAAAATTCTTGACCAGATCTAAGGAAATATCCAACCACCTGCTTTTAAGCAACATGGGTGGACTATGACAGATATAAGAGATAATCCTTCTCAATATTTAATTGTCATCATGAAATAAGCATTTTAATTAGGAGGCTTGAGAAAGAATCACATCATAAATCTTTTAGGATTAGTCATTGCCCTTTGCAAACAACTCTAAATTCTTGACTATGGTGCTATTCAGTATGTGCACACTCTGGACATTCTTTTTTCTCCTAAAGGAGGCTACTAACACTTACTCTCCGCTGTGGTTAAAGTTGTCATATTGCAGGAAAAGGGAAGCATAAATAGTCTCAGTCAGGAGAGAATAGATCGCAATCATGATGAGAAGTACTGCCAGCTTCAGAACAGAGTTGAGACGAAGAAAGACTGCACAAGTCACCATTGCCAGCACACCGGTGAAGACGAAATACTGAAGAGAAACATCAGTGGTTGCTTTTAGTGATCAGTGATTACATACCCACCTACAAATATCTACATAAATGACCAAACGATGAAAAGTATCTTTTTTTTTTTTCCTGGATTTTGGAGATCCAGTTGGTCTTACTAGGATTCAGATTAATATCCTACTAAATAGAGCACTCAGTAGAACTCAATAGAACAGAAACTCCTTTTGGGCCATCATTGCATTTTCATACCACTCAAAGAAGGGGAAAAGGCATCCTGTGTAGTGAAAAGAGGAAAAGGCACAGATGCTGCATGTACCTATCCTAGCAGAAAGTCAGCTGAGTGAAAATCATTTCTTTTTCTTTGAATTCTGAAATTCCACAAAAGTCACATAAATCAGGATAAGGAAATCATATTCCTTCTTTCTTTCTTTATTCCTTTCCCATGTTATCTGAACAGAGGATAAATGTCTATTTATTTATTTATTATGTTACAAGCCCAGCTCAGTTTCACTCTTCTCTTAAAACATGATGCCTGGAAGTTTCATTTGTATCTCATTTTCTAATCTCTTCATTGTCTCATTTTTCTCAATGATTGGTCATTTGTCAAATGCAATGCATGCCATTATTATTGGATACAGACAGACAATCATGGCCATGAGCTATTCAGATTTAAAAAAGCAATGCCAGCACCCAAAGTTCAAATGTAGTTTAAATTAGCTCCTATAATCTAGCATTAGGAGAGAACAGCAGAGTTCATTAATTTGAGTGTGCTTTCTCTTCAGCACAGTTCTCTGTAGGAATGTGTGCATCTAGGCAATTTTGCTGTATGCTGGTGGCAACATCATGACACAGCCTTATGACTTCCAAAGCAACATGCTTGTTTTAGTTGCACATGACTAACCCATTGGTTTTGTTACCTGCTTGTTCACCATAGAGAGCATTTTCTTTGCCTCAAATGAAAGTTCAAAATCACTACAGCAGAATCACTGATTATTATTGTTATTATTATTGTTATTTTGCTAGGTAAGAACTATTAGTCTCCTCCAATAGCTTCTTATGAATTAAGTAGCGGATTTTATTCCAGCTGGAACACTGATTTGCTGCTAGATGTGTTTACAATAATTTTAAAATATATAAGGAAAAAAAGCCAAACCTAGAGATCAGAGCAAATGAGATTCTACTTTTAATAAAAAGACAGCTGGAAGGCTTAGTTTGGCCAAGCAGTTAGCAATGTCTTTTTGTGTCATTGATTTCATAGATGGACAAGAATATCACTGAGCACAGATATTCCATTTTCCTTAATGAATTCTATTGAAGAAATAAAATTTGCTTTGACTTTTACTAAAATGCAGGATGCCTTTCATCTCTACTCATGTTTCAGCTTTTTGCTGCATGTTATGTATTTCCATGTATGTCCTTGGCGAGCAAGGACAGTGGAAAATTATACAGCATACATACAGGTTCTGCATGAAGCTCAAAGGTTGAAGCATGAAGGGTTTGGAGTTCATATAGTCTCATAGGGCCTATTACAAGACCTATGAGACCATAGGATTGATTATGTTTTTTAACTGCTTTTCCTTTTTCTCCAGTTTTCCTACCAGCATGTGATAGCTGCAAGGATTCAGATTCACAGAACTATTGAGGCACCTGACTCCAGCCTTAATATATTGCTTGAGGATTTCAGTCAGCAGATACCAGGTAACCTCTGTGGCCCTGTGCCTCAGATTCAAAGTTCCTACCTCAGGATAGGAACAGATGTCTGTAAAAGATGCAGATGAGTTGAATGTCTGGTTCTTCAGTAGTACTGGATTGTCAAAATCACACCATAGCTGTGAATAAAGAAAGAAAACAAAAGCAGTGATATATGGCACATTAGTGACTGGGTGCTTATGGGGCTGGCAGGATTCAGGGATGGAACCTATTGACATCCTACTCCCCTTGGTCCAGTGCCAGCACCCACACTGGTATCAGATGTCTCAGAAGAAACATCGTGCTAAATGAAGGCAAGATGACAATCTTGGTGGTAAAAAGACTGCATATAATACTGCATTTCCCTAATATGACCTGAATCCACTTTAATGTTGTTTCAAATAATTTTAAAAATAAACAAAATAATATTTTTCATTTGCAATATATCATGCTCTTAAATCACAGGGAAATAAAAATGCTAAAGTTTTCATGTTTTGACACTTAAAACAGATGAAGTCTCCTGTCACATATATTAATCCAATCTGGATGTTTATATAAGGTCATTTAATCATCCTGGTATGTGCAAGTTAGTTCCCCTGTTTCTCTTTCCAACAGAGTTAGAGAGTTTGTTTAATGAGCTCCAGTTTCTTATAATTAAATTCTAATGAATTTTGAACTTGGAACTCACTTGTTTGTTCTTTCAGCAACTCAGATATCTCTGCATTGCAGCATATTTTCTCGGTTATTTGTGCAGTGCTCCATTACAACTGATAGCAAATTGTACTTTCTGCAAGTATACAAGGCACATAGGCAGGAGTGCCTCTGTGCCTTTTGAAAATGAAGGGTGCAGGACAACCATCCTGGACATTTTTCTTAGAAGACCTGCAGGATCAGAAATTTTCTTCTATTTTTATACTGGCAAGGAGGTCTTATAGAGAACTCCGGAACTCGCTCTTCTGGTGAAACCAAAATGTTATCTTCTCTGCTGAAAAGAATCTGAGACTTTAGTCCCTTTCTATCTATCTATCTGGGTTGAGTGGATGCAAATAGCTGCAAAGGCAGCTTCTTAAACACATGAAGGTCCCTACCGAGTGCTACATTTCCCTAGAAAGAACGCAGATCACTGCTGGGGTACTTGCTTCATGAAAGTACCCTTTTTTTGGTGGTGGGGGAGGTACAGAAAACAGTTACAATGCAAACTAATATTATGACAGGATTTTGATATACAAAATAATGGGATTATGAGTGTACTGTGATTTCCTGTAAAAGGTAGGACTTGGTGCCTCAAGTCATTGTAATTCTAAATATATGACTATAAATATATGACAGTAATCCAAGAAGAGGCATTATAATGCATTCTTTCCTGATGTGTATTTGTCAAATACATTTTATAAGCCTCTAAATCCCATAACATTCTTCAGTAATCTATACAGTATCACTGTCCTTATCTTCAGCAAGTTTTCAGCACTATTGAACTTCCTATCATTTTAGCAGACTTGTAGTTCCTCTGTAAGTGTAGGAATTGGTGATTACATCTTTCCTCCTCCAGCTCATTGTCCTATCAGTGATTACAGGGTATCACAAGAAAACCAAGACAGATGCTTAATCCCTAGCATACTGACAGCCTATACATAGTCACAGAAGAATGGCAGCAATACAACAAAATACAATTTAATTGTATTTAATGCAATTTAATTTAATACAATTGTTAGCAATGAGAGTGCCAACCCTTGAAGGGTCTGACTTCAGCAGATCTGCTACCATAATATAATAAGCAAAATAATTATTGTTAAAGGACAATTATTGATGCCATTGTTGTGTTATAGTTGCTATTGTCAATATTATCAGTAAGGAAGGAATTATATATTTGCAAAGAATAAAGTTCAGCTGAAAAATACTTCTACGCCTTACTCCAAAGATGCTCTAGGAGAGGAAAGAGCACTGTAAATATTATTTTTAATCCAACAGTGAGATATTTAGCTTCTCCCTGGTGCAGACTTTAACAACTGCTAGGCTTCCTGACATTATTATCTGCCGAATTCATGTGAGGCTTTCTCATGTTTCTGAAGGTGTTCGGATAATCAGCGCTCTATCACATTTGCATCAGTCTTATACCTGTCTTCTAATGATCCCAGTCAGTTACGATGCGACATTGTACACCGCCAGCCAGCCCCACAGTATTCGTCTACCAGTATTTTTATCTAAGCGCAATTATTCTGCAAATCTTGGTACCTGGCTTCCGTCATAGATACACTGATAATCTTTGCTCACTTAACTTTGGGCACTCAGTGTAAATGTGCAAATTAGGAGACCAATCAGTCTAGACTCCTTGTTGGAAAGTGGAGAGAAAAAAATCTCTAAGAGAATATTGCTATCATGCAGAACAAATCTTTGAGGATGCCGGTTATTCTGCACTGACTGTAAAGAAGCTTAGTGTGGCTATGCCTACACTTGGGTTCTTCAGCTGTAGAAGTGGCAAGGTATTATTAGATAATTTTTTTAACTTCCCCCATACTGTTGTTACTGTAGCAGCTTTACCTGATCTTTCCTTTCCATGCAGGTACTTTCTGGGTTTATTGGTCCTTCTCATTTTTTAATAACCCAATTGATAGGAGAACTGCAGCATTAGGAATTTAATATCTATGAGCATCACCTGGATAAACAGTCCTGAAGAAATTGTAGTAGTATATTGGGAAATTACAAATGGTTTGCAAAGTGTGGATATATTGAAAAGAAAGTAGGAGAAGGGTTTTAAAAATAGATGATCCGTATAAGAAATAAATAATTAGATATTTTGGTGAAACATTGTTTAAGCAATAGATTGAATTTCCTGAAGCTGTAGTGCTCTTTTACATTTAAATCATATCTGATTTATAAACACATTACTTAGCAAGTAGTATACCAAGCTTAATAATTCATAAATCATCTTTTCCTGTATAATATTCCCTGTTTCCCTATGAAACTTACAATATTTATGATGGCTCCCAGAAAATTAATCAGAATGGATGCAAATATAATGACATTCCTGGCCAAGTAGGTCTCATTAATCCAGCAGCAAGTTTTCCGGAGCATTAAGGGTAAACATTTGTAATCCTCTGCTGTGGTGATTAGCACAAGAGCAGAGTGCAGCATAATCAGTATAGAAAACTGAATGACCATTGGTATCACCCTGGAAAGAAAAAAACAGAATACAGCATTAAATATTAAAGCAATACCTCTGCTAATAAAAATAAATGGGAAAACAGTTAAGACTAGGAAAATAACAGTTGTCATAAATCAGAAGCAATTACTTTGGAAAGAAACAAAGAGAGAGTGAGTCATTTGTGTTCCATAGAGTTGTTCATGTTCCATAGATTTGACCATCGCTTCATATGGTTTCTTGCTGAGTAACTGCTGTTGAAGTAACATGCCAGTAAAATCACTGCCAGTGCCTCTTACCAGTAGGAATGTCCCTTTTTTTAAGGACTCAGTTCTCCTCTGTGTCTCCTTCAGAGCTGGTCTCTTCACCTTGTAGGATCTGATGATACATTGTAAGAGCTTGTTTCTCTAGGGGAAGTTTGGAAGGGTGTTGTGTTCCTACATTCATACAGTGCAATGCAAGTGCACTGCATTAAACTCCTGCTAGTAACAAAGATCATTGGCTTTAAAGTAAGAAATTGCCTTAAAGCAAGAAATACAGCCTTATTTCTGGCATAGGTCTGGATGTATTAATTATGGAAAGGTAATACTTCCTTAATTTTAGTTAATATTGAGTCCACAGCAGGTAAAAATGCCATCAGTTTCTTAAAAAAAAAAAAAATAATAAAAAAGATCTACTGTTTTCACAGAAACCCTTTGAAATGTTGCATGGATGAAAATGTGCTCAATGATCCAAAAATTTATAAATAAATCATGTCATTTGGCGTATCCTCTCAATTTTCTTATTGCTAATATGATCTTTAATCAAGAATTATTCCATTGAAAAGAATTATCATCCAAAAAGAGGATTCAATTCCCTTGAAAAAAATATTAAAAACAGTTTCTTAACTGTTCAACTTTTTTTAAAAAAGTTTGTTTCTTTTCATCTGGTTTAAATCTGGGACTTGTTATAAGTCAAGCAAATGACATGCTTGAGAAATGTGGCAAATCGTTTTACTCTTCTGAGAACAAAGCCCTCAGCTCCTCACAAGTCAACTATTTGTACCCGTTTGTGCCAGACATTGTCTTTCTGTATTTCTTTTCCCAAAGCTTTTTATTTTGACTGAACTCATGCAAATGAAAAATAACTCCACTGTTCTCTCTGCAAACCAGCCTTCACTCTGCTTCCTCTTGCCTTTTTGCAATACAGAGGATGATTAAAACTGAGTCATGTAGTTAGGTAATTAAAATTACTAGCAACCTAGTTCTGCACGGAGATTTAATCATGGTTTCTCAGAGAATAAAATCTTTGCAAGAAGAGAGTCAGGGCAATCCAGGGGGATTTCCGCACTTCCAAGTGGCTGAATGTAGGTAAGGTGTACTCTGCTCATTGAGCCTTCTGTAAAGATATATTCGTTTTGCTGAAGATATGAAGTTGCAGATGTTGCTCTTCTCTTGGGGCAGAGTGCAGTGCTATGTTTGTGTTTGGGCCTTGGTGAAAGACAAGTTTAAGGCTGAAGGGTAGAAACAGGAGGGAAGGCCTCAACATAGCTTTTATTTCCACATTTTTCAGTAGATTTAGGTCAACCAGATTCACTGCTTGAATCTAAATGTATAGGACTGAAACATAACAAATTTATCCTCTGTTTCAGGCTATTCAAATTTTTCCTAAGCATAACAAATTCTAAACTCAAACATATTTGAATTCAAATCTGCATTTCAAGCCTACAAATAACAAAGGTCTCACTCTAGAAAGAGGCACTATAAGCCAATATGTAAAGAGTCCATTGCAAAGAGGGAGCAAGACTGTAATAATGATAGAAGATTTACACAGATAACCAGAAAAGGTTCAGAATATTACTGCCAAAGATCTGACATTTCTTAGCTCTTTCTTATAGCCGATAGCTAGAGTCCAAAATATTTGCACAAAGGAGATCCCAAAGATGTGGTAAGCAGCTTATGAGAGAGCTGTGGGTATAGCTTCCTAGTAGTAATCATGATTTTAAGAGATTCTCTAAAAACTGAATAAATCAAAAGTTTGTATTCAGGAGAAAATATGTTTGGCAGGAAAAAATAGACAGAAATCTGAGTGTATATGTAATCTGTTGAAGTTAGAAAAAGGTACAAATAACACATGAGAAACAGATGCCAAAAGTAAGGGATCTCTAAGTGCAGAATGTTGCTTCTGTGTAATGTCTAAACCTGCATGGTTTTAAACCTCATTTTCTTTTGCAAGAGTACTCTGATCTTTTTTTCCTTAATTCAGTTGTGATAATAGTTACATTAAATCTGACAGTGCTTTAAGCACGATATCTATATAAATGTTAATTCTTTCTGATCAGTTAGACAAAGTTATAGAATGACTTTTCTTAAGCCTGAAGATAAATTAACAGAAATTGCTTTAAACTTTTTTGTCTATCACCTACTAAAATTAATTTAGTTAACATAGAAGTATAATGAATGTATAAAATTCTGAAAATGGACTGGAAGTCAAACAGAGTGGTATATAGTAATGTGGATTTCACTTATAACTACAACTGGTAAATATACTCAGAATCTCAGAATTAATGAGACTTGGTGAGTAGCATTCCAGAGAAGAAAATGGGTTAAAGAGATAATAAATAAATTAGGAGGCTGTAGTTAGCAGAGTTTTTCTTGTGGAACATATCTGAACTGCTATATGTGAGAGTTACGTGCATAAAATCATGATGTTTATAGTTGTAAATTGTGTCACAAAAACTTTTAAAATAAAATAGTAAAGATATTAAAATGGATGTTCTGTGATTGAATATACTGAATTAAGGTGATTATGTATTAAATTCCCTTGACATTTTCTGTGTGGTAGTATTAGCTTTGAAAGTAATACGATGATGCTACCAAATGGAGACACTATGCAATCATGGCTTGAGCGGAGCCTCTGTCTGTGAAAATACACAGACAGTAACTGATGCTTTTTAGAATAACAAGGTATGTTCATAGATACATTCAGGATACACTGATGACCAGAATATGGCAAAAAAGAATTAGGTGTGAAATGGGTAGTCTTGGAGATAGAAGTCCTTTCTTCTTGGAGCAGACAGGACATTAAACAGTTCTGTTTTTCTTTTCCTCACTGATGAGAAATTGTACAGTCTCTACTAAAACTTGAATATCAGGTGAAAAAGATACTTAAAAATAAACATAGATATTAGGAAGCAATATAGTCAATAGACAGTCAATAGGCTGGCAATTGAAAAAAAAAGTCAATAAAGCCAGGGCCAAGCTATACATTACCATAATGGAGAACTAGTCAAGAGTCGAGCGAGCTATTCAAGAGACCTGGGATATGAGTTATGGCACAAGTCATTTTACTGCAGAGCTGTGACCTACATTTGTTTAGATGATTGTCA
This sequence comes from Tinamus guttatus, assembly GCF_059628265.1. Taxonomy (NCBI): domain Eukaryota; kingdom Metazoa; phylum Chordata; class Aves; order Tinamiformes; family Tinamidae; genus Tinamus; species Tinamus guttatus. Next base: position 5,197,549 of record NW_028288572.1, on the reverse strand, counting down.
CCTTGAGATCCACTGATTACATTGACCAGTTCTCCACTGGCTCTGCCTTGAACACAGACTAGGAACATTGACAGCTACAGTTATGGGAGATGAGTTTCTTCAGTCTCGTACACTACAGCAGTATTCTGTGATAGTCTTCCTCCTTCCCAAAGCCAAGTGGCTGAGATCCTCTTGGGAACAGATAGTGTCTATCTGTATCTCAGATATACACAGACAGTCTATATTTGCAGATATAGCCTAACAGTTCTTCAGACCTAGCCTGACTCAGCTCAAAATAATGCCAAAATAAGGTTTTCAAAAGACTATGAGAGTATGGGAAGTAAAGCCTCAGACCTGAGGACAATAAACATGGGTTCTTATTTTGGACTGCCAAACTCCAGGTTCAGGATACAGCACTGCTGAATTATATGAAAAGGTATTATATGCAAAGATCCTATATGTAAAACTTCTCAAGACCTAAGTCAAGGATATCAATCTGAAATTCAGCCTAATCCAATTAGGTGCCCGAGAAACCATGGGTGTGTATTTGCTGATAATAAATATGTAAATAATAAAACTTCCATTGTAGCTGAACTGAACATTAATACATTTCTTCCATTGAAGACTGCTTGAGATAAATGACAAAATAGGACTTCACACCCCTAAGGTGTCCTTGAGGATCAATATCATGCTCTCAGCATGCCAATGGCACCAACCACAGCAGAAGACACAGTCAAGGTTGGCACTGTGGAAAGAACCAAACATAATGCTCTTTTATCTCCAAGAATTCAAAAGTGTCTCAAAAGTGGGACGCCAGGCTTTGATCCTGTCTTCACTCAAAAAGAGTTTCAAGACCACATATTTTTCTTTCCAAGGATTCCCTCACTCTTAATTTCAAGTGTGATTTAAAATGTAGCCTTTGGCTTCTCTCTTTCTGATGTACAATTAGAAACCGAGAGTTCTGGAGCCAGAAGAAAATCTTATGAAAAAAAAAGTGAATGTTTAAATGAACAATAATTTTGAAACATCTTTTTCTTTCCTCAAGCCAGTGGAAAAATGTCATATATAAGATTAGCACAGAAGCTCACACTAGTAGGATCTATTGGCCCATGTGAGCATATAGAAAGTTTAGAGCAAGAGATTAATCACCCTTCCAGACAACTCAGATGGAGAAGATAAATCACTACAAGGTTGGCAGTGTAAGTAAGTTAATGGCTTCGTAAAGGATAATTACAGCAGAATTATGACATTCATTTATGTTATAAAGTAATTTCTCCAACTCAATATTTCAAGGAATGAAAACTAGTGAATAGATTCCTAAATTCAGTGATAAACTTTTCCTGTCAGGAAGGAATATGAATGGATCAAATATTTATCCTGCGGGAGACAGATACAAACTGAGATAAAATTTGGCAACTCCCATACATACTGAAAAAGATGACTATTTTCTTTAACACACAGACTAAGGCAAACTATCTGGAAAGATCCCTTAAGATCCTTAATAACATATTTTTATGATCATTCAAATTATATTTTCTTCCACTATGTTTCCAGAAATCCCCCAAAGAGTCAGCTCATCAAAGTATTCAAATATATACTTAAGCAAATGCATAATTCCATCCTGTTAGTCTCCAAATTCTGCCTAACTTTGTGATACCTTGTTCTCATATCGTCTCATATGCTCATATCTTAACTGGAACTTAGTTATTTTTTTTTCAAAATGTTTAAACTTTCTTTGTCCTCGAACACCCACATCTATTATTTTACGATTGCTTTAGATGTTGACCCTGCTCATTTAAAAATGAAGCCTTTTAAAGACTGAGAACTGTTTTGAGGCAGAGTATCAACACTTGAAAAATGAAGATAAAAAATTGCGTTCTTTAACCCTGACAATGAACTCCTAGATTAATATAAGAATTGCCATAAAATATCCACCTCACTCTATTTATTTTTCTCTCAAAAAGGACAGTCGTAAATGCTTTTTCCTAAAATATCTTACCAGCTTCTAGCAATCAAACTTAAAAGGCATTCCTGAGGCCAAGCTTGCATCATTTTGTATATATATATATACGCTCATATATATATATATATATAATCTGCTGATTCCTGTTAAGAATAGATCTAATGTTTCTTTGACCTTTTCTATATTTATAGCCTCTTTAGCATTTAGTGACACTAAGGTCCACAAAGAACTTGTGAAGTGAAAAAAACCCACAAGACTGCTGTGTGGTTTAGGAAGTTCCATGACTCCCTTTCTCTTCATTACAATGGCCCTAGATGCTCTCATGACAATTAACAGAGATGAAAATGTACAGATAGAAAAAATGTCATGTTGCTGGCAAAGCAGTGATTAATAATAGTTACAAAAATCTTGGGAAAAAATATACATTAATAAGATCCATAAACCTTGTTGTACATACAGAAGAAAAATATATAAATAGCAGCTAACAAAATTTAAGCATTTTGGGTGTGTATGTAGAGACAGACTGTAGAAAAGTAAACCAATTTACTAATACTAGAGAAATATAGCACATAAGGAACAGCAGAAGGCAAGCACTAGTCTGGGTGCATTTACAGCTAAGAACAACTGTAATGCTCTAGTATGAAGCCTTCTACTTGCACCTATTCAGCATTTTGGTATTCTAAGACACAAATGCAGTGAACTAGGACCTCCAGGGATGATCCAAGAAATACTGCTGCAATTCTATAACATAATAAATTTCTTATTTCTTACATAAGCACTGTGTTTTCAAGATTCTCCTACAGCAGAAGTGCATCAAAGTAGTAGAAACCACCTTACGACTTTGTGCCTCTGAGCATTTCCACTGCAGTTCTTGCTCTACTATGGGTCAGCTAGGACCATGGACATTTTTTAGCAGTAGTAGATGTTCTTCTGGGTATGCCATGAATCCGGAAAATAGGCCATGTTCCTAGTACACTTTCTTGCTGTTGTCAACATTTAACAGTAGACAAAAATGCCAGTTGATGGGTTTTGCTGCGTTACATGATGTGGACACAGAGGCCACTTCAGTGTTGCTTAGTCTTCACCTGAGTAGGAAGTTGCCATTTGTCACACAGCAGAGGTGGAATCGCCTGCTTGCCTGTGTTTAACAGCACAAGAGTGCTCCCCCCGGGTAGGTGAAACCTATCATTAGCAGCTAAGTGCAACTATACAATTTGCTTCTGTAGTGTGCACAAACAAAAATAAAACACTGATCCACAATGTGATTACCAGTCTCTTCTCAAAGGAACACTGTAATAATCCTGGATCATGTTTTACTTCAACACTAGAAGCAACAATCCATACTATGTCATTTTGGCAAGCCAAAGTTCCCACATATCTCAGTGGGAGATCTCTGCTTAAAAACATTAAAGTGTAATGTCAATAGATGCTTCTGTCTCTCATACGTAAGTGTGAGGCTGCAGATAATATGATACAAAAGCAGATAACAAGGAAAAGGAAAGATGCACAAATATTTTAATGCACTTTGGGGAACAAGTAGGTTTTCTTGGCTTATTTCACAGCAATCTTAGAAATGTTATCTCACTCGTTCCCCAAGAGTGACTTCAGGCTTAGAGCAATACCCTTCTGTATTTACCTGGAAGAAGGAAGTAAGCTTTGGATAGCGGTGATAAATACAAGAACAATAAATGCGCACACCAAGTTTGATTTGAATACCTCGTCCCGCATTTGAGAGTACTGCAATAAAAAAAAAGAAAAAAAAAAGAAAAAGCAAATCAGCTCTTAAACCATACAGTGGTTTCATAAAGACTGATGCATTTAAGAGGCTTTGGGGAAAGTAGTAGAAATAGATTAATAAATATGAGTTGCCTTTTTAATGAAAAACAACAAAATTAATAAATAAGCTGATAGAATACTTTATCCAAGTAAGCAAAACTATGTATTTTTCATCTATAATACAAATTTTATTTGTTTTTTTTATTTTTTTCCAAAGTATCAGCATTAAAAAGAATTAGTAGATGCTAGAGACTCTACCTTCTGAGTAGAGCATTAAATATTTAATAGTTTAACCATGGAAAGCATTTTTTCTCACCTGAAGACAAACCCTGAAGTCAGCAGTGGCTACCTGCATGCATGACACGTCAGAAAGGTCTCCTTGCTTGCCAGCCTGTGGCCATTCTGATTTCTTTTTTATTTTTATTTTTCCAAAAAACATCCAGTTGGGGACATTCTTTCAACTGTTGCATCACTACTCTTTATATGAGATTTACTCCAGAAATTGAGTAACTTGGATACGTCCAATAAAAGTATATCAGTCAAAGTGGAAACATCACCCAAATCCTCAGCTGGTATAAATCACTGCTGATTCAGTCCAACACCAGTTATTTACAGAAGATGGAAGTTTTTCCATGGATTTATTACTGAAAAACCTCTTTATTCTACAGTGATGATACTGAATTTTCTTTACCAAATACAACAAAAAAGGCACAAGCCCTGCACTAGTCATTTTTCCTCTGGAATCTCTTCTGCATCGTGTTTGATCTTTGACAGTTTGGAGGGTGCAAAGAGTTACGTATAAAAAGAACGAAGAATATTAGAGTCAAACAGCTATCTGATATCATCGTCTTTCTCAGGGAATTTGTAAATAAGAGAAAACAAGAGTTGTAAAGGTCCAGAGTGAATTTGAGAAAAATGGAATCGGGACATGGACCATATGAGGAACAGGTATTGAGAGAGTTCAGCCCTGATCTCCTGCATTGTAGAGCTGAACTGCTATGGTAGGAAGATCCTGCACAGACTTAAACCATAGTTACTACGTGCACCCTCAATAGGGGCTTCATCTTGACTGTAAGCAGACTATAACTCCTTAAATGAGAAAGGTGATTTTCTCTTTCCTGCTCCCATTTGCTGTGAATACAGGTGTTTCGTTTCTGACCTCCTGTTTTAGGCTATCTTCTGCCACTTGCAGCAGCACTATGACTTTGATGTGATTTTTAACACTGCTCACAGGCAACTCAATTTAAATTGCTGTTGAGAGCATGGAGGGATTGAACCCAATACCATGGGGAGGAGGACAGCACTGCGTCAGTCTACTTAAGGAAAAAAGAAAGTGAATTAAACTTCAGAAAGTTCTACTGTTCATCAGCTTACTTACCAGGGGCAGGCTCCTACCTTCTACACCAGGAGAGAAGTAGAAGTTTGAAGTGAGGTGAGCTGAGGTGAGTTCAGTTTACCTAGATTGGCTTGGGTTTTTCAACAGCAATGGCAAAATGATTGTATATATGAGAACTGCCATGTTCAGATCAGGTCAACTGCTTTCTGTAAATATGAACTACTTCTCCTCTTAAATATCATTTTTTTTAACTTTTCATAAATTTAGCGGTGTTTCATACATCTTTTTTCAAAATGTTTCATAGGTTAGGCAAGCAGAATTATTAAAGGCTGCTTTGCCTGCCTGTGTTATATGACTCTAGATTTTGGTGCAAAAAGAATTAAAAGGAAAAAGAAAGGTAGGTTTCTTAAAAGATAACATGAAATCTCAACTATTGCTTAGGGAAATTAGAATAAATTAATTGACTGAAATACAAACATGGAATTTCCTGCTGTTTGGAGTGTAATGTCAAAAGGATAAATGCTCTGATCTAATCAGTAGTAATGTTGCAATGAAAAATTGTCATTAGTGTGTCTAAGGCAGCACCAATACTGATGATAAATGTAGCACTTTAGCCATTTCCATTTTTAAAGTCCTTTGAGTAATTAAGAAGTAGATTAAGCCTTGTGGCTCTTCTGTAAGGGCGGGAGGCACATAGCTGCTTTGAGGTAAGTGGAGCAGGAGTAAGGATCATGGCATGACCTACTCTGCAATCAAAGCAGTGATATCCCACAGACCTACCTGAGCTGGTGTGACTTGATCACAGCCTCTGGCAGAATGTCCACAGCAGCAGGGAGGTCAGTGAAGGCTCATCCTGCTTCTCAAGAGAGCTGAGCCATTTCCTTAGGACTCTGTGCTGTTGTGGTTTATCCACGTGCAGCCAGCTAGCCCAGAGTTAGCTTGAGTCAAGAAAGCATAATGCTGCTCCTGCCCATAGATGCTGGTCATCACTTTTCTCTCTTCTCCCGTGGCTCCTCAGAAGAGGAGCACTGGGCAACTGAGATTCCAGCAGACTTACTTAAGTAGTGCTATGTAAAGTGAGCCAGAAGAAGGCTCAGCATTATGGCAGCAGAGAGTCTTTAATGGATAGAGGCTATATTTCAAACATCTTCAGAATGTTCTGGGGCAGCTCTCCCTTATTTCTTACATAAGAATAACCCTTCACTTTTAGACTACTGTGAGGAGGAGAGGACCAGATTAATTCCTATGTTACATGTTCACCTAGAGACAGTGATTGGACATCAGGAATGAATGCTGTCAACTCTATCCTCACTGGTGCGCTTTAACTCTGGTTGGACCTACGATTAGAAGGGGAATCATTTTGTGTTTTTTCTCCATACCAATGGTGCTTACACAATAGGAAAGCTGAAGATTGAGGCTGGGCCAGAAGAAGACATGTTAGGAACCCAAGTCAGGAATACAGGCAAAGGAACTATTGAGGAGAGCATAGCGCAGATGTCCAGACCCAGGTCCCCAGTGACAAAGAAGGTGATGAATGGGCCCAGAGCTTGCCAGGCTTTCTGCAACTGGGAAAGCTACTGGAAGTTTCTGTATTGAATAAAATAGGTGAAGCCTATATCTGCAAGGATACAATAAGTAGAAAGGGAAAGATTTGATTCCTAGTCACTTAATTTCAGTTTCATACTTCAGAACTTCTGAAAAAGATGAACTTAAAGATCCAGGTAAAATTTTGGACTTAAGATAATCTGTAATGAGAAATTCAAAGCTCTTTTTGGTATTTGCAGTGGGCTCACCTAACAAAAAAGATGCAACACCACCTCTACATTCAGTCAGATTAGGGTTCCCAATAAAAATAGGAAGGTTTAGAATACCTTTATAAACATCTTTAGACTGGAAGCTTTCCTTAATAAAAGCTCTTCCAGAATGCAAAATTCCCTGTCCCATTACCCTGCTTCATCCTCTATGAAAGTGCACAGTTCTGATATTACCAAGTCACTACTACTGAAGCGGTATCAGATTTTCTTTATATGCCATTATATGTATGGAAACTCTGTGAGTAATTTTACACTACTTTCAGAAGTGTTTCAATCATGTCTTTTTTGCTTTCTCTACCTACATCCGATTTAAGAAAACAACCTCTAGCAAATTTGAGAGTGAATTAGACTCCAAGTAAGATATAAAGTGCTAATGAGTGAGATACAGGTTAACAATGAGTAATGTACTTGGGAAAGGTATCTATAAAATAAACCAGGTAAGAATCTTGTACAAATTATTTGGGAAATCATTGAGTTCTTACAAAATGTATGTGGAATTATACAGATTACCTAGAGGTGATAACACATGTAATTGTTCTTGCTTGCTGTGGAATTTACATATCCCAGGAAGGACACAGAATCATAGAATCATAGAATGCTTAGGGTTGGAAGGGACCTCTAGAGATCATCTAGTCCAACCCCCCTGCATACGCAGGGACACCTAGAGCACGTGGCACAGGACTGCATCCAAGCAGGTTTTGAAGATCTCCAGAGAAGGAGACTCCACAACCTCTCTGGGCAGCCTGTTCCAGTGCTCTGTCACCCTCACTGTTAAGAAATTTTTCCTTAAGTTCCTATGGAATTTTTGGTGTTTCAGTTTCCGGCCATTTCCTCTAGTCCTATCAGTGGCCACCAGTGAAAAGAGGCCAGCACCATCCTCTTCACTCCCTCCCTTGAGGTACTTATATACACTGATTAGATCCCCTCTCAGCCTTCTCTTCTCCAGGCTGAACAGGCCCAGCTCCCTCAGCCTCTCCTCATAGGGCAGATGTTCCAGGCCCCTGATCATCCTTGTAACCCTGCGCTGGACTCTCTCCAGAAACTCCACATCCCTCTTGTACTGTGGAGCCCAGAACTGGACACAATACTCCAGATGCGGCCTCACCAGGGCTGAGTAGAGGGGCAGGATCACCTCCCTCAACCTGATGGAAACGCTCTTCTTAATGCAGCCCAGGATCCCATTGGCCTTCTTGGCCATGAGGGCACACTGCTGCCTCATGGTCAACTTATCATTCACCATGACACCCAGGTCTTTCTCCGCAGAGCTGCTCTCCAGAAGGTCAGTCCCCAGCCTGTACTGGTGTCTGGGGTTATTCCTCCCCAGGTGCAGGACCTTGCACTTGGCCTTGTTGAATTGCATGAGGTTTTTCACCGCCCAGTTGTCCAGTCTGTCCAGGTCCCTCTGGATGGCAGCGCAGCCCTCTGGGGTATCGGCTACTCCTCCCAGTTTCGTGTCATCAGCAAACTTGCTGAGGGAGCACTCTGTGCCTTCATCCAGGTCACTGATGAATAAATTGAACAGGACTGGACCAAAGACTGACCTCTGGGGGACCCCGCTAGCTACAGGCCTCCAACTAGACTCTGCACCGCTGATCACCACCCTCTAAGCTCTGCCATCCAGCCAGTTCCTAATCCACCTCACTGTCCACTCATCTATCCCACACTTCCGGAGCTTGCCCAGGAGGATGTTGTGAGGGACGGTGTCAAAAGCCTTGGTGAAGTCGAGATAGACGACATCCACCGCTCTCCCCTCGTCTATCCAGCCGGTCATTTCATCATAGAAGGCTATCAGATTAGTCAAGCAAGATTTCTCCTTGGTGAATCCATGCTGACTGCTCTTGAGCACCTTCTTGTTCTCCATGTGCTTGGAGACAACAGCCAGTATGAGCCGTTCCATCACTTTTCCGGGGACGGAGGTGAGGCTGACTGGCCTGTAGTTGCCTGGGTCCTCCTTCTTGCCTTTTTTGAAGACTGGTGTGACATTGGCCTTCTTCCAGTCTTCCGGCACCTCCCCCGTTCTCCAGGATCTTTCAAAGATGATGGAGAGTGGCTTAGCTATGACACCCGCCAGGTCACGCAGCACTCTGGGGTGCATCCCATCAGGGCCCATGGATTTGTGGGTATCGAGGTTCCTTAGGTGCTCTCTGACCCAATCTTCCTCTACCCAGGGCAAGTCTTCCTCTCCACCAGCTTCTTCTCTTGTCCCTAGGGCCTGGGGCTCTAAAGGGCTGCCTTTTGGTAAACACCGAAGCAAAGAAGGCATTGAGCAACTCTGCTTTTTCTGTGTTATTTGTAACCAGGGTGCCTAATAATGGGCAATGAGTTAAAGGAGGAGTAAGAGATTTAAACTGTTATAAAGCAAGAACTACACTAATTCTCCTGGTGGTTCTGCGTATCCTGATTTTTTTTTTTTTTTTTTTTTTTGCATTTTATAACCCTAAAAGAAGCAAATCAGCAAATTGATTGCTAGTCTAGATTTGTAACTGTTCTTTAATGAAAAAAACCTTACCATTTAGGGAGCCAATATAAGCCTAGCAAGGCATTTCACATCCCTTGAAGCCATTAAAGAGGATGTACAATCACAGTGCACAATAGTCCTTTTACTTACACAGGAAGAAGAAATACAGTTCATTGTTTATATGATTACTAACTTTTCTGTGGTTAGAGACATATACCATTAGCACAATTGAATAAGTTTAACAGCAAGACACTCTTTGGTAGAAAGCTAAGCTATGAGCTCTGGCTATTCCATTTGTGGAATAAATGTAAATTGAGGGAGAAATGCACTTACAGGTAAGAGAAAAAATCATTAGGCAGAGGCCAGTGCTGCCTAAAAGCATGATGACTAAATGTGACCACATCTGATTTTACATTAGAGAAGTTATTTTACTTCAGAGTTACCTCTGACTTGCAGTAGCCACTGTGCTGAACTGAAGGTGACAGGCAGCAAATGAAAAGAAGCAGTGTGAGACGGGAGGGCAATAGACGTGCACTGTCTATTTGCCCAACAACACTGCAGGGAGCAGCTCAGGATGCTGATGTAGAAGGTCAGGGTAAGCAGTTGCAAAATGTTAATGACTGGAAGAAAGCATAATTTCAGACTGAAAGGTTAGGGGTGGAGAGAGCAGAGGGAAAAGACTTCTGAAATAGCTTTATGAAACTCCAATTTAAATCTGAGTTTGTATTGTTTTCTTTTCTAAATGGGCAGGAGGAAGGGAGAAAATGATAGTAACATAAGATAACACAGAATAAATAGCTACCTACTGTAAAAAAAACAGAATTCTCCCATTATTTTTTCATGATTGCCTCTAAACTGTGAATTAACACTAAAGTTACCAGGTCAAACCAGGCACTGGCAAACAAGGAGAGAAGGAAGGGATGTATTCCACATTTTCCCATGAGATATTGCCCTTGCCTATAAATCAGTGAATCAAATCACTTGTCCTTAACCTGCACCATTCCTAGGCATCCAGATGCATTCCTGGTCTTTTGCTGAGCACATCTGTGGTAGCTTTGGCACTCTGAACACAAACAAAGGAGGCTGCTGGAGGCAAATACCCAAAAGGAAAGACGCCAGTAGAGCAGAGTAAATAATTGATATTTTGATATTTTCTTGATATTTTGATATTTTCTACCTTAAATTCTCACAGTGCTTAAAACTATCCCAATTCAGAAGGCAGGAATAAGATTCAGTCTGCTTTACTGAAGGATTTTTCTGTTTGTGCTGCCTGTGCTTGCCAGCTGAGTTAAGGACCAAAGGAAATATGGAACAAATGTACCACTTTTGAAGTATTACAACATACCCTGACATTGGAAAAATCATACTGAGAAGAAGATGCATCATAAGTGGCAAAATTTTGACTTTTTAAAAGACTTTTTTTTGTCATATAATTCAATATTTCATTAATAATTCAGATATAATCTATGTAATGCTATGGATTAAGATTTGGGCTTTTCTTTTGTTTTTTGTTTGTTTTGTACTTTGATGAACTCCAACCCTTTCTGCCTAGATTTTACTTGTGGTTGTGCAATCTGAACATATAATAAAGTGTATATTGTAATTTTGGACAATCCCCATCACCTCCAGCCCATGTTCAGGTGTTTTTTATGTTAGATAGTAACTTGGTCATCATTCAGTAGTTTGTTCACTCAGCAAATTGTTTGAAACCAACATAAGTTTTATACCCCTATACTCACCATCTCCCACCTTCTAAGTTGCATACATTCTGCTCTAGACCTTTTTGCCATGCCTTTAGAACTTGAAACTTGAAAAGATTCATGATAGTCATGACTTGGGACTTCTAATTTAATATATTTTTTTCTGAGGGAGAAATTGCCTTTCTCCCTCTCTCTTTTAAAGTTTACTTTCCTTTTTCTTCTGTAGGACTACTTTTAAACTCCAAGCATAATTTTTTCTTTCCACTGGCCTTTATCAAACTGTTTCAATTGATACCACCTGAGGATTGGTCTCCCATAGTCAGCTAAATAAGTGTATTTGTTCAGAGGAGGTTGGAGTGACAATGGAGAAGAGGGCCTCCATGGCTGCAGTCTCTGACGTTTTTCTTTATTTTTCATCTAAGTGCATATCTCATCGGAGAACTGCTATTACTGCATTTTAATAAGCAGAAAAGAAATAATTTGAAATCTGTGCTGAAAACCCCAGTGTGGTTGTTTTTCATGGGAAATTCTTCTTTTCAACTTAACACTTAAATCTGAACGTAGACTGAGATAGAAATTAGTGAGATCATGCTGCTGTTGAGAAACAGCAAAGATATAAACAATATTTACCTCTTAGAAGCAGATGTTAAAAAGAGATATCCAAAACAAAGAGTTGACAGATTCATTTTGACTAGAAATAAAAATAGCAAATGACTAGAGGACATCAGATGGATCTACTGCTAAATGAAAGTAACATATCTATATAAATATAGATATATAGGTTGATTGGATATGTTAGTTTATTAATATGCTTAATCCCTAATTGTATTAAAGCAATTTGTCATCTGAAGTAAAACTGCCTATACCAGAAAGCAAATTAAAACTGGCAAATGTTTTTTGTTGTTTTCAGAAGCAGAGTTTGTGCAGTGTAGGAATTTTCCAACAATGCAATTTAATCATTACAGTAGTATAACACCTGTGTCACAAAGCTATCTGTTAATGACCTCCAGTTCAATCACTTCTGAAACTTCTGAAAACTTCTGAAACAAAACAAAAAAGAAGAACAAAACAAAAACAGAAAACAGACAATGCAAAGCTAGAACCTTGAGCTTCTCTAATTCAGTGGACATTTATTACAATTTGAGTTGCAAATAATGCAGCTATCAAGACCCAGCTACCTTATGCTCCAGGCTGGAGTCTTTAAACATCAGTGAAAAAGGCTTGATATGCTCTCTTCTCAATTTATCGCCACTTCGTAAGTCGATGGTGTGCTCTATTCGCTTGTTAATTTCCTCAGGCCCAGACTGGACATGCAAAGCTTGTGCAAGATGGTTTGGAAGCAGATTTATTGAATTTCTTGTTAGGGCAGCCAGAGTCTAGGGGAAAGCACATGCAAACAGAATAAACCTGCTGGTCCCCTTGGGTTAAAAATGCAATGTTTTAGTTCATGTTGCATTGCAAACCATTACAGCATCCATGCAATTCATTCAATGAAATCTACAGTAGTGTAAAATAATGTCTGTTCCACTAAACACATACAGTACATAAAGTGGGGAACTTTAATGTCCTGTTTTTTACAGGTTTGCTGATGCACTGAGTGCTAGGAATTCTTTTCCTCTTCCAGATTATTCTGATTAATTATTAAAACATGCATGAGGGGAGTACACACTAAAATCACAACAGGGTATCAAAGTCTATGGAGTGTTTTAACAACTAAGAATGGAAGCTGCAGAAACAGAAGTTGCAAGCAAAACAGAAGAAAATATGTTTTCCATGACACTAAAGTTCCTGGATGTGCATAGTTAAGGAACAGATCATTTAGGCAGGAGTGAAGAAGATGACATTTCTGATTACTTCACTGTGGGTTTTCAGATAATATGCTCTTCTTCACTACTGGTATATTTCAGCCAGTCTAGATTACAGTTAGACATTGTAACTTAACTCTAATTCCTATTATTTTTAAATGACACCTCAGTTCGTTACATTATTCCTTTGATTCTTTCATTGACTACTCAAAAAAAATTGGTTCTTGCATTCTTGCACAGCTTGCTAAGGAAAGCTAGTGGAAATAATACAAAGGATGCTTCACCTTCAGGAAGGAAGCAGAGTTTGCTTTCATAAAAAGAATAACTCTGTCAGGTTTCATGATACTGTTTCATGATACAAACCATGGTCAAGCAATAAGCTGAATGGGAAAACAAACTCTAGGATACTCTCAGGAGTTGAGAAATGTTAATGAATGCAAAGAATATAAACCTTCATACATCACAGCAGAATACACTTCTTATTGACAATAAATATATTCTTTTGTATTGGTATAGTTATCCTCTAGCTCCTTGCTGGAAACATCTTCTACTGTATTTGGCCATTGCTGGGCACAGGAAGCTGGAATAAAATCCTGGTTTTTCCCGGAAAACTAGTCCTTATGGATCATGTGATTATATGAAGCCAATGAGAGACAGAAGTTTCCCTTGTTAATATTCAAAGTACGGCCAGCAAGTACCTTCTAACAAATCTTGGAATGTACATTAAAATACAGGAAGAGTTTAAGTATACACTGTCAAACAACCATCAACAACTTTCTCTGACATGATTAAAGTCCCAGGACTCCATAGACACAGATGAAGTGATTCTTTTTTTTTTTTTTTTCTCTCATATTCTATGTTTGGAAGAGTAAAATAAGAGCCAAATATATAGACAGAACAAGAATATCAGGACTGAAATATTCTGTCTATTGGAGGAAAAGACAACCTTTCCATTAGCTTCAGTAGGAAAAGGTCTTCACTTTTTTGGCAAATGGCTCTACTCAGGTCATCCCGTCTTCCTTCCAAAAACAAACGATATCATCAATGTTTGGAAAAAAAGAATTAAAGTAATCTTTCTCATAATAAAAATTCAGATATCCTTGAATCTATATTTTAACTTTGAAGTTAAAATGGAAACTCTAAGGTAAAAGCAAGCCCCAGAGAAACAAACTAAGCCAAATGGAAAAATACTGTGGTACTACTGACTGAAGCACTGTTGACATTTCTCTTTTAAACTGACCTGTACAGAAAAGCTGTTATCAGTATGTGGGACTGAAAGCTCACAAAAGGGTCTCAAATTACTAAAGGATAAGATCACTTCAGCTGCTGATATGTGCATTAATTCCTCAGAATGAATTCATGCTACTATCTCTCAATTAGTACTTAAAGTCTTAGTTGGGCATTGTTTTTCATTTATATGAGGGGAATGACCTCAATTAATCCTAATAAGTGGTTAATTTTATTCAAATAATTTTTGCTGAATGTATGAACTGGTTTACATTTGGTGATGGATAAACATGCCACAATATCACTTCTGTGGCAATGCTGCCACTGGTATTGGTACAAAAATGGACTCTGAAGATGCATTTTTCTTTAAGAAAAGCAAGAAGAAATTCATATTTTAGTTTGATGGAGTCTCTCCCTCACACCCATACATACACTTAAGACAACTGCTTCCCTGTAATCAATAGTAAGGATTAAAAAAAGCATGCATGTTATTGGCCCAAGACTAATCAAATGTTTCTCTATCTCCTTCTTCATTCTGCACCTTTTAAGACTGTGTTATGTCTACATAAATAGATACTGATCGTCCCTGTTACTTCTACATTTTTGTGAGCAGCTGTATGGAAGATATTGATGCATATCTTGTAAGGGACCAAATTCTGCCCTTCTCATCAGTTCTGCTTTATACTTGAAACTCTAGTGGAAGACCAGGGAACATGCATAGGAAGGACAGAATTGGACTTGGATGGTTTTGGTCATAACACTTGAAGAAAAAGTATTATGTACACAACACTTTTACATAGATAAACGTGGACTGGGGCAAGGAGACAGATGCCAGTGTTAGTATTTTTTTAGTTAATCTTTTTTTTCCTACTTTGGGTATCCTGACTAACTCCTGGAATTTTTAATAATGATTGTTCTGTGAAATTGAATTGTAAAAATTTTCACAGATGTATTATTCTGACACAACATTACATAGTTCAAAACTTTCTGGAACTAACGGAACGCTATCAATGCCCTCCCTTTCCCTTGGTCTCTTATACTTCCATACTAACTAACCTCTTTATTGGAAACAGTCTCCATGTTGTGATTTCTGCTTTTATTCAGATTGATCATAGTGTTTTTACAGACCACCTGTCTGAGGCTTATAACAATGCACTATGACTCTTCAAGGCGCTACTGGCTTGAAAAACACGGGATAGTCTTTTCCTGATGTGGATAATTATTATATATTATATGGGAATGCGTGAAAAGTTCTGCTAGAAATAAACCTTGCTGAACTTGAATCTGAGTATAAATGACAATGTGAATAAAAATATAAATAACAAGGAACTACTTTACAAATATTTTGCAGAAACATTAAAAATATAACGGAATTTAGCTTTTACATCCTTTCTCCCTATAAAGCTTTCATTTAACAAATCAAATCATCTTGGCTTCAACAAAGCAACAAAATTACAATCACTAACATTTAGAAGCTCTAAGAAGGCTTAAAATATATATTTTTTCATGCTGTCAACAAGAGGTCTTGGAGTGACATACAAGGGTCACACGTTTTAGCAGATAGGATATAGGTGAGATTTGGTTCAAGAAGATGACACCTAAGTTCGGCTGTGTACATGCTTGGTGTCTCAGCTTCTGTTACTGACAAGGGACACTGGATGCTTTCAGTTACACGGTCATGTTCACCTGTTGTCAAAGGAGATGCCCTAGGTTATCCAAGGCTATGATTTGAAGCTAGGAGATGTGATGTAAGAGACCTATAGGAGGTCCATGTGCTTCTCACAGGTGGGTGGGGACTAACTGGAGATACCAAGATAGTCACACTTAGTCACTACCAAGAAGCTGAGTCAGATTCTTAATCAACACAGCCAGTGGAGCATAGTGTACTCAGGTAACTCACTAGCTAGGAGAATTCACTTGTTTCAGCATAAGTGAGTAATGCTTTTGGAGACATCATAGGATCTCCTACCTGGGTTTCAGATAGCAGACCAGGTGAACACAGGTCTTCTACAAATCTCTTCTTATATCAGGCACATATGGATGATGCAGGAACCCTAGAGCACTTCAAATAGCAGTAGACCCTCATGTATAGAAACTGAGTTGAGTGGGGCACTAGACGCATAGCCCAATCTCCGTATACAAATGTTAGTGTCTCAGTTTTGAACTGAATTCCACCTCTGCCTTTTATGCTCATCTGCCATCCATAGGAATCTTTTAGTATCTTTTTTTGATAACTGATAATACTCATTGCAACCATCATTAAGTTATGCTTTTAATTTGCCTTTTTCTTTTTTTTAAATTTGCTTGATAATAGTCATATCAGCTGCCTCCAGCATCAGTGATAACATTCTGCATTCAACTACTACTTTAGTAAGGCCCAGAGAAGCAATCCAACTCCATCAGCTCTCTTAGCTTCTGTTCACAATAACTTCTGCCCAACTTTCTTTGCTTTAGAAAAGATCCTGAGAAGCCTGTTTCCATAACAGGAAACACTATCCATATTAGGAACAGTCTGAATTTCAGCACAGACATTTACATCCCTGACTTACAACCAAAGTCTTACAATCACGTTTGCCATGCTGTAACCATGAACCAAAAATTCAGATTTTTTTTAATGTCCATATTACGTGAAAAAAAGAATGGCTATTCTGCTTCTCAGTCACATGAACATTCCTAAATGTCGACTTAGGACATCCATAGGGAATGAAGTTGGAATAAAGAACATGGGCAGTGATGAATTTGAGTTTGAGAGCTACTCAAATTTTGTTGCAATTTATACAGAGTAATGCAATCACGTAAGTCCTATTAACAAATATTCAAGCAGATGGAGTGATTCATTGCTGAGTTGCTGCTGCTTGGATTCTCAACATCTGCTGCTGCCAGTGACTTTTAAGCTGCATAATAAATGTTATTAAATGCTTATTCTGTCCAAGACAGACATACCTCTAAAATATAAAAAGCCATTATATCCTAGTACAATTTAAATCTACTATCTGAATTTTGAATTGAAATCCATTATTTATGAGCAATAATGCATATTTTCTCAACTTTGAAGGTAAAAATTACATAAAAGTTGAATCAGTCATAGAATAGCAGACTTCTTAAACCTTCTCTCCTTCAAAAGGCTTACTGTGAAGTGGTATGTAATATAGAATTGTAGTTATTTATAGCAATAGAAAAAAAGATTTTTCAGTTAAAAAAATCTATGCTAAAAATCTATTTATTTTGTAGCCACAAGACAGAAATCTGTTTTAAGACAATTGTTTATTTATGCATATGTCAATAATTTCATAGACTTTTTTTTCCTGTTAAATGTGAGCTGGTATAAAATTGCTACTCCGTTATTTTCTTCCCTCTTCGTTATTGATGTCAAGGTCAGGTTTATCTGAAAATGAAAAGATAGCCTAATCTGCATGATTTTGTTTGGACTTGTCTTTAGAATGTCTTAAATGGAAAGAAGAAGAAATAAAGAGAGAGTTTAGAAGAGAGATTCTCGGCAGCATGCATTCATATCTCAATTCTCAGTGAAATGGGAAGACAGAGACAGGTTGACAAAATGCAGTGAATACTAAAATGCAGCATAAATGTATGTTACATGGATGTACACATATATAAAAAACAAGGTTTTATATAACAGCAGAGTTTTATATAACTATGCCATGCGTCAGTTCACTTGGGAGAGATGAAGACACCACCAGGGACTGATTGGTTGTGAGGGTTTATCACTTCAGAGCAGATTTGTAAGAAGCAAAAGTCAGTTGACAAAGCAAGACCTCCATGCAACAATGCTGGAAGTCCTGGAGACATTGCAAACAGTAGGATTAAGGATGTGCAGCAAAAGAAAGGATATATCATGTCATTACCGATCCCTCTCAGAAAAATAGAAGGCAACTCCAGCTGACCTTGTTTCATAATGACTCATCAATCTTTCAAATGCAATGAAGAGTGGTGTCTGAGGGCATTTTAATGTTTCCATTTTTAATTCCTCTAAGCAAGAAGACTTCACAAGTGATTTTTATGATGGTAAGAAGACTGTTTTTCCTGGGCTGATAGCAGTTAGTCATGCATTGCTTTTGGAAAAAGTCTGACCAGGAGCAGCTGTTATTTCTCCCATTTTTGTTAAAATATACATGACTCTAACCCATCTGTTATTTAACCTTAATTATTTCTTAGATGCTCCTTTTCTTATATTTTTATCACAAAAATAGAAAGTAAAGAATGGTCAAATTCTTATTATAAAGAACTTCTTTTTTTTTTTTTTAAGCTAACCATTTTCTTTGTACTATATATCAATAACTTATACTATGCTTCTTTCCCTGGCAGAATGTCCCTTCACTTGTCTCTCTACTTCGACTGCAATTCAGTAAAGCTATGCAAGATACATGCTCTGACCAGAATGTCCCAACTAGTTTGGTCACATTTACTTCTCATTAAATTTCTTCTTTAATGATTGTTTCAAATAAAGTTCTATATTATTTTGTTTCTGTTGGATGAGGAAAAAAAAATCCCCAGGTCCCTGGCATTTCCCCAGTTTGGATACATGGGTTAATTCTGTCCTGAAGCAATTTGTTTAATCATCTGAGGATACAGTATGTGTTGGAGAAAAGGTTACAGATGAATTTGTTTCCACTGAGGCTACCCTTATTGAAATGCGCTCAGGCATGCTTTCGTACTTGGAGACATTAAAGGAAGTTTGACTTACATTCTGTTTTCCCACTATGTTATCGAATGGAAGTTCAGGGCTCCAGGAACCTTCGGTAAATGTTGCCCCACTGTTTCTCCTGTCGGAGGAGCTGACAGCCTCTTTCACGATGTCTTCAGGCAAAGTCAACAGGCTCTCCTCAGGTTGTTTGATTAAATAAGTCTCGATATTATGCTTTCTCAGGAATTCATTGCGCTCTTTGCCATGCCCTTCTTCAACTTTATAATCCCCATTCAAGCAGTCAAGAGTGGCTTTGGAGATGTGGATTCTCCTGCATAGGTGAAATAAGTAGCAACAAATACTGACTGTGCTTTAGTACATATAGGAGGGAAGGAGGGTTATGGACTCAGCATTGTTCTTAACATGATGGATAAAAAGAGGTCTTTCTTCTGGTTGTGATGATTTATATAATAAAATATGTATTTTATGGTTGTGATGATTTATATAATAAAATATGTATTCAACATAATGCCATTAATTATTTCTGATTCGCAAGTTCTTTAGAAACACAAACTTCATTTGGGGCAAATATTGTCCGGACATGTTCACATCTGTAAGCCTCTATGAATGCACAAAGTACTGTCAGAAGAAAAACACTTTGATATTCACTCTTGATACCTTTGCTCACAGTAACAGTTTAATGAGAGACTTCAATAAGTAAAAGTGAGTGAATCAAAATTGCCATTTCAGATATAGTTGAAGGAATGTATGTTATATTTTAGAGCAGTTTGTGTGAGATCTCTTTAATCTCCTGCACTTACCTGAGGTAGCTTAGACAATTTAGTATTTTGATTGTACCTGAATTAAGGAATTGTTATAAGAACTGTTCCAGAGACAGAGAGGTGCAGTGATAATCTCTGGTAAGGGCAACTGATGTGTTCGGAAAGCTTTTAAAACATGTAGTAGGACCTAGGAGAAGACATGGAGATCTCATGTGAAAGTGTGTTAGGGCTGTTGATATGTTCCTACCAAACCTCAGGCGTTTTGTTATTTGGGTTTTCCCATCCATCGCTATGACTACTATGAAGTACAGAAAGAGGTTCAAAATATAGAAAGAACAGGCCTTGCTTGTTACTGATTTCAATAAATCTTCCACTGTCTATATTTAAGGTAAATTTTGGATGTCTCTGAGACATATCTGTATAGTTAGCAGAGCAAGTAGTAAGACAGCATCAAAAATACAACAAGAGGAGATGGTCATTAAACATTTAGCTAAGTCTAACAAGTAAATGTGGTGTATCTTTACGATACTTTAAAATTGGCTTGTTTTTCAAAGTTTGAAGTCCAGGCAATTTTTCAAAGTCAGGCTTACAATCAAATACCTAATATTCAGAGAGAGCTAAAATTTATAATCATTGCTCAATGACATGTATTTTTCTCAGGTTCACCTGGGGACTTTCTTCTGGAACTTAAAGCATGCCATTGCAAAGTTATGTTACACAAAATACTGGTGAAATGCTCCTGTGTGATGAACATGCCTTGCCAGAACTATCTTGTAAATATTGCTGGTTGTCTTTAAGCTTTGTGAGATAGATGTCCAGAAGTACCAGAACTTGGCACAAACTGAGTCTATGTGGAGCATTCAATTTCAGTATATAATTAAAAGACCAAAATTTTGTTTCTTAGTCATTTTTAAACCAGTCTCATCTTCTCACTGAAGTTAATACAGGTTCATTACAACTTGATTTGTCTCAAGACATGTTGTTATGATGTCCATAGAGATTAATACTCTCTTGTTGCTAAATGTCAGAAAAATTGTTTCTCAAATAGAAGCACTCAAATAGAAGAACTTTTGGCCTGGACTTTGAAATCAGACATACAATATCTCAGAAGGGCAATGCATTTCCTAGGTTAGAATTCTAAACAGGCTAAATTAAGTAAAATACTAATTTAAAAAAGAGAAAAAAAGTAAGGAAGAAAGAGAAAGAAAATGATACATTAGTTGCCATGGTGACTATCTTTGTGCTGAGTTTCAACCTAATGTAATTTCAGAAGATTGCATAATAAAGCCATAAAATATGGATTTTATAATGGAAATGATAACAGCATGGAGCTGGCTATTGATGTATTACCTTTAAATGGACCAAATATTAATAAAAAGTTGGTAGATTAAAAATGTTGTCTGCTTTTGCCTTTGCATAGCTACTTAAAAAGAAGTATAATGTAAAGGTCATTTTCTAATTTAAGGCAAACACAGTAAACCATGCACCTGAGCCTGAGCACTGAAGCCAGTAAGTCGATGCGAAAAACATGTCAAGCCACAATCAGGTCCAAAACTTTAGTCAATCCTTGTCAATTATACATCCTGGAAAATTAATTATTTGCTAGGTTTTATGCCAATTCAATAGATTAAAACCTAGATGCACCAGGAAAAGACTAATAGAAATCTGGAGCTTGGTAGAAGCATGTCTCTGAAATAACAATATGGGATCTTATACGGTTTCCTTATCAGGTGTTCCAGACACATTTTTTTCTCTCAGAAATGCAGAATTTTTATTTTTTATTTTTATTTTTTTTCCCCAGCACACTAGATTCTTTCTGACTATGGCTGTCAGGCTGATTCGCTCAGGGGCAGCTGGTCCCTGACCAATACTTGCTTTTGATTCTACAAGATCTTGGTGGCAGATGCAAAGCCATGGGAGGGGAGTTTGAAATCCCTCTCCTCTGATGCATGGATGAGGTATTGCCCTCCTGCACCCAGACTTGCTGGAGGGATGATCACAAGGGTTGTTTCACTCCACAGTGTGCTCAAGAAAGGCCTGTGACCCATTTCTGCTCGTTTTCCTTCTTCATGTAAGAATAGGACCATTTGTGACCTGGGGGTAGCTTTACTGGAGAGGCAGAGAAAAGTAGTGTAGCCTTGGGCATGTGAATGATATCAGTACCATGGCAGGCAGTGGGACTTAAATGCTGGGGACAGGGACAAGACAGGAGAGGCTGTAGTGACCTTAACTGCTCTCTAGTAAATCTGCTCTGTGCCCCAGGAAAGTCTGACGTAAATCACTATTTCGAAGGCCACAGTGAATTGCTGTCACATACACGTTTCGCTCTGTTAGCAAACAGATATATAGGAGTGAAAATCACTCTGCACCAGTAGACTACAATTTAGCCAGGCTTTTTATTGACAACAGCAAGGTTGTGTGTACTCAGGATTATTCATTAGTAGCTGTATTAGTTGTATGCATTAGCAGTAATAATTATACTTTATGCAGGAGTGGATGGTGAAACTTAGTTAATCATTTTGCTTGTGTTAAAAAAGATACATCTGGCCTTTCTTAGCCCTGCAAAAATTTGTATATTAGTCTAAAGCTGGATTATGGGCAATGGTGGAAGGGTTTGCTGTTTGCATATATAATGCAAATATCTTTATAATGTTCTGGGAACACGGCTGCTTTGACATATTCAGGTGAATGTGTGGGAAGCATAGCACACATCTCAGATCTGATAACTTAAAACATCCCTCACTACCCAAGATGACAACATCGCTTAGACTTTTTTACTGTATAAAGGTCTTCATGGATATTGTTTCTACTTTCTATGGCCAGAAAATGTGTTGTTATATGGGATCCTTTTCCATACACATCAGTGGAAGATGGGATTAATATTGAACAGGACATTACTGCAGTCCTCACTGAACCTTAGAGGCTTTGGCTTCAAAACCACAGTGAGAAAAGAGTCATGACAGGCAGGAATAACATTTTACCCTGCAGGGGAATCTGTTACCTCAGACAAAGAAAAACTGCTTCTCTGGAGACCTCCAAAACCCACCTGGATGTGACCCTGTGCCACGTGCTCTAGATGTCCCTGCTGGAGCAGGGGGGTTGAACTAGATGATCCCCAGAGGTCCCTTCCAACCTCAACCATTCTGGAATTCTGCGATATTTCCACATACAGATACACTAACATAAATGACTCAAAATGTCTATGAAAGTGTTAGATTGTTTAAAACAGTGCCTGAAAAGGTTGATCATCAAAATTCCTTGTTATTAGTGTAACATTATATTAAAACATAACTGTTCCCACACTTATTAGTATGGATTATGGATTAAATTGCACTCTCATACCTCACAGCATCATTTGAATGCAGAAGAACAGATAATGAAGCCTCAGGAAACTCAGGAATGGACAAGACCTAACTAGGAAATTTGGATCACCTTAGGGTATTATATGGGCTCAATACAACCACTGACCATTTTCAGGAGAGTAGAGTAGTGTCAAGATCTGAACAGTTATCAAAGGAAGAGAAACCTTGTTGTCTTTTCCAAAAGCTCTGTAAGATGGCCTTGTCCACCTTTTATGAATAAATCCTCCCAAATCCTTGCCAATTGCATTAGAGAGAAAAAAAAAAAAAAAAAAAGCATGTCACAGCTGCTTAAACAATGTAAAGAGAATTAATCTGTTGGCAAGGTTAACCATGTTGTGTGTTGACAATATTTCTGAGTGTGGGAAATATGTATTGCCTTACCCAGGAATTCCACCTGACTCCAGTTTGTTTGCGATGTCCACATCCCACGACCAGACATCAAACTGCCACTTTCGCAGGCCCAGCACCCCACATAGAACTGATCCTGAGTGTATCCCTATTCGCATGTCAATGTCATGCTTTGTTCTTGACCTCACGTATCTATTAAAAAAAAAAAAAAAAAAAGTCAGGTTCATTCATATCTTCAGAAAAATAAGATAGGAAGTAAAATTCAATGCCAATTTGACATGAAAGATCACTTAGCTTGTAAAATAAAGAGATAACTTTCTAGATAGCAGAGTACAGGTAGTGATAAAATGACTCTAAAAGCTGTATTATCATTAAGCACTTAATGCACTCATGGTTCAGTGGCACACATATTATTCCAGTCAGACATAAATCGAAAGGTAGGAAGAGAAATAGATATACAAATTAAAGGAATTGTTTGATGACGTAAGTCCTTTGGCTTGGAATTATAAAAGAACATTCAATAAAATGACAGAAGCAGTTATCATGAAATCTGCATATTTTAAATTTCATTTTTGAACAACCTACAAAATTTCAAAAATCTTAATTTACTGAAATTTTACAGAGTTAGTTAGTCATTGCACAAAGTTTCTTTTTTTGGTAGATTGGAGCAGAATGCTCTCTGGTCCTTTATGACCAAAGCAGTATACTTCTAAAATATGGTCCTTGCATTCTGTATCATGGTAAAGGCCACTACACAGCCATGTAGTAAACACACAGAGACATATTTATTAACAGTTGCAGAGAAAATTTTGTTTCAACACTGTTTTCAACTACTATAAGACTATTGATTATAAAGAAAATTGAGATATGTAAAAATAGTATCTTCCTTTCCTTATACAAAGCAACATATGTCATGCACAGCCACAGGCAGGTTAGTAGCATCTTAGACCCACTACTGCTTCTCTCTGATCACTGGCACATCACTGCGGGAAGCTCACAGCTAAGTTATTTGACCTACAACCCCTGTATATCCACTAGGACGATGAAGAGAGTATGTTTCCGGCCCTGCCTGTCTGATAACAATTTGCAGTAAAAATACTATTACAGTTAGTGTTCATTAATATTTGAATAGCATGCTCAGGACAGGAAAAACACCTTGTTTTTGTTGGTCTGCAAACAAGACTCCTATGTACCAACTCTACTGTCACTGAAGTCAATAGCAACACAGCAAGATCACACAACAGGGCAGACAAAGAATAAACAATCATTTTCCACGATTCCAAAGCTAACTACTATTGCCTTAGATGCCTTAGTCCTGACCTTGACAGACCCTCTCTAGAGCAGAAAAGAATAAATTGTTTACTCCATTCACTACTTGCCCTTTCATGTTGCAAGAGAAGCAACAAATCAGCATGTGACAAAAGAAGAAACGAGAGTTTTGAAATGGGGAGAAGTCAGTGATATAACAATGTGCGGAACTGGGAACAAGCAATTCAGCTTTATTGCCATTTCCTGCATAATCTAAAACCTTGGAGGAAAAAAAGCATATGAAATGTCCCAGTGCAGTAGTTCGCCTACTAAGGGAGATTTGTTCATTATATCAGGAACCTAACATATTTCAGGTATCTAAAAGAAAAAGATTTACACAAAGTTAATCACAGACTAATAAAAAAGAATAATCTTGGGATTTATCTGTGTTCTGATATTATGAGTTTATGGCTTTCATCTACAAATTTCTTTATTGCTTTGCAATCAAGAACATTTGAAATATCAAAATTAAACACATCATCACCTGGCTCTGCAAGATGAGACTCGACTCTTCACACTGAAGAAATGCCTTAAATATTGTGAGAACGATTAAGAGCAGTGATAACACTGCTATTCATAACAGCATAACATGCTGTGAAGAAATTTTGCAGATATACTACAAAAATTACTAAACTAACATCCTTCATGTCAAGAATATTGTCATACAACTCCCCACATGAGCATTCCTGCAGTCTACATTTTTCTTATGTTCAGACTGAGATAATTATTTCTGTCGTTATGTCTGATTTTCCTGCCTTGAAATAAAAAGGTAATTGGATCCAGAGGAGTAAAAAGCTTTTCATTCAAAAATGCACACAGTAATGGGACCTCAATTTGAATAAAATGGTATAATAAAGTCTCTCTATACATATATATACACTACAACCTCATCTGTATGCAAGGTATGGGAACTAAAGTGCACAGGACTCATTGACTAGACTATGTACTAATGAAGGTGTAACTGAGCAATATTTTGCTCTACTTCCAGAAGGTTTGATAGGAGTTGTTGGATTTAGGGTTTTCTTGCGTTGTAAAAATGTTATGATAACCTGTAAAGGCTGCTGTGGCCTCAGCCAGCCGTAATGGACTTTCTTCCTTTTCCAAAACATCACATAAGAGCACTGTCTTACAGCCCTCTTACATGACACTAGA
Organism: Tinamus guttatus; assembly: GCF_059628265.1. NCBI lineage: Eukaryota > Metazoa > Chordata > Aves > Tinamiformes > Tinamidae > Tinamus > Tinamus guttatus. The sequence continues at coordinate 5,171,897 of NW_028288572.1, read as the reverse complement.
GCCTTCTATGCCTCTTGCCTAATCTGCTGTCTTTCGTAATCCCCAGCAGCTTTTTCCTGTGTGTGGCTCAGGTGATATCCGACCCCAGCTCTTCACCCATGACCCACAGGGATTTTTTTGGCTACCTGCCTGCCTCCTTTGCCTGAGGGTTCTTTGTTTTCCCTGTCCACTGCCCGTGGTGGTGCACCTGTGGGGCCCTATCTTCACATCCTCCTCTCCCTCGCCCTTCACAGCAATCTGCCTGTATGCTGGCAGGTAGGAAGTTAATTGCATGAGGGGACCCAATTGAATTGAGCTGCAGGGAGTCTAAGGTGTGTTTAAACAGACTGCTCAGAACGTGAATGCATATACAATACAGATTTGGTTCTGCTCTTGTGGCTCTTTTACTTATAACACAAGACTAAGGATAGAGCTGTTCAGGATGCGCTTTGTGGACGCATTAGTTTCCACCAACTTTTGTTATAAGCCTCTAAATTTGATAAGAAAGACTTGGGGGAGAAGTGAGGCAGTTCATTGCTATATTTGAAAAAAAAAAAAAGAACAACATAGAGTTATCCCTTTTCTTTAAAATTTGGAGCGATGTGGCGTGAAATAGAGTTCTGAACTTGAACTGTGTAGGCAAAGGAACTTCACCTTGGTTATCTCCACAGTCAGATCCAACTCCCTAACAGCCAAGCTTCTGTGTGCTTCTGAAGGCCTTGTTTGCATACTGCTACAGGGTAAAAGCAATTAAAACTTTGAAATGACAAACACTGGATCATTTTAGACAATAGAGAGCTCTTATTTACTCAGGAAGGGACAACTTCCTATAAATAATAACCTGTATTAGATACCGAAACAATGAAGAATATTCACTTCGCATAAGCTCAGGAACCCCTCATGCTCAGTTCTTCTGCCTTCATTTATATAAATATAAATGAAGCTTCTAGCTAAAAAAACTTCTTAAAAATTACTTGCTTTAGCTCTTTTACAGGCAGATACTTTGACAGGATGCATGTGGAAAGCTGCACTATTGAGGCAGCTCTGTTTATCTCACAAGCTGTCTGATATCTTATCCAGAAAGCAGAAACTGACGGAAGCTATTCACACTTCCATATTTCATTTCATCAAAGTCAGTGATAAAAATTTCATTGATTTAATTGGACCTTGAGGTTTCCTTCAAGCCAGCATTCTTTGATAGGTGGTTGAGTTTTCTGCTACTAATTAGAAACTCTCCTAATTGTATATAAAAATGTGAGCCAGAAGACACGTATCTGCTTTTAAGCATATTCTGTGGCTGCCAGGAAACTGAATGCCTGGAATTTAGATCTTAGAGGTTCACACTGTGCCACACTGGCTACATATGTATTAATCAGTTTAGCTGTAGAAGGGTCTGGCTATGGTTTGAGACTTTTGAAACACAATTAATATTTATTTATTTATTTATTTATTTATCTCATCCAACTATCTCACAACCAGCTCCAGATTCAGGAGTTCACACGGGTCAGCACCACCTCCAGCAGGCTTCTTGGATGAGATGCAACTACTTGATTTTGGAAGTAAAGAAATTTTAACAGAAAGGAGTTGGCTAGCCTGTGCCACTTTTCTTCAGGGATATTGGCATTGTCTAGAACTTCTAAATTTAACTGTAGATTTACAATCACTGTTGTATTCAGATATGTGGAATAAGAAAGGAAAATCCATGCTTTCTGCTTAAACTAAGCAAGGGTCATAGCAGGAACTGCTTTTAGCAGAAGTTTGGACAAAAAACTCCTGAGATCCCTTCCAATCTGAACTATCCTATGGCCCTAATGTTCAACCACATAGAAAACTTTTTGGTTAGTCAAAATAGGCTTGTGGAATTTTCCTACTCAAGTAAGAAAATTTACTCAAGTGCCTTTTCATTCTTACTTGAAACTGTAGTAAGTGAATTGATGTAAGTGCTCTCTTCAGGATGATTCTGGGAACCCTGTCATGCTTCCACAGGAAATATCTGTTATTTTTAAAAAGCTAGGTAACAGGATGCACTAAACTACTGAATGGTTTGAAGAACATGGCTAAGATATTATGACTCACAGGATATATAATACTTTATAGATCGACTTTACACAGTGTCGAATTTACAATTAAAGACAGGTATTATTCCCAGAAGACTGTTTAAAATAGCTTCAGAGTGGATTTTCCTTTGAATTAAATCTGAGTTCCAGGGCGAGCAGTAGCTATTGTTTGGAGAATTTTCATAGCAGACCACTATTATACCAGGCTTGCTCTGAGCTCAAACTGATACTGTAGCAACATGGGCAGCATTAAGCTACTGCCATATCTATGCTTTCTGATGCTTCCCTTTTCTTACGTCTGCCTCTGCTCTGAGATAGGAAACTGTCATAGCACCAGTGACTTGAGTACAAAAAGCTGCAAGGGCTACTGCAGAGCTAACAGCTGCTTAATTCTCAGTGTTTTGACAAAGAATAGAATTCCAATTTAGGAGTATAAATAATATTATCAGAAGTTCACTTTTTCATTTCAAAACCATGTTATAACAAGCTATTTAAATATATACGCTCCTACTCCATATTGCCAGTATTGCTTTGATTGTATTTTTTGACACATTCTAAGAAAAAGAGTCGTAAGAGTTCACAAATCTATTAATCATGACTCAGTTCATTTCATACATTCACCCAAAAACAAAAAACAAGAAAAATCATGCTGTCCTTCAGTTCTGCTCTTTTATAGTCAGTGACTGAAATGGACCCTTACAAGACCTGATATGATTAAGACCCAGTATGAAACCTATTCAATCTATGGCTTGCGTCTGAAAAGTGCTGACAGAACCTGTGAAAATCTTGTTAAGCAAGGATCTTGTATCCTAGCCCCATATAGAAATGAAGGTAAGCAGTAGTCTGTAGTTTCTGATTTTTTTGAGAAACATTGTCTTCTGTGAATCAAAGCTCATTCCCTGAGACTTGTTCTATACACTATATAAAAAAAAATCTGTGGAAGGGTTCCAGAATTGGGTCAATTATATAATAAGTCTTGGAATATAAAAACAATTCCCAACTGTCTCCTTTATTGAGCATCAATTAATTAGTTAATTAATTAATTAATTTTTAACACCAAATAGATCATGTTAAAAAGCATTGTTTTCCTGTAAAAGGCAAGATATTTGGCAGATCGGTAACTGAGATCATCTAAAAAGTATATATATATTTAAGTGAATTGATGTTGCTAATATTATATTAGCAACTAATTGCAGACTTTTAATGTAGGCAAGCTGTTATCTTGTTTCTGGAGTTTAGCCTACACTGTATGCTGAGACTATTTTTTCCGTCATAATAATTACTCTTTTAGATGGCCTTTTAGTAAGAAAGAATCCGAGAGACAAAACCATTCAAGACTCTTTAACTTGCCAAAAAACTATGGCATAGTTGGCATAAAGACTTTTTTGAATTTCCACCATTTTATGGAAATGTTTAGCAAGATCTTTAAAATGAAGTTACCTCACGAAGATGAATTATTCTCATCTCATTCTTGACTCTGGCAGACTATGTTCTACAATTTCCATTTCAGAAACACTTTATACTTCCCCCATGATTGTTATTCTTTACCTCTTTTTACTTTTCTTCCTTCACTTCCACTTCCTTTCGTGTTTCCCCTCCTTTCTCCTTTACCCGTCTTTTCCCTGAACTTCTCTTGATTCCACTTCTGCATCTTATTATCTACTTCTAACAACTCAGATCAATGTACTAAAAACCCAAAGGAACAAATATGCTGATATTTTGGATTATAGTTTGTATTGGAGTATACGGAGTACACGCTACAATGTGGTATTTAGAAGATATTCCAGTTCAGAATTACTTGTATATTCTCTCTTTCTCTTATCTACTTCAACATCTTTTAGGAAGAGATAGTCTTACCAGATCATACATCACTTTACTGTTCGATTTGAAACTCATGTTTGATATCCGTCTGCCAGCAAACAGATATCCTTATCTGGAAATTTATCATATATTCTTAATGTCTAGGACTCTAGCACAGCTTTGGACTTTTGCTAACTTATGCATTGAAAATGCTCATGATTGTTCTCTTCTTATTCAGCTTCCCCTTTGCTCCTTTACATGCATAAGATGACTGCTCTTTCTGTAGATAAGTGCAATGATAGATCTAGTTCCCGTCAGTAAAATCTCTGACTAACTATTATCTCATTTGTATCAACTGTCAGTACAGATGGACATGAATAAAATAGATCTAAATGCGAGAAAAGTTGTGCTGCCTGTGACCACATGTGAGAACCAGCTGAATGAATGGATCCCTCATGAAAGGCTCATTGGTAATTTTTGTCAATTGTATCCACAGTTAATGACAGTTTAGAAGAATTTGGGGTCCACAAGACAGCAAAAGTGTAGGATTCTCACTTGTTCATGAGGGTGATGGGGCAAACTTTCTCACTTTAGTGTATGTACTAGGTTTCCTGGGACCTTGACAGTCTTATTTCGATAGTGGTCAGTGGTTAAGGGAGGAAAGTACAAGAAGGCGGGATGGAATAACTTCTAAAAGCTTTACTTCTCTAAGCTTTGTAACAAGACACAATGAAGCAAAAAGTGTTATAAAGAAAGTAGTGATCTTGAATTGTTTTGATGGGTACTGGACAGTTCTTTTCAGCTGCAAAGAGAGACGAGGAGCATCGAGGCACAAGTCTGGAGCTCTGGTATATGGGTTTAAGATCAAGCTGTAAAATTTGAATTAAAAATGAATTAACACTGCTGTATGGATATAAGGCATATTAAAACATGTTTTTTTTTTTTGTCCATGCAGATTTAATTTATATGCTCTACGATGAGTAAACTTCATATTCTTGTTTAATTCCTGCTAACTAAGAAATCACCAAGAAGACTGGAAAGAAAATGAATTAGTAGAAGTCTGAGACAGTAGATTTTTGGGCACCCTCTCATCAGAAGCGTTGGTACTGATCCCTGTAAAATAACCAAACACTGTCAGTGGAGAGAACAAGAATCTTAGAGGAATTACAGAGGAAAATCTGGTCCACCTACTTTAAGACTTCCATCTACATTAAGGATATATGGAACTTAGAAGACCTACAAGCAGCAGGAATTCTAAAAGTGTGGATTGTTGTCTACTCTGTCTTTAGAGGCCTAAATCCCAATTCAGGCAAAATGATTCAAACCAGGCAGTATTTCAGATGAATTCACTATCTCAGAAGAAAGTGTGTTTCAGATGGTATAACCAAGCATACATGAATGATTTGATGTGTATCTCTGAATAATTTTGATAATGTTGATAGCATTTTTCATCTATATTTTCTCTAATTTATGCTTCCTTTTCACTATGGGGATTCCAGAAGCCAAATATTGATTACTCTCTGTGCAATATTTAGTCTGTGATAATTGAATCCAACCTTCTTAGAGATCATTGTTGCATAACCATTATTCAGTTACATTTTCCATTAATTAATTTTTGTCAGATTCTTTCTCTATTAATTTCTGGGTAATGTAGCTCCAGTACACCATAATTCTCTAATGCACGTAATGAAACACATGTAGATTAGAGCAGTCTGGAAAAGAAGCAGACAAAGAAACAAGGCAGCAAAACATCCACGTGAAGAGGAAAATACTCAGGTTAGGAAACATTTTTGAGGGGAGACAACAGCAGAAAAAAGATTTGGAAAAGGGGAACTTTGCAAAATGAATAAAATGAATAAAAAATAAATAAATAAACTTACAAAATTTATCTCGGGGTACTAAATATTGGTCACTGTCCAGGCAAATCATTGGACTAGCTCTATACATGGACTGCTGAAACCTTGCTATTTTTAGTCATTATAGCATAAAAATACAGTAATCTATCAGTAACACAACCACATATACATCATGGGAGCTCATCCCTTAATTAAAACACTTCCACACTTGTGGATTTAATCACCAACTTAATTCAGCAAGTAAAATTTGCTCATTTGGCAAATCCTACAGAGCTTATGAGCTTGTCTATACTCCAATACCCAAGCTAAAGCATTGCCGCAGCTGTCTATTTTGTGTTTTAATGTTGTTTTATTATATTAAAGGGATTATAGGAAGAAAAATCACACTCCTCCTCATCAACCTACTCTTAAGCATGAGAACAGCATAGAGTGAGAACCCTTAAGATCTGTGAAACCTATCTCTCCCAGTGCATGCATAACTATCGTGTTACATGCTCTGAAGAAACACAGGTTATTAAAGTGCAGTTAGTATCTGTTCCCACGGATTCAGTGCTTTTACGTGGATTAAAAAAGTCTTGTATTTTTTCACAGTGGTAATCTGAAGGTCTTTGAACCACTATAGAATTTACTGTGTTTAGTTACAGCATACCCAAATAACAAGTTCAGGACATTTAAGAAACGAAACAACATGGGGAAAAAAATACCTGATAGTTTTGATCATGCTGAGTCCCATTTCAACACAACAATGTGCATGGTCTTGGCGAGGTTCTGGGAGCCCAGATACACAGTAGTAACAGTCCCCCAGGATCTTTATCCTAAGACAATGATGTTCCTAAATGTAAATATATCAGAGAAGAAAGAAGAGATTTGTAGTTATGGTTTCACATTTTAAAAGGAATGTGAAATTGGTTGAAAAAAAAATGAAAGGAAATGCTAATGCCTCTTACTGGATGTTTTCTGCTTGCAATTACTATAATATTGCTTTATTTTGGTTTTGATATAAAGTACTTTTAGCCAGTATGAAAGTATAAAGCAATTTTTGTGTTACATTTGTCACAGATGTCCTTGACAGTGATGAGAAAGGTTAGACTTTCATAAAGGTTAGTTTGGCCAAGGACTCAGAAAACCCAGCTGAGAGTATGAATAACTCATTGAGACTCTATTCCTCCAGGGCATTTTTCTGCCCTATTTGAAAACTCTGAAAATGAATGAAGAGTCTCTTTCACTGATAATTCCTTCCCACGTAAAGTTTCCACTGTCACATTGAACCATTTCTAACAGCTGTAGGAACTGATCAAAGACATCAAGGCATTTCATGTCAAAGACATCAAACTGGAGAAACAACATTCTTGGTCACCAGAACGGTAAATATTTACTTAGCATCCAACAGAAACTTCCTTTTACCAGAAGCACATGCAGAATTTCACTTCTTAAATATATATTAATAGTATCCTTATTACTGTATGATTGGATCACTGTTTTAGAAGATCCTTTTCCAGTAACAAGATCTATCTGGGCTGCTGGAGCTTCTGCACCTCTAAGACAAGCAAGCAAAATATGTAAGCCAAACATAAATAGCAAACGTGCCCCCAGGGTCTGGCTTGGCACCCACAGGATATCTCCTATTTCCTGTGCCAAGGCATGGCAACAGGGGCCATGGCAAACTGAGGACACAGCCAAAAGGGTCAGGGGGCAGAAGGCATTACAACTTGAGTTAACAAAGCATTTTCATCATGGAGAATCATCTAAATAATAACTGCAAATTTAGCATTCTGTCAGTGAAGGCTCCAGAGACAGAGTGTCAAAATGAAGACCAGGCATTCCTGGGAAGCAGGAGGTTTTCTCAAACTGGTTCATTAGATAAGAGCAAAAGAGACAGAGAACAGGGGTACACTAATCCCAGTGGGATTCCAATCCCATTGGGATTTTCTACAGGAGCAAATGTGAATGCCAACGGTACCTCAGGAGTTGAGTAGTGGCTGAATTAAAGGTTGTTATCTAAATTTCGACAATGAAAAAAGCAGTTCTGTAATGAATTTCAGACAAATCTTTTCAAATCCTTACATGGTAAAGGGAACCAATTGTTTCATTTGCACCTCAAGATGCCACAAAATCAGCTGAAGCCTTAAGTATACCAAAGAGAGTAAAACCTGCTCTGGACACAAGGTCATAGTAAGCTGATTCAACCTGAAGTCTCCTTAAACCATCAGGAGCTGAGCGCGTTAGAAGCCTTGGCCTGGTCTCCACCTAATACCATGGCCGCCTCTGAAGGAAGTGTCTAGTGGTCAAAGTATGACAAAGAAATTCAGAAGTTAGGTCAGGCTCTTGAAAGGAAAATTTCTCATGTGAGTGTCCTCTCCCTTTGCATCATTCTCTGTTACCCCTCTGCAGACGCACACAGATGAACACTGGGGATGTTTTGTAGGGCTGTAAATATAAACTATCCTTCAGAACAGGATGAAATCTGCTGTTGCTAAGCCAAAGACAGCTGATTTTCCTTATAAAAACCATACTGAAGTAGGAACAGAAAGCTTGCATTCTAACATCCATGAGATTTGAGCACCAAATACCAAAATATTTATTTTCAATAAATTTCCTGCTCCTCAAAAAAGTCATTTTTACAGCACTTTCCATCTAAATTTTTGTCTATCTAGTGATATTACGGAACATTAAAGGGAAACAACAAGAACTGAGGATTCAGTGGGCATAAATCAGTTCATGATAAACCTTTAATGGACTACTTTAAACTTTTCTCTTTTAAATGTAAATATTTCACTTCCCCAGTAACAAACTGGAAAGAGATAAAGGTATTCAAATGACAATTTCTTGTCTTCTTTTGCTGTTATAATAGTTATTCAATTGATTTCCTATTTCTAATTGCCATTTACATCTACAAAGCAGCAAGAGCATATAAACTCATCAATTTGAATGAAATGGCATAAAGCACCTTTGACTTGTGAACCCACTGCAAAGAGATTTCAGCTAATAACTTTCTAGTGTAACCAGGAAAAAAAAGGGGGGAGAAACAGTCAATTTCCAGAAAAGACAGATGTGTCTGAAGTAGTCTTGCCATTATATATAACTTCAACTTGGGAACATTTTTTAGTATTTTAATTACACTTTTGTATGCAACATTTGCACGTAGCCTTATTCCAGCAGTACATTTTGTGGGAATCCCTGTTAACTGAGCTTCTAATTCTGCACACCTAAAGAATACAGTCTATAGCAGAAAAATCTTTGTTGTTTGGATGTTAATGCACCCCTTAAATGGGCTGAAATGTTAATTTCATTACAGTTATTACAGAGAGCTCCTCATGTCTCCTCATTTGTTAAAAATCAGAACAAGGACAACCGCTTCAAAAAGACAAATTTAACAAATACAAGAAAGAAGGAGCTGTATGCAGTAATGCTAAAGCAGTTTTTTTTGTATGCAAATGTGAGTGCCTGTGGTTGTATTTCTGGGTGTCAGCTGAAAACCCTTAAGCTAAAAGTGGATATGCCCTCTCTCTTGTCATGATGTGCCTCTATGAGTGTCATCATTGCCTCTGTAATGCTTTGCCAAAGAGGCACCTACCTGAAAGCTCAGTAAGGAGTCAGCTATGAGATAAGACATCCAGACAGACATGGCTAAATGTAGGTGTCCATTGTCAGCTGACAATCCAGGCTTGTAGGGCAGTCAAAGGAGAGCCAGACAGTGCAGTCAGCAAAGCCCATAGCTAACATGGTCTGCTCGTTCAATCCAGTCATCTACAGATAGGGTTACAATGCATCTGAGACATCTCAAGGAACTAAAAGATATGACACAAGACTTGTGTGTCTCTGGAGCAGTAAAGGGGGGTCTCTATTTACACAGGAAGCTGTGAAGATCAATTAAATTAATTGTCTTCCTTATTTTTCACAGAATCACAGAATAGTTGAGGTTGGAAGGGGCCTCTAGATAGATCATTTAGTCCAACCCTCCTGCTCCAGCAGGGACACCCAGAGCACGTGGCACAGGGTGGCATCCAGGAGGGTTTGAAGATCTCCAGAGAAGGAGACTCCACAAACTCTCTGGGCAGCCTGTTCCAGGGCTCTGTCACCCTCACAGGAAAGAATTTCTTCCTCATATGGAGGTGGAACTGCCTGTGTTTCAATTTGTACCCATTATCCCTTGTCCTGTCACTGGCCAGTGTCCTATCACTGGCCTTTCTCCTGATAGTTGAATCATTCTGAGTGACACATGAACTGTGTTAGAGCACAATTATGTTGTCTTTGTCCTTTTTCTCTTCTCATATTATACTCCTCATTTCCTTTTCCCTAATGAACTGTGGATTGTCTACCACTGCAAATGTTTCAGCTAGATCTAGATAAAAATCTGCCAGGAAGGACAGAGGGTTAATGGTCCCTTTGCCAGAGATGATCTCTTGAAATCCCACCTAATAACTCTTCAGTTTACTCTAAGCAAGTAGAGTTTATAGTAGACACTTTTTTTCAGGCTGCTTGTATTTGTACCGTTAGTCATTAAGTTGGGAGTTATGACTAACATGCCCTTGAAGAAGCCACAGTATAGTTGTAGATATGAGATTAAATTTTATAAGGTCCCGCCTACCTTTCAGTGTTATAAAATGGTATATTTACATTTAAGATTACTTTTCCTCCAGCTGTAGAACCCATTTCCACGAGTAAATGTTTTAAAGAAGAAAAAAAAAGATCACACAGGAATTTTACTGCAGAAGGTATTACACTATCGTGTGAGATTCTTAGGCTGTTCTGAGGCTGTTATGATCTTCTGCCTCTTTATTGTATTCCTCTCCCCCTTCCCTCAAGCAACTCCAGAAATTCTCCTTGACATGTTTAGATGATATTGTACAGACATTCACATCAATATTAATCAACTTCACACCCCCCCACACTCACTGATTAATATCATTTTCTTGAGTATCAATTAATTTCAAAGCATGTCATAAGTAGAAGGGTTTTTTTTCCTACTTACAGCCTCTCTTTTGATACAAAAGAAAGATTAAGGGCCCTGATTCTGCCAAGATCAATTGAAATCAAAAAAAAATTTGCTGAGAGATGTTGAACAGGCTCGAAAATGCAGCTATTAACAATAATAATTGTGCATTAATTTAGTGGCAATGGATAAGAAATTTCTTTTCCTCAATCCAAATCACCTTAATCCAAAGGGGGAAAAATGCAACTCTTTCATAAGTAATCATGTCATGCATGTAAATGATTTACATTTAAGCTTATTAAATACATCCTTAATGACTGGAAAGGAAGCAAATCAAATTGGCACAAAGTAATGATGGAGAAATGAGTTGCTCAAATATCAAGTTACTGAAAGACTCAGTGAGAAACTTCATTAATTTTTTTTTTCTTCCTCAGGTTGAATTTTTGAAGAGAAGAGGAAAGCACAGAAGGATTGCATCCTGTAAATTTCTGCCAATTTTTCAAATCTGACTGTGGTGAAGTCCCCCTGTTTTCAAAGGAATTCTGGGTGTTAGAGCCCAGTCCATAGAGAAGTCCATATTCACAGTTTTTCTAATTTCAAGATAATAATTTTAAACACCGGATGAGAAAATATTGCGGAACAAAAGGACCACGTATATAAATCTCTTTTTCAAATGTGGCTGGCGTAGGGGGAAGTGATGACTTGGCCTTTTTGTAAAATAGCTCAGTTCCTGAAACACGTGCCAAAGGTAGTGCCAGAGATATCGGAAACCTAGATGAAAGGCATTTCTCAGCATGAAGAGGGCATAGGCCAAAGCTCTTAGCAGTCTGTTTTGGATGGGCAGGAGAAAGGTCTGTCTGAATTTCTCCCATTGTGGTACTGTCATTTTTAATATAGAATTGAGACCTTGGCAAAGGCAAATAGACAGAAAATCTCTGACTCAGTTATCCAGGCAGATAGGGGGCCTAAATTTGAGTTGTGAACCAAGGAACAATAGTTTTGCAGAGGGCATCACTCTAAGAAGTCGTATAAGGAATACCTTCCTTCTGAGAATAGCCAGTAACTGGGGGGTTAGGTTTTCTGCAGGCCAGTGGGAACTATGAGCTTGGGGTCTCCCATGCTGAGGAAGTAACTGAAGCATGTTCTTGTGCAAGTCTTCCCATATGTTACCTCACCTTTCCATCCTTTTATGTATTGCAGAAAGACCACAGTTGTTGGTCACAACAAGTACCCTCGCCATCCACTGCTGTTAATGTAATTATCAGATTGATC